>NW_028145343.1:0-324552 GCF_050948025.1 Trichoderma camerunense
TTTAGTTAATATATAATTAATTAAACCTTAAATTTAACTTAAACCTAGGTTAGGTTTAACCTAGGCCTATATAGTTCTAAATTATTATTAATTTAGTTTAATCTAGCTTTAAGCTAAAATTAGAATATCCTTAGTCCGGGTGTAGACTAGATCTATAATACTATAACTTTCTGCTTAAGGCTTTAATACCTACTATTATAAACACTAGCGTTAATATAAAGCTATTTATAAAAGTTAAAAAATACTACTTTTTTTATATAAAATAAATTATTAAATATTAAGTCTAATACCTTAAGGATTTAACTATAATATTCCCTTAAGGCTATATAAGTAAAATTCTAAGTAAAGTTATTAAAATAATTATAATTTCCTTTTATTAACTTAATAAATAAGAAAATAAAAGCTAATAAAAATATAGCTATTTAAATATTTTTATTAATATTATTATTATTTATAATAAAAATATTTATAACCTCCTTTTTTACTATAGCTAATAATTAAATAGCTAAAGTTATAATAATAATATAATAAAGCTATAAATATTAACAGAATCCTAATACTACTATAAATATATTAAAAATAAATTCTACTAATATTAGTAGAATTTAGCTAGCTTTTTAATTTCTATCCCTATTATAAATATTTATATAGCCCTAGCTAGCTTAGTATATTACTAATAAGGATTTCCTAATTTTATTTTTAGTGGGGAAGATTAATATAAAATTATACTAAAAATCCTTACTAAAATAAGTATAGTTGCCCTTTTATATATGCTAGTTAGGAATCTAATTAGGTACTGTACCTAATCAGCTGCTATAAATCAGGGCACTTATCACTGATGCTCATGCTGCTACTAGACTGCATATTTCTTCTTACCCGGTGCAGACAGGGTACAGGGCATGACTACTGTTCTCGGGTTTGCCCCTACCTGTTTTATTTCCGCCTGTCAAGAGATGGTATCGTATACATCTGAGCTAGGAAGGCCACTCGCTGCAGAAGAAGACGGTGATAAGCAGCTTGCTTCTTCTACTCGCAGCAGGACCTTGCGGTTGACATTGAACCTTGGATTTTCGGGAGTTCGGAGTTGTCCTTGATTGAGTAAAGAATAGCATCAATCAGTATAATTAACACTTCCTTCAAATGCTCGAATACATGGAGCCAGATGCAAATAAGCAGCAAGCGCAGCGGGCAGAGCTAATTATATCATTTGCGTATTGGCTCCAAGTTGGGTTGAAAAGATAGTGTAATCGGCTCCTGTGATGTGCATCCCAGACAGCGCCACAGCCCCTTCGAGATGCATCCATTCTTCTGCAGAGCTTAGCACGGTGCGAATGCTTGCTTCATGCTGTTAGTGCTTCATCTCTCCACTGGGCTTCGTTCCCTCTTCGCCGTTCTCCTCTCATTCCCGCCGCCGCTCGCTGCAGCGCTAGCGTCCAAGTGGGAGGTGTGAAGTGGCAGATGAGAGGCCATTGAGCTTGTCGAGAGCTGGAGCTAGAGCTTGTCGATGCTGCCATCACACCGTCGGAACAAGTGGGAGCGAGGAAGAGCGAGGTTGTGAGGGTGAGGAGGGTACCCCAAAAAAAGCCCAAAACGCAAAATGCGGAGGAGAGGGGACGAAGCCAATGATCCCAAGTCCAGGCCATTGATCCCAAGCCCAAGCCATTGATCCCAAGCCCAAGCCAATTGTGCTGATCTAGGTGCCAACAGCCAGTTTCCCCTTCTCTGGTTTGTCTGCTTCATCGCTCTCGTTGGTCCTACCAAAGCTTGTAACGCATGCAAAACGAGGGCGTTGATGGTGCAACCGTTCTAGAGCATTTCTCTCCGAATGCACCCAAGCCTTATCGCCACTTCTTTCTGATGCATGCCGTTGCCATCACAACACAACCACGCATGTCTAGTCCAAGTTCTAGACACCCACAGGATCAGGATGTCGACTAGACTTGGGGTAGTTGACCTAGTGATGCTGCTCGCACCGCACTTCACACGGGCAATGAGATCAGAAGCTTGTTAGTGCTGGATGTACAGTGTCGATTGAAGACCAACCGGCAATTCACCCACGCAAGACTCAAGCCCAATCCCACGCCCATTGCTGCCGTTAATAATGTCATTACTCTATCTGATCCAAAGCACCGCTTACGGGACGTGGCGTGGTCGCAGCAACCATGTGCCGTGCCGTGCCAATCAGCCCGTCCTTTGACAAGCAGGCATTATCATGCAGCGATATGAGAGAGCGGGCGTTGTTTAGAGGGGGAAGACCCTGGAGCGGCTTTTTTCTTTTTTTTCCTATCAATCAAATCTTTCCTCCTGAGCGCCAGTGTGTTTCGAAGCTCCAGGTCCCGGGCTGTCTTGTTTCACAGCACGGGGGGTTAAAGAGCCTGAGAGCCTATCCAAGGCCGCTAAAGCCCGCCAAGCGTCTCCCCCCCGTAGGCCTTGCTGGTGTAGCGCCCAGCGCATGGCTGCGCTATAACCTGCGCTGTTGCCAGCAGAGTTTAGAGGCGGCTTGGGAAGGTTGGATCAGGCGGGTAAAAGAGCAGAGGAGATGGTGTGTCGTGATTGGCCCACGGGCTCTAGCCCCCCGCTTAATGTGTCATGGGGGAGAAGGACGCGATGCTCCAGAAGTACTCCGTACCTGTGCGATTAACAATTGAGCCATCGTGAAACGAGTGAGCTGACTGGCATCCAACAAGAGTTTCTGTCTGCGTGGTGCTTCGCCAGCGATTGTTGCTTCTGGGCAATCCCGTCGCCGATTCAACGTCTGTCGTTTAGCAGCATCTGCCAAAGGCCGTCTGCTGAGTACTGAGAGTCGGCTGCCGGGCTCGTTTCTGGCTGTTGCGTCCGCCTGGGCCGTGGGATTGCTCGCAGGGCATCCGATTGTTTTTTTTTTCCCCTTCGTCAGCCCTCCTCCTCGACCTGGGGCCCTGCCTACCTACCCTGTTGCCAGATATACGACGCCTCGCCAGCGAAAGAGAGAAAAAAAAGACGACAACGAGAGCCGACAGCTGTGACCCTACGCTGGCCGTCTTCCGTCATGTATCCGAGCTTCATGGGTCTGTAGTTCTGGCCGCCTCGCCAGACCCCGAGTCTTTCGACGAACAAACCCCAGCTTCCCCCACCATCACCGCCGTGAACAGCCGCTCTCTGCAACGGGCGCTGCCTCCTCGTCGTCGCCATGGACAAGCCGTCCACTCCCGCCGTCGCCTCGCTGGCCCCGCCGGCCGTCCAGTCGCTGCGAGCTCAGCAGACGACGGCCATGGAGAGATCCATCAGCCAGGACATCCGGGAAGAGCGTGAGGAACTGCGAGAGGCGGCCGAGCAGACGCTGAATGCCATTGCATACCTTAACCTCGACGGCACCATCAAGTGGGTTAGCCCTTCCTGGACCGACGTCGTTGGCACAAAGGTCGAATCCGTCGAGGGTGTACCCATTTCCGATTTGATAGCCAGCGAAAACAAGTCCATCTTTACCGATGTAGTTGAGTCGATGAAGAGGGACGACTCCAAGAGCCACAGGGTCCGCTTCTCTGTGGTATTGGGCCCTCTGTCAAAGTTACGCTCGTTGGACAGCCTTTCGGCTCTCGATCCATCACAAGTCCCACAAACGGAGGTGGCCGATCTCGAGGCACAGGGTATCATGGTGTACGACAGTGCCTCGGGCGGTGAAAGCCATGTAGGTTCTTCTCGACTTTGGGCAGATGAACGGGAGATTCGACGACTGAATCTACTCCCGGCCCTTGATCCTCTCTATTTACTAACTGAATGATTTAGACAATGTGGATGATTCGTCCGTGGATACCACACGAAGTTCAAATCGATCTCCCCGCCGTGATTGTCGATTCTCTAGGCTCGGGGGTCGAAATCCTCGCCGGTATCCTCACCCGCATAGCAGAGGCTGCAAGCGAAGAATCAGAAGGACCAGAACCTCCGCCTCCAGTTCTCTGCCGCATTTGCGAGCGTCAGATACCGCCCTGGTGGTTCGAAAAGCACACGGACCTGTGTCTCCAAGAGCACCATGCTGAAATGGATGTGCAAATGGCTCAGGAGAGCCTGAGTGAGCATAGAAACCACATTGTCAAAGTCCTTGACGCTCTGGAATCACGCAAGAGCCGATCATTAACTGGCGGCGACTCGCCCAATCTTCCTGTCGCCGAATACAAGGGTCAGCCCATTGGCCCTCCACCATCGGCACAGTCGTCCCCCGGGACTTCGCTCGCTCGCTCGCGAGAAAGACCAGGCGGGTTCGGACACGCCAGAGCCCGTTCCTTTGCCATTCGTCGACCACAAGCACGTATCGTTGAGCTCCTGTTGGATCTATGCGATACCGCTATCGAAATCAGCTGCCCGGGCATCAAGGAGAGCTCTTCGCAGCATGGCAACTGGGAACTGCGCACCCAATCACCTCAATCGGAATCGAGAATCTCGCAAGTGCTCCAGTGGCAGTCGCCAAGCTCCAACACTCTCGAGCAAGAACAAGGTCTGGCATTGCTCTGCGAGGATACTGAAAAGGTGGCTCGAGCCAAGGTGGACGCTGTCTTCCGCCATCGGCAGATTATTGAATATGCGGAGCGAATTCGCATCGAGTTTGCGGTTCTCGTGCAAGACTGTATTGATGAGGCGACCAGAAAAGCCGCTCGCATTGCCGAGGGTCGGTTTAGTGATTCCACTGAATCCGAGCCTGATGAGTCGGAAGCATACACAGAAGACATTGACGTGAGGAGTGAAACCACCGAGCCGACGAGCCACGCCGGCGAAGAGCATTTTGATCACTCCATTACCAGCCCCTCTGCCTTAGCTGCAGCACTTCGTCAGGTCGACATGTCCGGAGGACTTGGACGGTCTCGCCCGACATCGTTTGTGGGATCTACTAGATCTAGTAGTCCTAGAGAATGCCCAACTCCTCGATCTCATCCGGGTGGGTTGAGCATTCTAAGCCAATCTCGAGATTCACGCCGAGGGTCAACCCTCCCTCTCGAGAGCGATATTGGCGAGAGTGAGGGAAGCCTACGATCATCATCGGTAGCCTCACGAGGGCACAACAGGACCGAATCGCCCATCTCTGAATTTGGCGATCTAAGACGTGCAGCGAGCTCCAGGAGGCACAGGCGGAGCTTAGTGATCCCGGAGACAGCTTCTCCCCGACGGCAAGAATCCCCGTCACGGATGATGACGCAGCCATCCTCTCCTCTAAGGATCAAGGCTCGGGTGCTGCCTCAAGCGCACGAGTCAATTATTTCCCCCGAGGCATCACCAATGTTTCCTAGTAGCGAATTCAGCTCCCCCATTACTCATCCGTCTAGACATCACAGGCGACAGTCTTCAGCCGCAATATCTGACTTCGTCATGAAGCCGCCGCCGTCTCCACGTCTCAATGCTGGAAATCAGCCGCCGCCGCAGTCCCGACCGTCGCAGCCGTCGATCAAAGATTTCGAGATTATCAAGCCCATAAGTAAAGGAGCCTTTGGCAGCGTCTATCTTTCGAAGAAGAAATCTACTGGAGAATATTTCGCCATCAAGGTGCTGAAAAAGGCCGACATGGTTGCCAAAAACCAGGTCGGAAATGTCAAGGCGGAGCGTGCTATTATGATGTGGCAAGGACAAAGCGAGTTTGTTGCGAAGCTGTACTGGACATTTTCTAGCAAGGATTATCTATACCTTGTCATGGAGTATCTCAACGGAGGCGATTGCGCTTCCCTCATCAAGGTGCTGGGCGGCCTTCCTGAAGACTGGGTCAAAAAGTATCTTGGAGAAGTTGTCTTGGGCGTGGAGCATCTTCATGAGAGAGGGGTTATCCATCGAGACCTCAAGCCCGATAACCTGTTGATCGATCAAAAGGGCCATCTGAAGCTGACTGATTTTGGACTTTCGCGCATGGGTTTAGTAGGTCGACAGAAGAGAGCGTTGAACAGCGACGCAGATTCTACTCCAGACTTGCTCAAGCAGGGACCATTCGTGCGTTCTACGTCCATGGCATCCTCACGATCAACATCGCTCGATATCCAGGGCCAGACGTATTCTCCCAGCGCAACGCCACAGATGACACCGGATGTCGGGAGCATTGGCCAGCCGTCGTACTTCAGTCTCGGCCCTGCTCAGTCCGACCCACGCCGCATTTCGAATAGCCATCGAAGCGACAGCGGTGGGAGCGAGACGCTGAGCCGCATGGTCACTACGTTCTCCATCCATGACTCCGATTCCGGTTCTCAGCCTGCAAGCGCTAGGATGTTCTTGGATGAGGACGCTGTCATTCACGGATCACCAGATCTGGCACCATATTCAACCACCAGAACTAGCATGGACAGCCACGGTCGAAACTCTCACCCGCCGCCAAACATGATACCACCTCCCATGGCATTGTTTGATCCCGAAGATACAAACAGGCGCTTCGTCGGAACTCCAGATTATCTAGCCCCAGAAACGATCAAGGGAGACAAGCAAGATGAGACAAGTGATTGGTGGTCTGTCGGATGCATCATGTTTGAGTTCCTTTACGGCATCCCACCATTCCACGCCGGTGAAGCCGAGCAGGTTTTCGAGAACATCTTGGCACGCAAGATTCAGTGGCCAGATGATGCAGACTGTGAACCAGTGTCTGATGAGGCCAAAGACTTGATCAACAAGCTGTTATGCATGGACCCCCCGCAACGTTTAGGTTCCAATCGTGAAGAAAAATTCGCCTCTGGTGGTGAGGAGATACGAAGCCATCCTTGGTTTGCAGGAGTCAACTGGGAAACCTTGTTGGAAGATGAGGCTCAGTTCGTTCCTCAGCCGGAGAACCCAGAAGATACCGAATACTTTGATTCGAGAGGCGCTGTCCTTCAATCATTCGTAGAGGAGATGGAAGACCAAATGTCGCCGCAATCTTCCACTACTGGGTCCACTGACTATCCAGATAGGCCGCACGACGCCCTTTCGCGAGTCCGTTCTCAAGTAAACCAAGCGGGTAGGAAGCTGATGCCACTACACATTCCCCCTCACGTGCGAGACCTCAAATCACGGAGGCTGAGCGAGCCAATTGCTGCCGATGACTTTGGTAGCTTCTCTTTCAAGAACCTGCCTGTGTTGGAAAAGGCAAACAAGGACGTGATCCAAAAGCTTAGGGCAGAGGCCCTGGCAGTCCAAAGCAAGCAGTCAGCCGTTAGTCCCGGAGGGCTTGGAGGACTTGGAGGTGTGCCATCTCCAGCACCGTCGCTTGAAGGCAGCCCCGTGGTATCAACGCATATTCAAAGAACATTGTCCAATGCAAAGGCTCGCCCGCAATCCCCATCCGGCTTAAGCCTCGCGAATGCGTCTCCCAATAGGATTTCACAGGTCTCGCAGCCTTCACAGCCCTCATCTCCTTTGCTGGTCTCTTTCACGGCAGCCGGACAAGTACCATCAGATGGCCGTAGAAAGGCATCAAGTAACTCATCCAGCTTGTCGTACCAATCATCATCTTCTCTACAGCCAAATTCCGCCTTTGAGATACCAAAAGTTCCCCCTAGTCTACAGAGAGCTGCAACATCAGCATCTGCATCGCCGATTAAACCCCGTAATGGAAACACGGTACCACCTCCGCTTGCATTGTCTCCAGGAAAAGTGTTGGCAACGCCGGTCCGGCAGGGAAGCACATCTTCGACGAGCCGGTCGAGGTCCCTGACTGTGGGGTCCCAGGAAGCCAGCCCCATAGCAACAGACATGCTCCAGCATCACCACCGGAATCGTCGTAGTCAAGTGTTTGACATGTCTCCTTCATCATCAGACAACGAAGGAGACAAGCATAACGCTCTCTTGAGGGTCCAGCGGCGCCGGCAAAGCTCACGACGGCTCTCTCAGATTGCCTTTGACAACGGACCGACATTCCGGCCCTTGGACGTGCTCATCTGTGAAGACCATCCCGTGTCCCGGATGGTGATGGAGAAACTCCTTGAGAAGCTACGCTGCCGCACCATTTCTGTAGCTAACGGATCGGAAGCAGTGCGATATTCGATGAGCGAGATCAAGTTTGACATCATCTTCCTCGAATACAGACTTCCACAGATCAATGGAGCCGATGTGGCTCGCATGATACGAGAGACTAAGAATGCCAACTCGCACACCCCCATCGTGGCTATTACGGCCTATCTGAAGGAACTGCAGGCACCACATTACTTTGACTCTCTGATTGAAAAACCCATCAGCTCATCAAAACTAACAGAGGTGCTTCGGAGCCTCTGCCAGTGGCAGCCCGAATCCCCGCACAGGCCGGCTATTCCATCCATGCCGCAAACCATTCCACTTAACCTGAGGAGAGCTCATCCCCCTCGTCCAATCGATGACAGTCCAACGTCGAGCATCTCTGCGTTTACGGGCCGCCATGCATCGGCGATGGTGTCAAGCCGGGAAGATTCCATCACATCTAGCATGTTTGGGGATTCGGAGTCTTACACTACGGATGAGATCCCGGTCGTCATTAGCCGCAAAGCAACCGGTGATTGGGGGGATGACAGCGGTGGCCTTGGAATCACCGACATGGACGCAGCAGCTGGGCTTGATCCTTCACCTAAGAGCATACCCTTGCTCCTGTGCCAGCAGTCGGCACCAGCACACCTAGAAGTCATGTCGCGCGGTCTTGATAACCGACTCAAGGTTAGGCAAGACATTTTTGACAAGAAGCCTTCAGAAGGCACCGAGTCCGCGGACGATGAAGATGAAGAGCTTGATGGCAGGAAAGACCTGCAGCTGAGACGGGGGAGCAAGGCTGTAATTGGAAAGGGCTCATTACCAAGCTCGAAGCTTGGTATTGAGATGATGCGAGCGGATAGCCATGACAGCGTCACATTGTCAGATAGCACATCAGAAGCCGTGACGCAGGTAGCAACAACACCTTCCCTTGAATTGGAGAGACAACTAGTCGGTATGCCTCCCGACATAGTGGCAGCACTGAGCACGCCAAACAAGACTGGGGCGGCTGGAGCCGATCCGGAAAGCATACTGGTCTCCGGGAGCGCCGAGGCGACACCAAGACCACCCGTAGCCGGGACAGACACAGATCGAACTGACAGCGGGGGTTCGGTAGTGAGAATTCAACTAGAAGGAGACGACTCAACACCAAGGGCCTTGGGGAAACAGGCATGACGAATTAGGCCACGCTTTTTACGATTTTTCACATTTTATTCGTCTCACTCATTTACTATCCCTTTTTTTGCCTTCTACTCAAACCCCCCCCTTTTTATTTCTCGTTTTCTCCCTGGCTTGCTGGAGGAAAAAAGCTTCATCTATTTTCAAGCCCCCCTTTTTTTCTACACTTACGAAAATATTCGTTGCTCGGGACGAGTCTGAAAAAAAGAAAGTTTTATTTTTCCTTTTTTGTACGAACACAGCAGCGAGGCGTTACATGGGACATGACGACTCGAGACGAAATGCAAAACAGAGCGATAGCATGCATGCTTACTCAGATGAAATGGATGCGATGGAGATGAAACTGGGCAGACGGAATTGATACAACGAGCCTCGCTATCATCTTTTTTTATGGAACATTTGCTCTCAGGGAGCCAAAGGGATGGCCGTTTTTTTATTACTCGGGGTAGTTTGATGATTTCGGTCTGCTGGGGTTTTCGTCATGGCCGGTATTTTAGTTATTGGGTGGTGATGTGTGTGTGTATATAGATGAGAGATTCTGACGTATAGGGAATGAAACTAGCTATTATCATGGTCCTCTGCTTGTGCTATTCTGGCTTGATGTCCTGGGATGTTTGCGTGTAAGTTGCAGTTTGATATGCGGTAGGTTATTTGGTAGGAGAGTGGTCACTTTCGATATAATACTCGTATGGCATCTGGGTGAAGAGTCGACGGGGAGATAGCGGCCTACAATAACAACAAAGGGTTCGGGGAAACTGCAAAAACGGTTTAGACGACTATACTGATCCTTTAGCCCGAATATATTGATTTTCAATTCGGATAATTCCCCGATGTCCTTGTCATTATCTATTGATCTGATGGAAATAATAGATAGTTATTGCCGGGACAATGGGTCGGAAGCGCGGAGATGTTCCCGCCCAAAGGAATAGTTTGCAAGCAAGCCGCGCTACGCAAAAACGGGTTCATACCAGATATGAACACCGAAGCGGCTGACCAAAAAGGCGGCAGCGTTTTCGCCGACTTTGGAATTATGTGTGCTTGTATTACCATGTGGCAAACGTGAGAAAATCTGGGGTGCTTTGAGGCTGCTCTCGGTGAGCATTTGCATGTTAGCAGGGAGGTGTGGCTGCTTGGTGTGGCTAGTGCAATGATTTACTCGTACGGAGCGCCATGCGCCATGAAGCTTTCTGAGGCTGGGGCAGGAATTGACTTTTTACATGTGAGCCAAAAGGCCTCCAAGGCTAAGGTTTATAGTGAGTTTTGAGTTGGCCGTTTGGAAAGCATTAATGCGAGGAGATTACAATGTATCACCTTCATTTTCTATTCATTGCGTGGATTTGAGCTCGTTGTGCCTTGAACAATATTTGGGGGCGTGAATTTTGCAAATGCGTCTCGTCTCTAGGGTAGTGTGCATACACAGAGCTGAGTGATACTCCATGTTAGTGAAGTGCTGTAGGAGCTCGTTGTCCCGGAGTACTCCGTATTCTCCCCTCTACCCCGCGCAGATCAACAGCTTTGATTGGTGAGCGCTGCAAAGAGGGATCAACGAACGAAAAAAAAAATAGAGCAAATAAAGCTGAAGAGGACTCCGTGCAGAATACTCCATAGAAAAAAAAAAAAAAACTTTCTCAAAAGGGGTGCAGAAAGCGGATGTTAGCCGAAAGACCCTTAAAGTCCGGATCAGGTTCCCGCATCGCTCCGTCGATAACCTTACTGCCATTCAGCACTACGGAGCGTCGCATTAGGACTGTGGCCCCAAGAACTAGGAGTTATACGAAGGGAGGAAAGTGTAAAGTGTAACTTGTTCTGGAATTCGGACGAGGGCAAAAAAGAAAAAAAGAGAGACAAAAAGAGACAAAACTAGGCTTTCGACCGCTCTGGATAGCTCCCAGTGGCGTCGGTGTCGGCTCCGTTAGAATCTAGTCCACGGCGACACGGTGGCGGCGGAGACGGTGATTTTTTCTCTTCTTTTTCTTTTTGGTTTCTGAATTTGATTTTCCGTGTCCATTGTACCCCGTGCCGTACTCGTACTCTATTCTTCGAGGGATATCTGTAGGATTGAGTACGGACGGGTCTGGAGCATGCATGGGCCGTGGTCTGATGAAGGCTCGTGCTTTTATGCATCCAGACCTGCGTGGGACATCAATTGCAGTGATACTCGTACATGTACCAATTGCTCGTGCTACCGCCTGATGCGCGCATGAAGATGCTCCCTGCCTTATCTGCTGGTAGCAGTTAGTCCACGTATCATGTCTTGCAAAGATTTTTCTTGCCAAATCCCGCAGGTACAGGACAGTGCCAACACGCTGCCAGGGAGATAGCCGGACAATGGCACATAACACATAATGACTAACTGTCGCAAGTATTTTGCAATACAAGCATCATGGAAAACCAAGCATTGACCAGCCTTGTGTCAGCACGTTGCACGTTTTGCAATGATTGGATGAAAGAACAAGAGGCAAGAGGCTCGCGGGTGAGGCCGAAGTAGAGAAACCAAATTGCCATTAAACTTTAAAAGCTGTGCGCAACAGAAATGAGGGTATCCGGTACTAGTGCATCTCAGCCGCAGACGCTGCGCATTCAAGGTACAAAGTACGCTTTTGCGCCACTGATAGACGCTCGGTGCGTGTTTGAGGAAATAAATGGATATTGCTGTTCGATAATCTCACTCATCACGCATTCTTTCCCTTCAGCTTGCCACATGTGCTTTGATTATCGTACTCGTGCCATTTCTCTGGGTTTTGCTTTACAATTTCCATCGTGTGCTGCTCCGCCCGCGGCGCTCTTTCCGATTACGTCCTGGAGTAACACCGAGAGGGGGAAGTCTCGACTCTGGACTTGACTCACGCGACAACTTTCCCACTCCGGTTGGTCGTACTTGGCAGAGGTGGATTGCGTGACGTAAAAGAGCGGTCGCCAAGCAGAGCCGGTACGTGATAGGCTGCAAGTGCCGAGAGATTGGACGACATTCGTACTGGATGGAAAAAACACAATGCATCGTCGAGGACGAAACGAAGCAATTCAGAGTCTCATTTTGGGTAATTTTGGCATCTAGTCAGACTCTCTTGTCGGTGCCAGGTGCTGTGGCTGCACCTGCTTGCTTTGTTAGGGGGGGCCCGATAATTCTTGGAAAGATCGGCACGGATTTTGACTGTCTGAGGTGCCGTTCTATCCGGATGCAGCAGCAGCAGCGCCAACCGGGAAGGGACGACGCACCACGCCCTTGCCCTCATTCCCTGAGCGATACCTTCGTATCGACTAGGTGCCCATTAAGATGCTGACCAAAGACGAGCTTTTCGCCAATAGAGACGCCGTAGTGCTTGTGCGCGCCCTGGTTCAGCGGCAGCCTGACAGCCAAAGGATGCGAAACTGTGCGCATCAAGTCCATGGATCTGTACTGTAATTTTTCTCTTTTTCCCTCTGTGCCACCGCAATGGGGACGCCGTCTCATCCATTTTTTTTTTATCCCGCCACCCACCACGGGATTCATGCACTGAGCAACAAGTGACTTTGTATTGAATGCTCCATATTTGTACATGAAGATCGAGCCAGGCAGGGAACCTTTGGATCCGTTGACCGAGGCATGGCTCGACGGGAGTGCACACCATTTGCTGCGGCTGTACTCGTACACACTATGAATGCCAGATCGGCCACCGAAGAAACATGGTTATGCCTACGGGACGGCCACAAGCCAGCATTTGGACGCAAACCCTGACCGAATGCCCTGCATAGGTGGCCAAAGCAAGCCTTGCAGAGGCGTCATAGGCTCGGAGGCGAGGGTTGAGATGGCCCGATTTTCCTCAGCAGATCTTGCTCAAGCGACAGGGCAAGGACAAGATGAAGAAAAAATAGAGAGAGAAGCAACCAGCTAGCAAAAGCCTTCTCCGAACTACGACGAGCCAAAAGGCGCCACTGCGGTCAACACAACCGATTGGTCTAGATGGTGGCGGTAAAGCCTTAGATCATGGCTTCTGCGCCATGTCTCTCCCGGGCTACGGCGAATTCACATCGTCCCTTGTGCGCATGTCAAACTCGACTCGAGCTGCGCTACGGCGAGCACGAAGGACTAGACGTGTGGCATATCAAAGGGAGCCATTGGGACCTTTCCGCCACGGCCTACAAGGTAGCACCTATTACGGGTCGCAGGCTGCGCACACGACAAAAGAGACCGACGGCAGGGTACGAGCGGGTCATGGTGTGTGGGAAAGCTTGTGGGGAGCATCCCAAAGACCACGAGGCGGACGACGGAATGGAGCAGCTGGGCCAGGCGAGTCTGCCCCCGGCCAAAGCCACTCGAGGTCCAAGGCTCGCCCACGATGGTAAATCTCAACATCTGACTGGCCGCCGAAATGCTGTCTTTCGGTCGTCGAATGCGGCTTAAACCGTGAATCTCATGGCGGATATTGAAATTCTTTCTAAAATACTGCCTTTCGCGGGTCTTTAGCTTGCAACCAAGCTGATGCACTCTATCAAGGGTGACAAAGCGCATGGCGACTGCGACTTCGACAAACAAATAAAGCATTTGCGTCCCGTCAATCTTTCTTCCCTCGTTCCCTCTTCTCTTCTCTTCATCCCCATCTTCATCTCTTGGTGTGGTGGCCGCGGTCGAAGCAACCCCCCAACCTTATTTGTTGCTAGGGCATTGTCCCTCCCTCTTTATTCTCGGACTTTCTCCCCGCAATCTTGGGCTCCTCCTCCAATCAGATTGCTTTGCGGGAAACCAGATCAGAATAATTTTCTGATCATTCTGTTACTGTGCACTGCATAAGTCGTTTGTGCATTAGTATCGATCACAATGGCCAGCCAGGAGCACCACCACCTCGGCGGCATAGTCCCCGGTGAAATCCCCATCCCCCACGGCCCCCATGAGGATGGCGACGACCGCGACGACTACCCTCTCGATGCGGATGAGCGCCGTGTTTTCAGCCATGTCACCCGTCCCGATGACAGCTACACTCCCGACGGCACCTACTGGGCCGACCTGCCCTTTGGCGAGCGTGTCAAGTTCGTCTCTGCCGTCGACCGACAGGCCGCCAGCGAGGAGCTGAGCACCATCTGGTCAATGATCAAGAAGGACCCTCTGTCTCCCGTCTCTTGGTATTTCCGCCATGCCGTCATTCCTGGTGCCGGTCTTGGTCTGGAAGGCTACGTCCTGTTCTCTATCGGCAACCTGTCTCCTCTCTTCAGCCAGGTCTGGCCCGAGTGCTGGGGTTCCAAGCCTACCGTTTGCGACCCCAACTGGATTGCCGCTGTCACTTATCTGGAAGTTGTCGGTATCATGATTGGTCAGGTCATTGTTGGTGTAAGTGCTCTGCAAACTAGTCAAATTAGAACACCAAGAAGACGCATAACGCTAACGACTTCTTTCTGTACAGGTCATTGGTGATTGGATTGGCCGTCGCTGGGGTCTCATTCAGGATGCCATCATCATGTTCATCGGTCTCCTTATGCTCACTGCCAGTTGGGGCAACTCTCTCCAGGGCTGGGTTATTTGCTACGCCTGGTCTCTGTTCTTTTACTCTCTCGGTGTCGGTGGTGAGTATCCCATCACTGCCACTTCTTCCCTCGAGAGCGCCGTCACTGCCGGCAAGCTCTCCACCAAGGAGGATCGTCTGCACCGTGGTCGCCGTGTCACCATGGCTTTCCTGATGCAAGGTTGGGGCCAGTTCGTCAACCAGGTTCTGCTCATTGTCCTGCTCGTCATCTTCAACCACGGCAGGGGCGGTCCCCCTTACACCAAGGAGGCTGCTCAGTTCACCTTCCGTCTGTCCTTCGCCTTCCCTGCCATTGGCACTCTGTGGCTCGTCTACTACAGAACTTGGAAGATGCCCAACGCCTCTAAGCAGCTTGCCGAGGCCAAGAGCCGCACCAGCGTCACCGGTTACGATGTTACCGCCCTCAAGTCTTGCTTTACTCACTTCGGTGGCCGTCTGCTCGCTACCGCCGGTACCTGGTTCTGTAACGACGTCTTCTTCTACGGCAACAAGCTTTTCCAGGGCCAGTTCATCAAGGTCATCTCCGACAACCCCAACTCCCTCCTGACCACCTGGTCTTGGAGCTTGGTCAACATTGTCGTCTCCCTGGCTGGTTACTACTGCGCCACTTTCCTCATCGACAACAAGCTCTATGGCCGTAAGTGGATGCAGCAGATTGGTTTCCTCATGTGCTTCCTCATGTTCGTCATCCCCGCGTTCAAGTACGAGTACTACACCAGCCCCCAGGGTATCCACGCTTTCCAGGCCATGTACTTCTTGTCCTCCTTCTTCAACCAGTTCGGCCCCAACTCCGTCACTTTCCTCATTGCCGGTGAGGTTTTCCCCACTCCCATCCGAGCTACTGCCCACGGTTTCTCTGCCTGTCTCGGAAAGGCTGGTGCTCTGCTTGCCTCGATTCTGTACAACTACATCGACATCCAGACCCGATTCTACGTCGTCCCATGGTTCGGCCTTGCTGGCATGTTCCTGACCTGGCTTTTCCTCCCCGACACCACCGGTCTCGACCTCAAGGAGCAGGAGCGACGATGGCGCTACATCCGCGACGGCAAGGCCGACCAGTACCACGGTGTTGCCGTCCACCCCCACCACCTGTCCCTCTGGGAGAGATTCCGTGGCATCAGCAAGTCTTACGATCCCCAGGCGGACTGGAAGGCAAAGGTTGAGGACATGCGCGCTGAGTGGGAGGCTGTCCAGGCTGCTCGTGGACCCAAGGAGACTGAGGCTGACCACAGTGGCATGCCTGATGATGGCGAGTTCTCTCCTGAGATTCACGCCTTCTTCAAGCGCTCCAGCCCCGCTGCCCGCTCCAACGGTATCCTGAATGAGAAGACCGTCAGCGACGAGGCTTCTTCCGAGTAAAGTCGGCAACCTATCTTTCCAATTTTCTACACATATCTGTCTCCGAAAGACTATTGTTCTATATATATTTTACTACATTTTTATTTTTAACGCGTAATCTGCATCAGGGGAGTTGGCTTTGGAGGGTGGATGTCTACTCTCTTTTCTTTTATTGTTATACCTGATATCCGGTTTATGGAAGTAGAGGTGCTGAGAGAAGACTCTCGTTTTTGGATTTTATGAGATTCCCTGATGAAAAAGTTCTTCCCTATCTAGAGGGTATGATAGTTTGAGCAGCATGATTATGATATGCTATACTGAGTATATATATATCAATAAAACACAATCAAAATGTCCAACAATCCACAAGGAGCTGATAAATGGTGATATTGAAATAGTTTTTGTGAAGTCTTCATGTGCTAGACTCGGCGCGTGCCATATGGCATGTGCCTTTACATGGTGGTTTGAGATTTGTAGGCTGTTCGTACTTTCATCCGATATGTCAGTGACTCTATCGCCGCCCGTTTTATGACAGTTTTAACCTCTGGCGAAGTATTGTGAACTTTTTTTTTTAGTTTTGGTATTATTTTATGTTATCATTTTATATCGCAATATTGCCCCCATGAATACAGAATAACCAAGGCAGTTACCACTCCTACACATTCTAGCGCACCCGCTTTCACATTTACTGAATTACCTCTAAAAATAAACAACCTAAAAATAGAGAATTGAGACTATCTATACATATATAACATGACCAGACCGCTCAGATATAACGCTGTAGACCGAGTTGAGCTGTAGGCTAAGCGCCGTAGGCAAAAGCCCCCTGAAGGCATCCCCGGAGGATAATAACTAAGTTTCCATTCTTAATGGCCTTGATGTTGACTCAGTTGGCCTTGGTCAAAAGAAATGAAAATGATCGAACTAGAATGCCTTGAACGAAGCAAATGATTACGATCTATCTAGGTGGCCTTGAATTGGAAGACCCTGATCAATATAGCAGCTTTGCTTAATCCTATGAACGCCTTAGCGGGCATCAAACTTGTATTATTGCTGGGGCCTGAAGCACAAGAGAAGGATGTCAGTTAAAGATGGGTTTCGGTATCTAGTTGTAGACTTGCAGCTCTGCTATATTTTCTATAGATTCGCTCTATAACAAGAATGATGCGGGCGACCAATAATCATTTCGTCAGCAATCTCCATTCCTTTTCTACAAGTTGTACATGCAACGAGTATCACATCAAGACTCTTCTCTGATAAACTTCTCTGGAAAGGGTGATTGACTGTCTATATTCCATTGTATCTCTGTGAAGTTTCCGCTCGAGTTTTTCTTGAAATGCAAAAGCCACGCAGGAGCGCCATAGTGGAACAGGCCACTACGACTCCGCTGGTCGGCCGAAGGCAAGAAGACGAATGTATCATCGCTGTAGTGTGACAGGACGTGCTCTTGGTCCAGCTTCCCGTTGATGTTGAATTTTAGGGTGCCATCTTCCTGAAATATCTCGAGATATAATGCGCGAGTCTTGTGCCAATACTTGCCCTGGAGATTCTCGTGTGTCGGCTCTGGTGAATCCGGCTTGCGGCCCTTTTCGAGAGCTTCTACGATTCCTTGGTGAATTGTTCTCCATTTGGCTGCGGCTTGCTCTGCAAATTGTGTCAAGTCGAGAGGGTGCTTCTCGTTCAAGACGGCTTGGAGCAGCGATTGAGCGACCCAGTCGGCGGTGTCGCCTTGGGAAACAGAGTTGGTCAGGACGACAATTGCAGACTGAGAGTCCGGGACCAGCATGAAGCAGTGGCCGTATCCAGCGCCAGCGCCACTGTGATAGAAGACTTGTTGGGGTTTCGAGCTGGTCCCTATCACGGGCATGGCGTCAACTAGGCCGGAGTTGAAGCCTATTTTGCCAAATTGCGCTGGGGTCGTGACCTTTGCGAAGCCCATTGCATAAAGCTCATCCGATGTGACGGTGTTATTTATGAAGCTGCGGCCGGACAAGACCGTGTCGAGAAGGGCGAGTGGTGCCTCGCCCTCCCGGAACACCGAAAGAAGAGTGTTACCCCAAGCGAGAAGGTCGCTGACGGTACTGCGGATGCCGCCCGCGGAAGACATGATGCTGCCGTCGGTGAGGTCCATATTGCCAACGCGTACTGGCGTGAAGTCATCGAGGATCATGTATGGCAGCGCCAATGTGTCCTGAGGGATCTCAGACGCGATGGCTGTAGTATGTGAGAGCTGGAGTCGTTTCAGCACTCGGGTAGAGACCACTTGGCCCCAGGACTGGTTTGTGACTCTCTCAATGACCTCGCCGGCCAGCGCATACATCCAGTTGTTGTAGAGCCACCGCGATCTAACGGGATAGACGGAAGGCAAGTGATTACACAGCGAAACTGTGAAGTTCTTGGCTGAGAAGGTTTGGCTGTCAGCGCCTAGCCAGAGGGCATCGAGCCGAGCAAGCCCTGTCCGGTGCGATAAGATGTCGATGAGGGAGAGTTGACCGGCGAGGGATGGATTGTGCTTGAACGAGAGCTCTGGTAT
This sequence comes from Trichoderma camerunense, assembly GCF_050948025.1. Lineage (NCBI taxonomy): Eukaryota > Fungi > Ascomycota > Sordariomycetes > Hypocreales > Hypocreaceae > Trichoderma > Trichoderma camerunense. Next base: position 18,460 of record NW_028145343.1, read on the forward strand.
GTAGCTGGTCAGGGGCTCATCCCACTTGAGAAGGCCCTCGTCGACTAACTGGGCAATTGTGGTCGCAACGAAGGCTTTTGTGAGAGATGCTATGGGGTACCTCGTGCTGGAGCTGGCTACGAGACGGCGCTCAACGTCGGCAAAGCCAAGGTTGGTCTCTAAAACGATACGTTCGTAGCTTATGACGCCGATGGAGATTCCAGCCGTGCCGCCGATGTTCTTGAGGGCTTCAATCTCCGGCAGGACGTGGATCAATCTGTGCCGTAGCCCCGAAAGATCAGATTTCGGAGGCAAAAGAGGTATCTGCTGGGCGGCTGCAAGGAGCGAAAAGAGCGTGAAGGCGATCATATCGGTAGCCTTGCCGTGATGTAGGGAATAAGGCGAAAGGGTGCTATCAAAGTGAGATTGCTTGATTGAGAATCTGGTTTGGATTTCATCGAACTTCTGCAGTTTTGTATTAGGCAGAGGATCAGAAACTCTTTGTCCTAATTTGAGGACATAAAGGTCCTGATCTATGCAAGTGTTGGCTGCATGCACTTGCAGTATATCAAAGGAGCCAGCACGGATGGTTTCGACCAACAGCACTCCCATCTCCCTTGTCTTTCTCTTCACCAATTGGAGATTTGTTTTACTCTCTAAAAACAATTCACCATTCTCAGCTGCCATGGAACTCAAAATCTCGCTTCTCCTTTATGGAACCGCCTGGAAGGAGGAAAGGACGGCTCATCTTACAGAGACGGCTGTGCTGAAAGGCTTCACCTGCATCGATACGGCCAACTATCTGACGGCGTACGACGAGAAACTGACGGGCGATGGGATTGCGGCAGCTCTGAAGTCTGGCATCAAAAGAAGCGATCTTTTTGTACGTGCATTTCATTCTCGTTATTCTCTTTATTTCTGATTTAGACAGATTAAATTACTCACCATGCTTAGATCCAAACGAAATTCACGCCAGTTTGGGCTCACCATCCGAGCAAAATCCCCTTCGACCCTCACCAAAACATTGAGGGACAGATAACTGAATCAGTACGACAGAGCCTTGAGCATCTTCAGGTCGATTACTTAGACTCCTTGCTGCTGCATGTGTCATTTAAGAACGAAAGAGACAACCTGGTCGCCTGGAAAGCCCTAGAGACCTTTGTGCCACACACAATCCGCTCTCTAGGCGTTTCCAACTTCAAGTTGTCACAACTTAAGGAGGTGTATGCCAACGCAACGATTAAGCCCGCCATCGTACAGAACCGCTTCTACAAAGAGACAGGCTATGACATTGACCTGAGAGAATTTTGCGCAGAGAGAGGTATAACATACCAGGCATACTGGATGCTCAGGCACAACCCGGAGATTCTAGCATCGGACATCTTGAAAACCGTAGCTGAAAAGCTCAACGTCGAGAAGGAGCTTGCCTTTTATGTCTTGATCTTGGGGCTGGGAGGGACTCAGATACTGGATGGCACGACAAAGCCTGAGCGAATGGCGCAGGACTTGAAGACGGTTGGCGAGGTGTTTAGTAATAAGGCGCGGTTGCGTGAGTTGCAAGGAGATATTGACGAGTTCCGCCAACTTTTGTCGAAACTATCGACTGGAGCAGAGTAACCCGGCCAACTCTATTTACCTCTACTTGCTCATAGCGGATGCAAATTGTGCCACTAAATTTGCAGGTAGATCTAAATAAGTAGTAGTGCGTAAAAGAATTGGCGATACCTAGTTCCCTTGTAAAAATAATTGTTTCCTGTTCAAATAGGCTTTGTATAATAGAATCGCGACTGAGGAACGTGACGCTGCTCGCTATGGAAATGCTCGCTATGGAAAGCAACATCTAGTTCAAAAAATAGGCCAAAATACCCATCACGACACCATCCACGCCGATGACAGCACCAAACACACCCAGCCCAGTATCTAAGCTCTTCCAACAAAAGCCCGCCACGACTCCGCAGATGATGGATAAGATGAGGGATAACAACACGAACGCTGAGAGAATTAGTTCATCGAATTCCAGGCGGACTAATAACACATCTCTAGCACGGAGAGTGCCAGGCGCCTCGGAGAGAGCTGTAAAACGGCGGTATGAGGTGACAAAATCGCATCCAGCTGGGAACTCTGCGGGATTGTGCAAAGCGCTTGTCAGAACGTGACAGCGATACTCGGCTCCAATGTCAACGATGCAAGGGAAATCTTGAGAGATGACCTCGATTGGTACCTAGGAACGAGTTACGAGTTAGCCTCTGTCTAGTTCAAAACGCGAGGATGGAACACAAACTGGGCACATTGTTGCGTTATAAACCACCGGCGTTAGAAAGGGAACAATCTTTATTATATTTTCCGTCCACCATCCACGAGAGGTCACAAAGAACCTCTTGAGCTTGAACATAACATCAGTTCCCTTGTCGGAAGATCGAAGCGGAACGTGATGGAGAAAGTAGTTGCCGTGGCTGAACATGACTACACGGAGGTTGATCCATGCTGTCTCGAATTGGTGCCCCGTCTCAACATCCCGTGACGAAGACATAACGAAATTTGGGCATTCGGCGTTGGCCTTGAGACAATGGGCATGTGTAGATGGGATTGGGACCAGAATTTAATGACAGCTTAAAGAAACGCCGGTGCCGTCTTTTAAAGATTCCATGTGTTTAGGGATATGGGAGCCCCTGAGAGGCGGCTGAGAGAATTACGAGGGCGTGGCAATGAATGATTGAGTGGCTCCTTCGCCATGGGAGAATCCAGCAAAGCATCGTAGAAGTTAGGAACTAACTCCGCGATATTCGAGGGCTGGGGATCAATTGTTAGGAACGCAGCGGTAGCCCGGGAACTTCAAGTCAATGAGATGCAGCCAGCAGTGCCCCGAGTTAGGAAGACATGCTGCAAGATAGAGCTATGTGACCAGCATATACATTACCTACTATGCTTCTATGCAAGGGAGAATTGAGTGCCAGCATGATATTTGTTAGGAATCGACAGATGCTGACTTGTGCTTTGCAGCAGGCCTCCACCTGTAGTGGTGCGCGCGATTCCTAACAATGCATCCAATAGTATGGACGGGAGATGGGTGGATCTGGGGTTTCTAGTAGCCATGGACCCCTGTCAGCCAGGCAGATAGCACTGGAGTGCCTGTATTTAGGAGTTGAGTGCATGTATTTAGGAACATACAGGTACATGTATGCATTGATCCCCTGTCAGTCCAGCCTTGATGCACCGCCTGCCCAGGTACACATGTTAGGCTGCAGCTGGTGCTGGCGTCTTTGGCGCTGGTCGTTTGGCGGCAGGTATGTAGGTTCCTAAAAGCACGATGCGACCACTAACATGACGACCTGGATCACTGGAATCGATTCCTAAAACTTCTAGTACATGCATGCTGATGAGCCCAGTGATTGACGCATCAGGTACATGCAACCATCGGTGCAGAGTATAAGATTCTCGTCTTCTCCCCAGCTCCTGTCGCTCTTGGATGGCTTTCCATACAACTCACGTTTTACTTCTTATATATAAATTGTCGCTTCAACAAGCGTCTATCTCTTGAATGGCCGCCAACATATCATTGTTTGAGCGACATGCCGCCACTACCAAGGGCTTGGAGCACTGGTTTGCTCGGTCCCGGCGCAAAGCTTTCACCTTTACCGAATTCCTGGTAGGGTGAGTGCTCCTCTTCTGGCACCTGCAGCTTTGCATTTCATGCTGTGCTAACCATTACCAAGAGCTGAAGGGCTTTTCAAGGCTCATTCGTGCGGTAACGGCCGCTTCATCCAGGGCGCTCCAAGCCTAGATCTCGACATCTGCTTCAGCCTCCACAAGAACAAGAACTCACTCAACATCCAAATCCATGAAGACAAGCTTCTACAGTGGTTGCGTGCGATCCCTTCGCTGTACGAGCACTTTGAATATAACTTGAAGCCAGACCCCGTTATGGTCTTCATCAGCATGGACCGTCTACTACCTTACTACGAAGAAATGAGAGCCAAGTTCGACCAGGACAGAAGCGAGGGACACAGCTTCGAGGCACTCGAGTTATTTGTCCGCCATTTCCTCCGTGAAGGCTCTGTCTTTGCAGCCATCGGCCTTGAGCATCTCCACGAAGAGCAGATTCTTACAGAAGACCACTTCCATGACATCCAGGGCCCGGGCCGCTCTATATTCGAATCTCTCGACCTTCTAGACGAAGCCATCGACGAGATTGACAGGTGGGATAACAAGGGGCCAACTCAGTCCTTGCACTTCATGAATGAGCGTTTCCAATCCCAACTACGGACTGCCGTTAGACGTCATGATTCAATCTCTGTGGACAAAGTGCTCCCCATGGACCTAGGCTTCGTTGATGCCAGGACTTTATGCCTCGCTATACGCCACTATGAACGGACCATCTTCCATCGTCTTCTCAGGCACGGCGCTGAGGTAAACGGGGTCGGTATCATTGATGAGCCCTTGTACCGCGCCGCAAAAGCTGGCCATATGGAGGCGGTTCAACTGCTTCTAATTCATGGTGCCAACAAAGAAGGAGGAGGTTCCCGCATCAGCGCAACGCCCTTGAGTGGTGCGGCCTCTGGCGGTCACCTCGAAATTGTCAAATACCTCGTTGAGGAGAAAGGCGCAAACATCAATGGCAATACGTACATAACTCCGCTAGCTCGCGCCATCAAGTATCGCCATATAGACATAATCGACTATTTGTTGAGGGTTGGAGCCAATATTCACGACGAAAACTGTTCAGTGCTTCTGAAACTTGAGCGGGCAATACCAGGCGATATTCGTGAACACATTATAGACGGCATGGACAATGACGCTCATAATCTCTTGTTTTCGAGAGCCTTATCGGAGGGTCATCTCGAGATTGTCCGCTGCCTAGTAGCAGCTGGTGTTGATGTCAACCTAGATAAGCGGCACTATAACGCAAATAGGGGTTTTAAGGAATACTGCCGAGAGCATTCTTTGCCCCTGGCAGTAGCAGCGTCGAAAGGCTACCTCAAGATTGTCCGCGACCTAGTTGCGGCTGGTGCATATCTCAACCCAGATCCGCGGAAATACAACGCAGCTGATGACTTTGTGACATTCAACCGAGTGCAATTCTCACCCCTGGAAGCAGCTATAGAAAGTGGTCACCTCGAGATTGTCCGCTACCTAGTAGCAGCTGGCGCAAATGTCAACCCAAATAAGCGGCACTGCAACGTGAGAGAGGAGGACTTTAAGGATTGCGACCGAGAGGACGTGCATTCATCGCCCCTAACGGTAGCAGCATCGAAGGGTCACCTCGAGATTGTCGACTGCCTGATAGCCGCTGGTGCAGATGTCAATCCAGATCCGCGAAAATACAACGCAGCTCTGGGCTTTGTGATGTGTAACCGGAACCAATTCTCGCCTCTAGCAGCAGCTATAGGAAACGGTCATCTCGAGATTGTCCGCTGTCTAACAGAGGCTGGTGCAAACGTCAACCCAGATCTGCAGCAATGCAGTGCAGATTATCAGGGATCTTTGTGTTGTAGCCGAACGCATTTATCGCCTCTTGCGGTAGCAGCATCAAAGGGTTATCTTGAGATTGTCCGCTGTCTAGTAAAAGCGGGCGCCATTATCAACCCATCTACGCGGCACAGAGACACAAGCAATGGCGATAATTCTATTATGAAGGATTATAATTCTATTTTGAAGGATTTGTGGTGTACACGAGGGCATTGCTCGCCTCTAGCAGCCGCTCTACGGTCGAATGAAAGCGAAGTGGCTCGGTTCTTATCTTCCGTCGGAGCGACTCTCCTCGTGGGTGAGGGTGATATGTGCCTTATAAGGCGGCCAGTATCGGTCGGCGACTTCCGTAAAATTATTAAGGATCCTGCGAGAGACTGTCCAGCGCTTGCTGCTATACAGGCTCAAGAACACAGAATCATGGCGCGCCGGTTACTCAAAAAAGTTGCCAACTCATGCGAAAAACTGCTCGATGCAAGCACCACACAGGACGCCTCTGTTGGAGTCATAGCCTTTGCGGACCAGGTCGGCACCAGCGCGTCTGTCTGGAGGAGTGGAACACGTGCGATTCGGGACATTTGCGAATGCTACCCAACGCCCAGTCTGTCGGATATCGTCAGCGCATTGCAAGTTGCAGATGCAATGCGGTCGGTCGTATCACCTTCAAGACTAGGGTGCTCGATGGAAGCGTGAGCAGACTTCAACCCTTTGCTGTTGTTAACTTGCACGCCTAACTGACAATGTAGATTTATTGATGACATCCCTCGATGGGCTTCTTTTGTGAATCCGGATGATCAGTACCTGTTCTTCGAAATTGCGTCTTATCTCTGGAGAATTCCGGCCTCAACAGTCGTCTCTGAGATGGTGAACAGCCTCGCGCGCCCTTTACTGTCTTTGCAAGACATGGTAACCCATCTCGTGAGGATATCTGGGCTTTTTGATCTTGGGTCCGAAAAGTCTTGGCGGCTGCAAACTTTACGACACAAACACATTTTTGAAAAGACTCCCACTCATACCATCTCACCCTCCCCAATGACCACAGCTACGCCTGGCTTGACTACTATGGGGACTTCGGTGGACGGAGCGATTTGCTGCGATCATTGCAACTCAACATTTAAACTCGGAAAGAACGGCCGCAGGGGCCAGGCCAGCAATCTCCAGAAACACATGAAAATCCATCATCCCGAGACTATACCAGACCACCACCGAGTAATATACAACTGCCGTTACGGCTGTGGGACGAGTGATCCCAATAAATCGAATATCAGGGCCCATGAGAACAAGCACTGCGCGAACAGGAAAGGGAAGCAGCCAAGACGCCATGGCAAGTGGAGACAGACTATTGCATGATCATCCTGGGTCGGCACCGATACGTACTATTAGGGGATTTTGACTGGATTTCCAGTTAAGTTACGGTGAATGGGTTTACATGGCGAACAGTTATAGCGGTGGTTTGGTTTTCTTTCTTTTCTCTCCGGCGTTGCATGATAAGGCTCTTTTCTCGACTGTTAAAGTTTATGAATCCTTGTTATTTGCGTATACTTGATAGTGTTTATGAAGCTGCCTACCTTGTTTATCTCATTCAATATGGTTTGACATAATCAACTCTGTCTCATCATGACTCTCGCCATCCCCATCATCAAAATGTAAACTTCCCTCGCTCCACCAGCTCAGTTCAAACTCAGCCCCAGAGTCCCAACCCGCGCAAAGTCCATCAAAAGCCGAGACAACTCCTCCACCCAAACAAACAACCCTTTCGACTCCGCATCACACAGTCCGTATTTCCGCATGATACCCCCTTTGCCCTCAAATCATGTGTTCTCCGCCCTTTTCTACTTTGTCCGTCTAATATCGGCCTGTCGTCGCAGAAGGAAATGTTGCCTCATGAGGAAATTGCGGGTCCTTCCGAGTGCTGACAGCTGCTCTAACTGAATAAGGTAGAGAAAGAATGAGACTTAACTAGAAACGGTAAAGGCGCATCTCGGGATTTGCGGAGATCGTGATTGGAAGAAGTTCAAGTTTGGACAACCTTATTCAGAGCAAAGCGAACCCCCCCTGATGAAGAAAGTTGGATATAGAGGCTTAAAGCCGGTGGTGGGGATGGAGTGCATGTTGATGACTGGAGGGCTAGCCTTGTTGGGAATTATGGGCGAGGCTTGTTGCATTGGATTGGGATTTTCATGTTTGTGTGTGTTTGCGTGTAAGTCGAAGGGTATAAGTATCGACGAGTCTTGTCTTGTCTTGTATATCCGGACAACACTGTACTTTATCACTCAGTTCAAAAAAGCACTCAATCTTCTCCTGTTCCAACATCTTTCACTTTATTGTCATCACCCTTTCGCAAAGAAACACATACATCAAACAGCAACCATGTCCCCTACCTGGAGCGGCGGCCTCATCCTCTCCTCAGAGTTCATCCTCAGCAAATACGGCGACTCCCTCGCCGGCAAGACAATCCTCATCACCGGCGTCGCCAACGACTCCATCGCTGGCGAACTCGCCGTCCAAATCAGCGCCTACAAGCCCTCCCTCGTCATCCTAACCGCCCGCTCCGAGTCCCGCGTCGAGCCCGTCGTCGCAAAGATCAAATCCAAGAACCCCGACGTCTCCACTCGCTTCCTGAAGCTCGACCTCTCCGACCTAAAGGACGTCCGCAGAGCCGTCAAGGACCTCGACGACGTGCCCAAGATCGACCACTTCGTTGCCGTGGCCGGCGTCATGGTGCCCCCGTACGCGAAGACTGCGGACGGCCTCGAGTCGCAGTTTGGCGTCAACTACCTGGCCAACTTCTTGCTGGTCAAGGAGCTGCTGCCCAAGATCAGGGCTGCGGGGCCAAAGTCCTCCATTGTCATTTGCTCTAGCTCCGCTGTGCGAAGAGGCCAGGTCCACTTTGACGACATCAACTATAGCGTTCGTTTTCCTCCATAGTACGTGTTGAGAACGGCCCTGATTGCTGACATATTGCCGTTTCCACAGGACGGTGAAACATACAACCCTCTCGACGCATATGGCCAATCAAACGCCGCCAGAACAATCTTTGCCCTGTTCCTAGGCGAGAAGCTTAAAGGAGAAGGCATCCGCGTCTTCAGCGTCGACCCCGGTGGTACGTATCCCGCAATGAAATCCCCCAGTAGAAAATCGGTGAGCCGTGGCTAACCAATCGGATTTCGATTCAACAGCGGTCCAAACAGGATTGCAACGCCACTTTGGAGGCGAGTTCCTTGCTCAGATTCAGGTAATGCGCAAGTCGACTGAACGTAAGCCGTGCTCCCCTCGTCCTCCTTTCTTGACCGATAATTGACTGAAAGCAGCACTGCGCGATCTCGACGGCCGCCCCTATAACATGCCAAACTTCACAGGCACATCTGAGGGCGCGTCGACGCTCATCACGGCCATGGTTGATCCCACCATCGAGGAGGCCCACGGTGCCTTCTTGCACCAGAATGCCCCTGCCGAGGATCAATTGACGTCGCACATCTTGAACCGAGATAACTGGACCACGCTGTGGGAGCTCAGCGAGAAGCTCATCGGAGAGCCCTTTACCATCTAAGCTCTGTGTGCACCATCCCCTCATGTGCACTCCTTCAGTATAGCATCGCGCCGGTTCGTCGATAGAAATCAAGAAAAACCCCATATCTCACATCTTAATCAAAGAATCTTCAATGGACCCTCCTGTCTCTTTGCCCGCCAGTAATTCGTCGTCCTGATGATATCGGGGCACTCGTTCACTATCCACGGCCACTTGCGTATCATGGTGGCCGAGATTTCGTACGACGCGGGATCCCAAGCCTCTCCCCACACCACCATCCCAATCATGCCGTCCTTGTCCGACTCGCCAGACTGTAGAAACATGTGATGGCAAAACTCATCCTCATCTAGATTATGCAACCGCCTCAGCAGCGCGTCTCGCAACGAAGGCTGAGCGCAGACGTCAATCCAGGGGTGATGGATGACTAGCTTCTGCAACGCGGTTGGCTGCAGGTTCGGCGGCAGATACTGCAGCTCTCTGTCGTATGGAGCGCTACTACTGCCAGGCGCGGAAGGCAGAGCAAGCTGAGTGCCGGCGCCGGTGTAGAAAGGCGAGACGACGTCTTCGGCCATGATATCCATCCCGATGCCGATGACCGCAGCATTCACCCCCGCGGCCCGGATCACGTTGAACTGCATCACGGACAGCAGGAGCTGGCTATCCAGCGTGTGCTGTGCAACATGGCGAGTAACCAATTCATACAGCCGACGGAAAAAAATACCCCGTTCGGTCGTTGATAACTTGCAAAAGAAGCGAAATATCTCGTCACGGTGCTTGGGAGAGCGGAACACGTCGGTGAAGCCTGTACCGTAGTAATTGCGGGTGGCAGCAGTCAATTCCGAGCCAGACGTCTTCCAATCACCAAGAGATGACGTCGGCTGAGTTTGCGCAAGACGCCATTGATACCGTTTCCGATCCAGCGGCCGCCCGTCCTGCTGCGCGTCCTCCGTTCTCGGGTCTACATAAAAGACCCATTTGCTAACCTGATTCTTGTCCTGTTGCTGCTGCTTCTGCAACTCCTTCTTTCTCATGCCTTTTCATTCATCAGCTCCCGTGAACCAAAGATAAGAGCTAGGTAGATGGACAGTTAGTTAATCGTCACTTACGGCTCGCCCGCTGGTTCAGTCTGTTCTGCAATCTCCGCCTGTTTGCCGCACTCAATGTCTCCGTACCCTCTGCCTCCTGGCTTGTAGTGTCTGACATGGCGTCTCGTAGACTCTTGATGCTACACGCTATGCCTTGGACTGTGAAATGATGCTATCACGCCAACAACCACGATCATCATGAAAGCTGCCGAGGTGTTGATGATGCTGTAACGTTGGGTGGCGCGCATCGTCAGTTTAAGTCCGGGCCCGGGTCCCACCTAAATCCGCTCCGCAACTCTCCAGGATTCCGTAAATACGGAGCAGCTGCTGTACAATCTAGACATCCTGGCATCGTTACAGCACATTGTTACACTGTCTGTTGCATCCAGCTTTGATTATGATCTCAGCTATACCCATGTATAAGCGTTTACGATGCCTCACACAGTGCACAATCCGTACTGTTCCGTACATTTGGCCTTGCTTGTTGCTGTCAAACTCATACTTTCACGGCAACACTATCCAACTGCTGGCAAAACGACAAACGCTCTTGTTTTCCATCCGCTCGCCTTCTCAAAGTAGACAGAGCATCGCTACGCTATGATTCGTTTATTGTACAGGTGCCCGCAAGATTCCACAACAGGAAATTTTGCACTCGTGAGGGGTGGGTATGTAGTAGATGCTGGGTGCTAGTGACATAACTCGTGTACCCAAAGGAAAAAGAATAACAGATATCGCTCATGTGCCCTCACCAGAGGACAAAAAAAAGGAAAAGGAAATATGACATCACTCCAAGGAATCACACAAAAAAGGAAAAAACAACAACAAAAAGTGTTGAGGAAGAAGAAAAGAAAAGAAAAAAGAAAGCAAAGGAAAAACAAATCAGAGCGCTTATTCCATCCGGGCAGACTTTTTGGCTCTTCTTATGTAAATCATTCCCTGTGTACCATCAATGGTTCCTGTCCCGTTCCCGTTTCCATTTCCGTTCCCATTTCCATTCCCAGCTGTCCGTTCTCCGGTTGTACCGGGGCCGGCTCCGGCTCCGGCCCCGGCTCCAGCGGATCCTCCTCGTATTGGCTTTTTATCTTCTTCGTTAGCATCGTTATTCGTTTCCATGGCCGCTCGGGTACCCGCCGGAACGATAACGCTAAGCACGCAGTCGTCTAGGTGCTCATAAAAGTCCTGCGGTGCGGCAAAGCGGTTGTTGCAAATCGAACAGATGGCGCTAGCCCCTGAATTAGCAGAAAGTGTAATGAGGCGGCCACCTCTGTTGGTGGTATGGCTATGCAGAGGCGCCTGTTCGACCTGGTGAGCTGCAGCAAGGTGGCGCTTAAACACATCGGCTCGGTTGAATGCCTTTGCGTAGGCTGAGCCGACTCCCGGGCAAAACGGGCAAACCATGGTTCCTCGGTAATGTGTCAGCGCGTGTCGGTTTTTGTCGTACTTGCGAGCAAAGCCCTTGGTGTGATATTCGCACGATTCAATGGGGCACTTCTCAGGCCTCTCCTCCTGGTGCGTGAGCATATGAGCGGCTAGATCTTTGAACACACGCCCGCAATCAGGAAACGGGCATCTGCTACGGTTCTCGGGTGCTGGCGGTGTTGGTATAGGCCTCGATAGGTGGTGTGGGATCGGCGGCTGGGACGATGGTGGCGGTAGTGACAGCGGAGGAGGCGGCGGCGGTGGCGCTAACCGGCCGACTGGGCTCCTCGAGACCATCTCCCATGGCACCTGATCTTCCATGATACTCGGAGATACTGTCATCGAGCTGACAGATGATACTGACAAGTGTGAGCTGACGATTGGGATAGGCGGTGGTAGCTCCATCACCGGTGCCGGCGGTATAGCAGCTAGAGGTACCGTTCTGGTAGGGTGCTTCACGTCCTCTTCTTCTTCGCCATCACTCGACATGTCATTGTCCACATCACCGCCCACCTCCGCCACAGATTGCCTAACTTCGCGCATCCAGTCTTTCAGCAAGGACATGGGCGGCCAATCCCCGCTGGCCTTACCTCCGCGGTGGGGGTTGAAGTGAGCTCGTCGAAGATGAGCCGCTGCATTATAATAGGCGCCGTAGTGCTTCTGCATAACGCAAGCCTTGCAGCTCGAAAGGGGAATGGCAGGTTGCGGGGACGCTGGGCTTTGTCCTCCAGGCTCACAACAAACCCATCGTTTTACTAGTGCTGCGTGTTTAGCATCTGTATGGCGTCTCAGTTCGTGCTCGCCGCGAAATCCTTCGGGATATTCATTACACTTGCGGCAAAACACGCGCCGGAGAGGTGGCCTTTGGTAGGCAGGCTTGAATCTCATGGGGGTCAAGTGGTTTCCGAAGATTGGGCTCGATGAGTTCGTGGTCTCTCCCGCAACCGTGTGCCTCCTGGCACGTCCAACGTGTTCTGGGACCGGCTGCCTCAAGGAAGACGAAACCCCTCCGCGATTGATGTTAGCATCGTCCAACGCCTCCGGGCGCGGTCCAAGTAGTATTTCTCTGTGGGACGGTGCGGGAGGGAACGCAGAGCTCCCCACGGATGACCACCGTGGCTCGCGCGCCGAGATGGACTGGGGAGTTGACAGCTGAGAATCATTGATGGGGGGAACGTGTGGCCGTCCAGGACGGATGAAGCCATTGAACCCAAACATATCTTTAGTTCCGCTTCCTAAACTCATGAGGAACTCTGCACTGGAGCGAATATTTCGGGCCTGCCACGTATCCATGCGCATGATGCGGCGCGTGAGCTCATATACGGGAACATCCTCCTGTGGAATATCGCTAGGAGAGCCATCCGTCAACATCGGCCCACTGGTGATGAACAAGTGGACCAAGGCCTTGTATACGCTGTCTATGGTGTTCTGGGGACTGTCTCTGAGTGGACTTTGATGTCGAAACGCGGGATAAGGCAGCAAAGATATTGAGGCGAGGTCCATGAGCAAGGTGCGAATTATGCTGAAGATACACAAAGAGTAAAAAACGGCCAGCCATTCCTTCGATTGAAGAGGAGAATTTCTCAGAGAAATGGTCTCAAAGGACTGCAGGAATGATACCATGGCCTGTTCGACAAGCCGACTGTGTTCTCCGGTAAAATCCAGGCGGTCTGATGGGGGCTGATATCCGAAGCTAGGATCCAACTGAAGGACGGGTTTGGGATGGAAGAGGCAGTAGAATGCAGTTTCGCGGAGCAGCACCTTTGCATGATATAAAACTGGGTATTGTGACTCCTCGGCCTCGCGGGAGGGCGATATATATCCGGTATATCTCAGGAGATCAAGCGGGCTAGCTGATGTCTCCTGGCAATTCCAGCTAGCAGCCAGGGCGCAGAGAATAGGTGGAGGGCGGTTGACCATATCCTGGGTGATCTGTTGGGTCTCGTGATGCCCATCGTATCTTCTATGAGATTGTTGCTGTCCGGACCACCAAAAGGCATCCCTATAGTCCATACATGTTCTGACATGTTCACCAATGTGTGCTGGGAAAACACACGTCCTCTGCAGATAATCGTTCACATTTTGTCGTCGTGTGGGGGACGTGGAAGATGTGGGTGTTTGGATATGTCCGTGTGAGAAGGAAGAGCCTAACCGGCGTTGTTAGATATATGCGTTGGAGCTTTCCGGTTTTGCAAAGGCCGAAGCGAGGAAACAAGACAACTCTAACAACATGAAGATGCAAATCGAGGCCATATGAAGAAAGGAAACAGAAAAGAAGAGTAAACCAAATCGTTTATACCTGGCAATAGATAGTCGGTAAAAGCGCTGAGGGAACTGCGGTAGCACCCAATGACGGCCCAATGGTCCTCGGAACTTATCAATGGTAGGTTTGAGCAGGCTGAACACGGCTGATTCCTATCGCACTGGATTCCCAGACAAGAGACGAAATAGATGTTAGTCCACAACGAGGAACGGTCCCCCAAGAGTTTGGGAGAAGAATGAAGAAGAACAGCGGTATCCCACCTCCTTCTTGGTCACTTTACAGCGGAGGCATGGCCGCTGATCGTGAAAGAGACGAAGCTCTCCGATAGACTCGAGACGAGGCAAGCTGCCGACCCTGCTCCTCTTCAATGGCGGGAGGAGGGGCTCGACATCGGCGTCGACGGCGCTCCTCGGGGCGGCGGAGCGGCTGGAGTATGCGTAGGTTATGAGCGAGTCTCGCCGTTCGGTCGACGGCGTCGGGATTCTGAGAGGAGGAAGCTTGGAGGACAGGGCGGGGCGTGGAAGGTGCATGAGAGGCGACGGGCCCAACGGTTCAGAGGCATTGGACAGATAGGGACCGTGTCCAGAGGCGAGAACCGACGACGAGGACAACGACGAACTGGCGGCAGAGAGCTCCGAGTCTCTCTTTGCGTGAGAGGCATGCATTCGGGCGTGGCTGCTCCGATCAAGCTCGGTGAGAAAACCGTAAACGTAGTGGATGCACCGGTCGTCCCAGCACTTTAGAGAGGGAAGCGGATAAGCGCTGGACACAACTTCGCTGCCGCACTCCCGCTGGGCCCGGAGGACAGGGTCGTGGAGCTCCAGATGCTTGTCCAGCCAAGAGCCGAACCCTGGCGGCGCCGATCGCGAAGAGCCTCTCAGGGGCTCGACAGCATCCACGTCTATTTCGCGGGAGCAAAGAGAAGGAGAGAAAAGGTCAGCGTCTGGGCAAGGCGAACTAACAACAGGTCCCGGCCTTGGTTGTTTTTGGGCCTGACGATGTATGGAGTACAAGGCAGATGTAGCATGGAGTAGCAGCAGTATATTTTGACAAATGGATTGGGGGCTTGCATGAGGCGGGTTGGTGGCGGCGGCGGCGGGCTGCGTGGAGAACGGGAGATGGGCAGCTAGCTAATCAAGTAGCGGTAGGAGGGTCTGGTCTCAGCTTACTATCTCGAACACAAGCAGCCTCGAGGCATTCGCAACGGTGCTGAATCGCGCGAGCCTCTTCAATGTCGGACATGAAGGGGGTTACGCGCGACGCCAGGCCTGATAAGCATTTGCGAGTCAGCACACGGGCTCCGTTGCCGGACCGGAAAACGAATGACGGCTCGTATGTATGTGTAAGTATGTGAGGGCATGTACGGAGCGCTACCACTAATATGTACGGTATCTGGCTGGTCTGGTCTGGTCTGGTCTGTCTTGTCCGTCTGCCTGTCTAGTACAAAACAAGCGTGGATGCAGCATGTATGCATGTATGTACGGAGTAATAAGGTCAGGTAAGGAAAGGCAGGGCAGGGCAGGGCAAGGCAAGGCAAGGCAAGGCAAAGGTAGGGGAGCAAAAAAGCGTGTGTATGTGTGGTGTGTGTGTGTGTCAATCGAGGCCGGGCTCAAATGTGGACAAGGCTGTATCAGGACAGGACAGGGGTTTGACAGGCAAGGAAGAAAAAAGAGAGCAATTGAGGGGGAGCCTATGATGCAAATACGCAATACGCACACACATACAGGGCATCAGCCCGTACATGTACACACATGCGCACATGGGGGTGAGAGCGGGAGGGCCAGGCGAGACAGCCAGAGACTGAGAGACAGAGGCAGATAGGGCGGACCGAAAGTGAGAAACATGGAGACATACCGTGGTGATCAACGACGTCTTGGAGGACGCGCAGTTTGTGGCGCAGCATCTCGAGCTCTTCCGGTAGGTTGAGGCCATGGTAGAAGACGTGTCGAAGGTGCATGTCGGCCCGTTGGTCGACGGCTGAGTCGGTGTCGAGAAGCCCAGACATGGCGACTCGCGGTTGTTGCTTTTAAATGGCCTCTTGTGTAGTCGTTGCTTTGCTCGTCTTCATGGCCAGGTTCGTCGGCATTGTGGTCTCAGGACATGCTGTCGGCGCCGAGACTGCCGTTGTCCATGGCACGCGCCCCGGGATCAGGGCTGCTGTGAAGGAGAGCGAGACCGGTGAGCGGGCAAGCAAGTAGCGAGCTGAGGAGGGGAGAAAGAAGAGAGGGCGTGGGAAAATCTCGTGGGGGATGGGAAGCGTCCCGGGCTGTCTTTTTGCTTCCGCTTGGAGATGGCTTCGTGAAGGCCTTTTGGTGGACCTTGTGTTTCTCTCTTGTGTCTTGCGTCTTGCTTCTTGTCTCTTCGGGTGACTCTCTCGTGCGTATCAAAACCTTTCCCTTTCACTTGTTCTCGCTGGCGTTGTTGCGATCTCGATCTCTTTTCTTGCAACCAGATTGGTTTCTTCTCTCACTCTTCCTCTCTTTTTTTTTTTTTTTTGTCTTCCCTTCCCCCTGCCCGCCTACTGTCGGTCTCGTCTCCGAACAGCTTTTCTCACTTGCATTTTGTCTCCTTTCGAAATGCACACCCGCCTGCCACCCCCTTCGCCTCCCCTGCATTATCCATTGGGGCCATTTCGCGGGAATTGCGGGCTGGGGTGTTTTATCAATAGGGCGGTGCGAGTGGGTTTTGCTGGAGGTGGGTGCGACTCCATGGCTGGAAACGCAACGGTTTTTTCTCTGCTTCTTTTCGCTTCTCTTGCCATGGTCGCACACGGGGGACTCGTACAGGCTACAAGGCGCGTGGGGCACAGCCTTGCAGGCAGGGCATCCGATTAGGCGCGGCCTTGGTACTCCATACATGGAGCGTACGACGGCCACGAGCCTGGGCGCACGCAATCTGCGGGTAGCAATACAGACACGGGTACGGCAGCGAGAGCGCACAGGCAGCACCTGGGCAGGCGAGATAGGTAGTCGGTACTTGGGGACGCACACCCACTTCTGCAGACCGAGAGGGCTCCATAATCCAGGTATTATTCAAGCTGGACGGCCTGGACGGCATGTCTCACGCGGGGTGTGGGAGTGAGGGTGGATGCGGGTGCGGGTGAGCGTTGAGTGTTGAGCGTTGGACGTTGAACGTTGAACGTTGAACGGCCCAGGTGTGGCGCACTGTGTTTGACCCCAGAGGGGCCCGGCTGTTGCACCGTGTCTGAGACCTCGGAAGAGTGCCATGTGGCTCCATCCCCGCACTGTACGAGCCGCCGTGCGCTACGAGTACCTGTGCAGCACTCGACGAGCATGTACTGTTACAGTTGCTCCGTACAAGTACGAGTGCAAAACCACATCAGGCAGGGCGAATGGACCAGCTGTGGGCTCGACTTTAGTTCCATGTACTCGTAGCGTGTCTGCTCCGACTTGGTTAGAACGGGTGGTGCTCGTGCTCTTGGCGCCACCTTCGCAGAGCAGATGCCGGCAAGACCCTGCGATGGCATCTCTTCCAGAAGACACGGAACAGGCCTCCGTTCGCAAGGTACCACTACTAATCCCTTAGTAACTGCGTGGGTACTCTATGGTAAGAACTGGGCCTATCGCGATGCCTGTCCTCTATGTTAGCACTTGTTCTTGTACTGACACACTCGGCGAGGTGTCCTGAACAAGTATAACCAAGATGTAAGCATATACTGCAAGAATCCAGATCCAGCAAATAGCCTCACGTTCGGAAGGGGGAACAAGGCAAGGGAAAAAAAAAGAAGCACACACACGAGCCGTCTCGGAATACATCCGACGACACTAAAAATGACCAGACAGCGAAATAAGTTCGAGCAAGGCCAAGCACACCAAGGCAGGGAGAAGGGAAAAAAAGGTGGCCGGTGCACAAGCTCCCGACAGCCACCCCAAGCCAAAAGGGAAAAAGAAGTCACCAGTTCAGTTGTCTGGGTAGTCTAGTCTGGGCTGCTGCTATCAAATTGCTCGTCCATACATACAGACATCCATACCTTACGATAACTGCTCCTGTTCGAGTATATGCTCCCCCCATCTCGATGCCGCTGCAGCGAATGAAACCGCCCTGTCTGGCTGTAAGTTGGAGGGCCCGGCATGGAAGGTAGCATCATCGACGCATCTCGTGCGGCAGAGAGTGGGAGGCAAGAGTCGGCCGAGTCGATGGCTTGCGACTTTTGTGCGCACACGTGCGGTCTTGTCAGAGTCAGATGGATGTCATGTCAGTTGTTACTTAGCCCTCAGACCAGCACCAGCACCAGCACCAATGCAGCACTCCACCGCATTTGCATTGACTGATTCAACTGTCGCTAAACTCTATCACCACAGACAAAATTGCATTCTGGGTACTCGCGAGGCTAGTATCCTCGCGGTATCACGGAGAGGGAAAGGTCTGGAGCTGCTAGTGGCCCCCAAGACAGCACCGCTAACCGGCACCTGGTCCAACTCCAACCGGCGATATCTCATCTTCCCGCGCTCTCACTCACTCATTCTCTCTTCTTCTCGTCGCATCTGCATTTTCTGCTTGCCATCCTCCACACACCCCTGCCCTGTGGTACGCGTACTAGTACATTCTAAGTGTGGTGCGTGCTGTGCTTCTGCCCAGGGCTTGTTTTAATCACCGCCTCGCCTCACCTGTCACCCGCTACGCTACGACCTGACTGACAACCTCCATGCACGCCCTGCTCACTCTCATGTTCCATCCCATTCATCCAGTCCCGCTCGCCCAGCTGCTTGTGCTTGTGCTTCTGCTTGTAACTCGTACGGTAGCCACCCATCCCGTCCAATCTGGCCACTCAGCCGGCCAGCTTTCACTCACGTCCTCACTCACTCACGCACGCACGCACACGCACCCCAATCCGCATCAAGTCTGTCCGTGCAAGTCAAGTTAGTTGCACCGGGGGGCTTCGGTACATGTGCGTGCGAGCACGGAGTACCTGTCGGTAGGTACTAGGTATTGCGACGACACCTCCAACCAACAAACGAACATCTCTGCCGCTCAATGGCAAGGCAATTGTCTCAAGTTTTCGCTAAACAAACTCCCAACGGCCTCAAGTTACCGCCTATTTGCCTCCAGGTGCTCTACCGACTGACCTACGCAGTACCGGACACACTTGTACCGAGCGGCGGAACGCACTACGGCCCAGATACCTGGAGACCAGGTACTCCGTGCTCTTACACAAGGACACAGGATCCCCCCCCCGTCAACCAAAACAAGGAGCCGCCTCCGCCATTCTCGAACATCACGTCGTGTAGCGCCGTTTAGCCCGCGGCACATTTCCAAGCCAGACAAGCCGCATCCACGCACACACGCGCATCCACTCGCACGCACACAGCGCACACGCCTTGTACCGGTACTTGCGCGCTCCCCAAGACAACGCCGACTCGTCCCGTTCCTTTTTCGCCACAGCAGGCCCCTACCTCCCTTCTCCATCGTTTCCCCATCGGGCTAGCTCCAACGCTCAGGCCAAAACCCTTCTCCACGCTAAAACACTTGTGCCGGGCCTACTCCACCCCCAAACAGGAAATTCCAGCCCAAGAGCCTAGCAAATTAAAATAAACAAGGGAAAAAAGAGACCGGCGAGAGAGAGCGTGCTTGTGTGACTGTGAGTGTGTGGATGAGAGAGTGAGAAAAACAGAGACAGAGAGAGAATTAAAAGGCCACACAGCAAGCTTGTTTTACCATGCCATGCCATCCAGTGCTGCGTCAGACAAGACAGACAACTTTCGAGCCACTCACCCGCCGCTGGTTGGCTGAGATGGATGGAAATGCCAAAAAGCACTGGACGGACACACACAGACACAGACACACTCGCTCACACACCATTTGACGCCCATCCCATCCCATCCCTTCCTCTCTCACCCCAAGCCTAACTACTAACTACTAACTCCTGTACCCGCTTCTGCTCGAGGGCTTTTCCCCATAATTCCGCTCTCAAAAAGTGACGATGAGATGCTGCTTGGATGCTAACTCTGTCTGATTCGGGCTGCCAACCCATTTTCAAAACAAGCCACCGCGTACGGAGGCATGTATGAGTATGTATGTACGTACGGGCATGTCATGTACGAGAGCATGTACGTGCATGCAATGCCACTGTCGCTATCAGTCTAATCTCTGCCGGTCTGTCTAATGTCATTACATACTGTATATTCCCATCGCCGTTGTTGCTCGTATCGCATCCTATCATATTGTTAGTTATATACATACAGCCCAGCTAGGCATCTTGGTCGTTGGTTGGGGTGTTGGGCTGGCACGGAGCGCACTCCGTATCACTGCCGAAAGGAGTATCCCAGCCAAAAGAGCTATCTTACCTCCCCAGAAAGCATACCGACCAGCCCGCCCTATGGAGTATGGAGTATGGAGCTACATCCATGGCTTTTGACAAGGTGGCAAGTGATTGTCAAAGAAAATCGCCGTGCGATATACATACAGTACAGTACAGACAAGCTGCTTCGGTCGTAGTGCTGTACTTGGCAGCAGCAGTAGTCAGGTGTTCGTTCGTTCGTATCTACAGACTTGGCCAGCATGCTCTACAAGGTCATCATCTTACATACAAGGTCAAGCACAATCAACTCTACCGGCGTCCTGCCCTATTACATTACATGTCCATTACATGCCTTACATGCAAGACCAGAGATAGGTAGCCCCGGCCAAGGTAGTACCAGGCAAACGTCCCCGTCCATGGCCTTGGAGGCGAGAATCCCTCCCCGACCAGGACCAGGACCAGGACCAGGACCCCCAAAATCGCTCCGTGTGCTCTTCATCTGCAAAGTACAGTACCACTACGAGTACAGTACCACTCACTCATACAGTGCCACTCAACCTGCTTGTCCATCCATGGTTTACAATGGCCACAAAAGCTCCATTTCTCCATCCTTTTCTCCCCGTCTGCTGCTCCATAAAGCAGCACTGTCGTATCCAAGCCGCTGACTGCCGCCAATCTCTCCACACAACCAAAGATCGATCAGCAAAAGAAAACAGAAGCCCCCCTTGTCTTTCGCCTTCAGCATCCCCCCTTCATCCTCAGGTGTCCGTCTGTCTCTTTTGGAGTGCGAAATGACGCGGGGGTAAAAAGGTGCCGTCGCCCCCAATCATTTCCCTTCTCCCCACGACGGAGACCTGATACTCATACGTCAGGCTACATGGACGCAAAAAGGCTCCCCGGAATTGCGTGCGCCTCGTCATGCCCGTATGTCCGTTTTCTTCTTAGGGCCTCGAAAGATTCGGCGTTGCTTATTCTTTGTATGTGCGCATCTACTGCCAATAGAAGTGTGCCGAGGTATATGCCGCCTGTTGCTACTGTACTCGTATTACCTGTATTGAGTATACGCAGTTTAATTGATCTCCTCGGGGAGGTAACCCATGCTTGCGTCTTTATTTCACTTCACACCTAGTGGTTGCGGAGAGAGACTGTGGCTTATGCCCTTCGTCGAACGTCGTCTAATATTAAAACTCGTAATAAATCGCATGCTAAGAGCGATACAGATGATGAAACAATCATCAAGGTAAGAAAATAAAGGGGAAAGGGAAACAAGGCGAACGATAGATAGCACAGTGTAGCAGTACCAAGCTCATGCTCAGTGGAAGCATGGCCATGTCTTCCTTCGTTTCGTCTTTTTGCTTCTCTTTTGCTGTCAGGTCAGGCCATTCCCCATCCCACCCGTATTCATGATACTCTAAACTCGTAGATAATCCAATGGCTGTCTCTACAAAGACGTAGCCGAGTTCCCCCCCAATCCAGATCTAGACAAATGCAGGACGGGATAATTAAAAGAATAATAAAAAAGCACTAACCAGCGCCAACGCCGTCTTTGCGCCCTCCCCCCACGAAAGACTGTTTCATTGCAGTCTCTCTTCGTTGTCACCGCCACATTTGCGAGATACCAATTGGTTAATGCCGCTGTTGCTGTTGCTGTGTTGCTGCACAATGACAGGCAGGCAGGCGGCTTCTCTCTAAGGCACTGTAACCGTGACACCCCACGGAATCCCCCTGCTTCCCTTTTCTTTTTCTTTCATGTCTTTCTTCTATTTTTGACTTGGCCCTCTCTATTCGTTTCGGGACCACGTCTTCTCTCGGAGCGGTATCTCTTTACCTGCTGCTGCACGGCTACCGTCTTCCTCAGCCTTGTAGGCCCAGTATTCACCGAGCCTCAATTCGGCGTACGAGGCGTAATCAAAGTCAATGTGCGAGATGGTCGCCTGAATCAAGGCCCAGATACCCCAATAGAAGCCAGGAACCCCACGGAAGACATCTACCTCACGTACGAGCTTGTCAGTCTCCTCTTCGAGGTCCATGCCATTGTTTGACAGCTTTGCATATGTCGCAATGTATTCACGAATAAAGGCATGTCGCTGCGACCGGGATGGCATGGCTGCATAGTCACAGTCATACCCTGCCCATTCGGCAAAATGATTGGCAATATCAAACGCAGCCGGCGAGGGCGTCGCGTATTCGTAATCGATGAAGCTCACGGATAGCTCCTGGCCGGCTTCCTTGTGCATGATGATATTGGCACTGAGCAGGTCGCAGTGGGCGAAAACCAACTATACATTCTTCTGGTTAGCACAAAGAAGGGATCTTCTACAACGCATCATGTAAGGCGGCGGGTCAACGGATACATACCCCGTTCCGTCCAAGTCCGGGACGTTGGCTGAGCTTCTCAATCATTTCTTCTAGCTCACGCTGCAGCAGGGCTTGTCTCTCGCGCTGCTGTTCCGTGTCGGTCGGTAGGGCCAGGATCCATTTCTGCATGGTCGACCACAGGTTGGGGATCGGCTTCCCCGCTGCTGCCTTGGCGATCATGGCCTTGCGTTGACTGTCGTGGTCATCGGAGTTGCCGTTCTCTGTCGACTCTCCCTTGATGGCCGAGTCGGGCAGACACGGCACCGTGGCATGCCACTGGGCCAGCAGTCGAGCAACAGCCGCGATCAATGCAGGGTCGGAGAGGTCCTTGGGTTGGGCAACGGTACCGGGGACGAATCGGTACAGCATGCCGTTGGCAAAGCGGGCCAGCAGTTCTGGGGCCAGGCCATGCTTCATCAGCAGCTCGTGGTTCGCTGCCTCGCGCTCTCGGTCGATGATAACCGCGGTGCCGTTTCCATAAGCACGCAGCAGCACGGCATCTCGGTCAATGTCAGCCTTGGACAGGCCCGGCAGCCGGTTGACAGCCTTGAGCAGCGTGTTGGTAATGCCGTCAGTGAAGCGAACGAAGTCAACGTTGGAGTCATCGCTCTCCCATTGAGGGAACAGACTCAAGATGAGCTTCTGAGCTGAAGCCTGTGAATCACTGCTGTCGTAGGTAATAGGGAGGAACCGGACATGGCTGTGGGCAGAGCCCTTGGTTGTGGCAGCTGGAGACATGGCTAAGAAGAGAGGAGAGGTAAAGCGGGAGTTGATGGGAGTTGATGGGAGTTGGTGGGAGTTGTGCGAGAGAGGAGACCCAGAGAGGTTAAATGGGGTCGAAAAGAGAGAGTGGGAGGGTCACGCGCGCAGCGAGACTGTAATATAATGCTCCTTGCTCTTCTTTTATTGCCTTTGTGTCTCTACTGGGGGTTGGCCGAGGGCTTGCGACGTTTGCTTAAGGTTGGTGGACAAAACTGGCTCAATGCTTAAATCAAGGGGGGTTTGTTTGTCTCTCTTGTCATCGATTATAGGCAGGCTCGGGTGTAGCGGCGTTGTCGTAATTGCGATAACAGATTCGTAGTACAAGAGTAGGACGGTTGACGTGTGCTTGCTTCAGCGAGTTGTCGTCTTCGTAGTTGGTAGCACAGGATACCAAGCTCGGGTGTTCTCAATGGGCGGGCGAATGACGGAGGCGCACGGAAGCGGGTGAGGCTGGAAGAATCGCACACGACCTGTTGCCCTCCCAAGCCGTCGAATTGTTGTGTGTGAAAAGACTTAGGAGCGTCAGATAGTGTGGGCCGCTTGTGGAAGGGTATAGGACGCTTCCATGTGATGGTGGCTACAGCAAAGCCACGAGACAAGCCCAAATTAGGGGATGGGGGAGGGAGGCGAATGGCAAACGACGGGCTGAATGTAGCCTCTGCAATGGCGTTGGTACTTGTAAATTACCGGCGGCGCAGTGTAGATGCAAAGTACTCTGCGCGATGACGCTCCGGGCTGCTCTCGAACCTGCAGGGTCCAATATCTGTTGATGTCGCTGTCGTCAAAGGTAACATCAGCCTGTAGTTGGCACGCGAGATGCGAAATTTTGTTGGGACACTGGCAACTGCTGCTAATGCTAGAACTTGATGAGATTAGCACCTCCGCATCCCGGTTAAAACGTACCAGGGTCCAAGTCTAGAAGAGGTCTCTATAAGGTTGATTTTTGGTTGAATATAGTGCACATTCCATCCAACTAAGTGTCTTCGGTACTTAACTTCTACTTAAAACATACTTTGCACGTGCTTTTAAAACGTGACTACGCTAGTCTATTTGGTGCCACCTCCTAATTTTCGAGGTCCCTTTTCCAACTCGTAGGGGCCAAATCTGTTCACCGCCCAACTGCAGAAACGGCCATCAATGGACACGCACGAGTCTGCCAAAAAGGTACGTGGCTACTGACGTCAAGTTTTGGTACTCCCATCGTACACCATAACTTACACAGCAATTTGTATGTGCAAATGCCACATCTTTACACCTCAAACACATGAGGGAAATGCCACTTCCTAGGCACTAGGAGTTAACTGGGATTCAGTAATTGTTGGGAATCTGCATCTAGAAGAATCCATTAAAATGCCTGTTGCGCTAAGCCCATGATATCGTGCAGCACCGCATCGTCGTTTGGCATGTGAAGGAGCAAAAATACAGGGGCCTTTTGCGGTGGAGATTCACAGAATGATTTCAGGCGCCGGGCTCTCTCCAACTGCTGCCCCCGCATTCACTATCAGCTGAAATAGCTCGCCAAACATCCCCAAACTGTACGTCCAACGCACCGGGGAATTAAGTGCAAGTACACCTAACAGATATTCATTGTTTGTCCCCTGGAAACAACAAAATAGAGAGCCTCTTTCCCTGCAGTTTGCTACCTTGTTACCCCTTCAAAAGAATAGATGAATATTCAGGATCATTTATTAAATCTCAAACGCAAAGACGTGGGCATCAATCAATCCCTTGACACTCTTGGGGTCGTTGGTACAGGTAAGTTTGGGGGAAGGCTGAGAGCCAGTGGAGTTTAGTACCGTCTACCAGCACTTTGTATGGTTACCCGGTAGTAAATGAAGGTAGACGCGACTTCATCCCACACAGCTCTTACTTGCTGCCACTCAAGCGACCGCAAACTGCTTAGCTTCACCTTTCCTCATCAACTTCAACTGCAAACCCAGCCAAGCTATCTTGCTTATCCTTGCACAAGCAAATAGCCTCCTGCGAAGAGGAGCTCCCAATCTAATCACAGTCCGCTCACGGGGAGAATCGCTTACAGCAGCGGCTGCCTGAGATCCGGCGCACAAGCGAAGCAGAAGCAATACGGGACTCGGAGCAGACACATCCCAACTCTTGACCGTGTTCTCTCCTGGATAGTGACGGCTAAGCTGGTTGGGGTGCATCGCATCATGTAAGGCGCCTTGCCTTAGTCCCTCGAATCTGCGGCCATGTCTTGCGTCAACGACGAAAACTTTGTCGCCGTCGCGCTCGTCATCAACCGGTCTCGCGATGGGCCCGCCTTTGTCTTCCATTATCCTGCTCAAGTCCCCGCCCTCTATAGCGGCCTCGAGAAGTCAGACACCATAGACGTCGAGGATATCCTTTTTGAGCGAGTGTCACAACCTGGCGGTGCCGAAGCTCCTGCCGACCTCGCCGAGAACCAAGGCGTTCGTGATGACCATTATATGACCGAATCGGGAATCCAGGTCGTTCCCTGGGAGCATGTAGCCGGCTTTCCATCCCGTGATCTTGCAGGCATCTTGACTCCCGCCAGATCCTATCATAAGAAGCTCTTTCAGCTTTCTCTTGATCCGCTCCTCTGTGTCTCTTACCCCATCCATGTACCTGAAAACGGGAAGTGGAAGAAGACAAAAAAGGCCAACAAGGCAAAGGCCAACAAGGATGCCGACGAGGGCATTGCGCCGGACGAGCCCAATCCTCTACCTACAATCAAAACAGAGCCATGTAAAGAAAAGGCCAAAGACGGCAAGAAGGATGAGGCAGACGAAGAGAAGCGCAGCTCCATGACCATGTTCAATCTTGTCTTCTTCCTCAACCCCAAGAAGCACGAAACCAAAGAGCTCATCGACTCTTTGTATTCTAATATTGTAAAAAAGGTCAACAAAGCATACCAGTACAGCCAGCAGCATAGTGAGTTTGTATGGAAAGAATCCAAGCGTATCCTGCTCGCAAAGGACAGGGCCCGTGAAGATCGTGAGTTTTTCCCACTCAAAGGGACAGGCCGCCGAGCCGCTACACAGGCAAACAAAAGACAGACAGGGCTAATCGTTGAATTGTGTAGAGAAGAAGATGAGCGTTTTATGGAAAGAACTTATCCAAAACTCTTCACTGGCAGCTTCAATGTGTGAAATTTACAACGCCATTTCTCAAAACAGGATTGCAACTTTGCATCTCGATACAGTGGACGGCATCCTGACACCCTCAGTCCAGATTCCAGCGCCCTTTTTCGTTTCAGATCTCCCGGCAGAAGATGATGAGAGGCATCGTGGCCTCTGGCTCACCACATCCAATGCTTTCTTGAGCCAGGACGCACTTGAAGAACCCGGATTCCTAGACAAAAACTTTGCACTCCTGCTTATGGATGATGAAAAGAAGATTGTCTCAGAGCTACAGAGTGATCGAGATCCCACCACTCAATCCATGATTGAGTTTGTGCGCCTCTCAAAACCGACAATGTCGTCAGTCTCCCCTGCCTCTTGCCTTAACTTTCGTCGTTAATTCTCTTTGCTAACTTGCCTGCGTCCTCTTGAAGCTTCTATCAAGTTGGCCAGAGCAACCTCCTCACTCTGGATCAGGTTCGCAAGTACGCACAGCACTTCATCTTCTGGCGCCGTGCCATGGCCATTCCACCCCTTCACCCCCGAGATGTTTACATCGTCTCTCCGAACTGTGACTTGGAGAGGCTACCACAGGATGCCCAAGATTGGCAGAGAGCCTTTCCCCTAGCTCCGCCTCTGTCAACTTTCCTTGCTGAGCTCTCCGTGCTGCCTCGGCCCTACAAACACATCTCGCCTAGTAAAGCTCACAGGCCGCTGTATCTCCGCATGCTGGCCTGGCTGATGCGCGGTGGCTGGGTCACTCAGCTCTGCACATTCGGCTACGTCGTTGTATGGCCGGAGATCCTATACGAGGTCGACTACGAGATCGAAGCGGAAGAACTCGGCGGTTTCGCCACCTCCTCAACCGACTGGGCCGATGCTACCAGCACCCACACCACCCAGAGCAACAGTAACGTCGACGCGCAATCCACCAGCTCCTCACTTACGCCTCCGCCGCAACAGGCCCAGCCGCAGCAATCGCAGCAGCCGCAGCCTCAGGCTCAAGCCCAAGCACCCCCAAATGTCCCCAACCCATCCACCCTCTCCGCAGCCGAGCACTCGGCCGAAATGGCCCGTCTCGAGCGCATTGCCATGAAAGCTCACCGAGAAGCCGCCGACAAGGCCACTGCTCACGCCCGCAAGGTCGTCCCCGTCGCGACGGCAAACCCGTCCCTAAACGATGCACCGCACCTCGTCGGCCTCACGCCGCACATCATCCTCGACCCCAAGAAGGCGGCGGGCAAAGAGTCTCGTTACCTCTCTGCCATTGCGCGGCGGTTCAAGGACGAGAAGCTGCGGTCGGCGTGGCAGAACATGTGTAAGTATTTTGATGGGCGATGTGCCCTTGAGCGGATTGCTTTGCAGGAGGACATGAAGCGCAAAGAGGCCTGGGCTTTGTTAACGGCCATGAGGGAGTATCTACTATGTACAAGACACTGGTGAATAGCACTGTTTTAATAGCAAAGATTCATCTCGGCTGTTTATTGGTCATAAGTGGTATCTGAAAAAAAATATGAAAAAGCAAAGGAGCCACAGGATATAAGCGATATCGATAGGTTAAAATTAAGTACACGGATATAAAAGTGTAATCCTTCAGAAAGCCAACACAAGATCAGAAAGAAGCGTAAAGCAGATAGCTGTGTATCAGCAGCGATAACAAAGTCCCATTATCCCACAAAGAGAGGCCGAGGCCGAGACTGCTACCTAGTAAAGGAAAAGAAAAAAGGAAACCGAGAAAAAACAAGAAAACCATACCAGTCGTAGGGCATCTCACACTATGAGAGCCCTCTGTATTGTCCCTGACCAAGACCAAGCAAACCAGCAAATGCATATCTCATAACGGGTTGTAGTATCAGTAAAGCGCTTGACAGCTGTAAAAGGAAATCGGGTGGAAAGAGACCAAGCCAGAGAGAGGCATAGTCTCTCTCTGTGTGTATGAGAAACAGGGGGGAAGCAAGCAAGAGAGACGCATAGTCTCTTTGTGCTGTCATGCAGTAGTATATGAAATAAGAAGAGCCGAGAGAGATGAAAGACGAAATGAAAAACATGACCCATCCCTATTTAAAAGCCATGCCCAATGCCGATGCCAGTAGGACGCACCCTATCACTCCAAAAAGACGAGGCCCTGCCGATGTAATAGTTGACACCTAGAACGCCGCCAGTACGGGCACTCGGACATGTTCCTCTTGGTATGTCAGAGCCACACATATTTCCTCTCCTAGATGATTACTGCTAGATTTCTAGCAAAACATCGTCAGATGGGCCGCAAAAAGATGCGAAATCACACATAGAGAAAAACCAGAAGAAAAAAGACCCAGAATGATAAGAACCGAAAATGGAAGGAGAGTAGATAGGAATGGAGAGTTGTGCGAATAGGCAGACAAGATTAGTCGACCAAAAGATGAAAATCCCCAACATGAATATTCGCATATGAAAACACCAGTAAAGTAGCTCTACTGTGTGAGATCCATATCATATTCATCCTCTTCCTTGAAGTTGAGATTGGCATCATCATCGGGGTCATGCCAGAATTGCGCGGCATCTCCGAGATCGCCGGGCAGTCCGCCACTTCCCTCTGGAGTGATGCCAACAGAGTCAAGGTTGCCGCTCATACCGTTGGTAGGTTCGCCGCGGTAGTCAGTGTGGTGAGGCACGCGAAGACCTGAACCAGAGGTGCGTGTGTAGGTAAACGATCCCGAGTCATTTCGGGAAATGGCATCCATGAGCTCAGATTGCATCCGGCGCTCATCATCGGTTTGCTCAAAGGGTATTGTGCCGCCCAATTCGGCAATGTGGTTGATCAGCTCTTCTTGCTGCTGCAGCTTAAGATGCAGCATCCACATCAGATCCCGCGTCCAGCTGACGGCGCCGTTGAGAATGTCACCCTTGTTTGGGCCTTTGTCTTTGTCTTCAATAGGCAGGCCGGTTGTAATGTTTCCAGCTCCAGCGCCCGCAGCTCTCCGGGCACCAGGCCCAGCCAAGCCAGAGGTAGCGCTTGAAACACCAGTGAGGGTGGGCGACAGGGGCGTGCCATTGGAAATCAGCTTGCGAATCTTCTCGTCTTCCAATCTGTGCGTGGGAACGAGTCTGCTGAGATCCTGGATTCTTTCGTTGATGTTGTCACGGCGGCGGCGCTCAACGAGATTGTGCGACTCGCGACGGCGCTTCCGCTTCATCTCTTGGGTAGACATGGCATTTCCCACGCCAAGCTTTGCAGGCATAGAGGTGCCTCCCTTCATCATGACTTCGTTAATTTGCACCATGCCCGGTTGCATAGGAGAGGAAAAGCCAGAATTGAAGGAGGCGGGGATGCTTCCGTTGGGGGTGTTGAGCCAGTGACCGGATGGTGACTTGTCATTCCGGAGAGACTGAGGGCCAAAGCCAGGAGAGTCTTGGCCGATGGGAATGCTGTGCATGCTGTTGGTCTTGGGAGTCATCGGGCTCCTGGTGTTGGAGGCTTTTCTTTGCATCTGCTGGGACATGCGGGCTCTCGCCTTGGCGTTGAGGAAGTTGGGATCGTTTCCGTCTGCCATGTCGGCGGCGGCTAGGGGAGACTGAGAGTAGGACAATGGCGACTGAAGGGGGTTGCCGAGAGCGCGGTAGTGTGCATTGTAAGCATATGGGCTCTGAATGGGGTCACCATCTGGGGTACTGGAGTAGCCGTTGATCTGCGATGGGTCGATTTGGATACTAGAACCGCGGTGTGACTGAAAGGTGTTCTGGTAACCCATGTTCATGCCGTGGAAATCTTGGCCCTGGCCATGAAGGCCAGACTGTCCATCAGAAGGGAGGCCATCTAGTAGCTCGTCATCGCCGAATACAGCAGAGCCACTCGAGAAGCCGTTTGTGTTGGAGTTTGTGTTGAAGTTGTTGTTGGCAAAGGACGGGGAGTATCCGCCCGACATGGCCAGATCGTTGGGGTCGATGTGGCCGCCGGTCGGGCCAGACCCAAACTGGGTGAAGCCGTGTTGGGCCATTGCAGAAGGTCGGAATTTCAATCGATTCAAGAGGCTCGCAGTTGGCCGGCAGCTGATGAGTCGAGAGTGCTTTGAATTGTCTTGTTTGAGGTTGTAGGCGCTTTTTCACAGCTCTTTGTGATTGCTGAACGGGGCAACCGGGGAGCGGCCCTCGGGATTTCGAGGATCGGCAAGTCCCGCCTGAAGGGGGAATGGTTTGTGGCTATACCGAGACAATAGAGAGAAAAGAGTCAGTGATGTGCGCGCAATAAAGGATTGCTCAGCTGTGCGCGACAAGACAAATGCTGATCAAATAGCCGGCGGCAACGACGGAGCCTGTTGGCCTGACGTGGCGCAACCGGTCGGAGAGAGAAATGGAGGGACCGGAAGACGAAGTGTGTAGGAGGGGCTGACAAAAAGAGAGACTAACTTGACTCAAAAAAAGGCCACGGTTGACCTTGCGTTGCTACAGTAGTAGATGCTCGATTGTTGCAAACTTTGGAATCAAAGAGCAAAGAGGCGAGAGGCGATCAAGCGATCACAAAGCGTGGGTGAAGGGTTGAGGGTTGTCAAGATGCGAGGTTCGGAGGGGTTTGGAGACGATTGCTTTTTGTGAGCCCAAGGGCCGAAGTCGTCTCGGCAATGCTAGGTGCGTAAAAAAAAAAAAATAGTGGCAGGGTGCAAGCAGCCGGCCGATGGGAGGGGCGGAAATGGCGGGCTGTCGTGTAACTGGGGTGCAGGCGGTGACGGGCGCTTGGGAATCCGCTATATGCGCAGTAAGAATCCCGTCAGAAAAGAAACCGCGGGATGCGATGACGATGTGGAGAGCTGATGAGCGAAGATGCGAGCCGCGAGATGGGATGAATCTCTATGGACGAGCCCTGCACTGCACTGCGCGCTTTATTATTAGCTTGTCGGGGGTCCAAAGCGCACTCGCTGAGAGGGCATGTACGAGTATGAATGGATGGGGGGAGGTGGTGAGGGGGAGAATAATGGGCCAAGACGATCTGCTCACTGCGGGTGCAGGGCTTGGGTGTGATTGTTTCTTTTCTTTCTTGCCCTCTCGTGAGGGGCGTTGCAGCGAGTCTAGATGCAATGCCACCTGCGCGGGGGAGAAGGTGAGGGAGGGGGGAATCGAGAGGGAGGGATGCAACAAGGGAGATGGAGGCACAGAGTCGCTTCTACTCACCAAAGGTAGTGGTGTATTGTATCAGGTAGAGGTAGGTAGTCGGTTGCCTGTCTGTGAGTTGAGACGTGGCAGCAGGCAGAAGACAGTCGGGTGGATTATCGTGCGTGTATCGTATGTATTTGACACGATACACGGGCAACTGACGGGGAAGTCGTTTGGCCTTTTTGACAGATCCTTGAATGCTTTATGCCTATTTGTTCATAAAGCATGCATGTAATATGTCTGTCGATGTTCCGTAGCTGCGGTAGGATGGCCTTGGCGGCGTCTGGTTTGGTAAGCGGGCTGCCAAACCCTGCGTGCCGCGTTGCACAATGACGAAAGGGCGAGACCTTGTTGCTGGGTCGCTGTGACGGCCCACAATCCCCAAATAGATGTAGATGAGGCTAGAACCCTCAAAAGCGACAAAGACGGGAAGAGAGACGACTCGGTGCGCCGGAGGCTGAGAGGCGCGCGGACACTAGCGGTGATGGTCGAGGACAGCAACGAAGAAAGATGACGGCGAGACGTTTTGCTGGCCGCAGGTAAATCGGAATATTGCCAGGATAGAGCGGCTAGTTTAGTACTTAGGCAATGCACATATGCGCGTATATGCGTCCTCTATGCTGTGCAGGAGATGTTGCGTGGCGTGGTGTTGAGCAGCCGCTTGATGTGAGTGGCCGCAACGTATGTATGTACGAGTATGTTGGCTAGACGGTGGGTGAGGTGGTGAGAGAAGTAGTAAGTACGCACGCAAACAAGTTGAACAAGAATCAAAAAGGCTCCGGTGCTTTGCGGTGGGACGAGACACTCAAATATTGGAATTCTGGCCCTTTTCTCTCTCTTGTACTCCGTCGCAGAGGTGGTATCCTCCCGCTGTCTGGTGGGGGAGGGGGGAGTGGGAGTGGGATAGTGAGATCTTTTCGCTTTTTGCCTTTTGCAGCGGTTAGCATTCCCCCTGCTAGTGCATATAGACTAGACGCCAAAGACGCACGACTTCTCGGATCTGTCTCTAGTGATCTCTTCTGACCCAGCGAGCTGAAGTCGTATCGAATATTGCCTGGGCTGGGCTGGGCTGGGATGAAGGAAGAGCAGTAGCGGCAATAGCGCTCTGTATTATTGGCGTCTTCTGGCTGTTGGGTGGTGGATGGGCAGAAAGCAAGTCTTGTCCAAGTGGCGCCCGGTGCTGGTGGTGGTGCCCGCGATAAGCTGATAGGCCGCGGCGGTGGTGTCAAGACGCTGGAGCGCCCTTTGCGGTTTTATTGTTTTGTTTTCCAAGTTCCTTTCTTCCCGTGTCCCTGTTTAAACTCTGTCGCCTGCAGCCTTACTTGCTCGCATGCAACCACGTCGTCGGCGAATGAGGACGAGGCGTAGGACTGGATTATGCCCGATGGAGAAGCCTAGCTGATGACGATCCAGAGGGCAGACAAAGCAGGCAGTGAATCACGCCTGTTAGTCCCGATATCTAGCCCTTCCTTCGGGTCGCTCTAGATGCCGCTTTTCGATGGACCGACCGGTGGTGTCCCAGATATGGCTTAGCAGACTCTACTGTCTGTTGTTGTTGTTGCGCTCCAAGTGCTCGTACATGCATACATATATGCAAGTGCTTATACATGTATGTACGTTGGAGATGAACGAAAGCTTGCGAGGTGGCGTTGGTATTTACCTGTCGGTTGGCTGAGGCGGACGAATCGGGCCGTGCGGGCTCTCTTATGTAGGTATGTAAAGGTAGGTATGGGCTGCAGCTGGATGCAAAAGTCCGTCGTCGTGGTGCTTTGTCTGAGAGCAAAGAGATGCAGATCAGAAACAAAAGCAGCTGATGGGATAGCGCGGATGGATGCACGATTGATGCAGAATACGGATCATTCCAAATCTCTCCTCGAGAGCTCGGCAGCAAGGTACCCGGCCTCACGTTTTATAATCGATGCCGGTAGCTAAAAATACCGGATCTCCAGTACGAGAAATCTTTGCTGCCTTTTTCGTCTTCTGACTTGCGCTGAAAAATGGTTGGCTCGTTCTCATCCAGTTACCACACCCACGTTATTACGAAGAGGGAGGGGGGGAGGCAGAGAAACCAGGATGAGCGTGACTCGATTCCGTTAAGACATAAACGCCATCCTCGCTATTAACCTAAGAGGGGCTGCCCATCGCCGGGCGTTATGAACCATCGCAGTGTCTCTCATGGTCATGCGTTCCAAATCTTCCGTGAACCATCTACCGTTCTGGCCACGCGGTCATGTAAGGCACCGGTTCCAGAGGTCAGCCACGGACGCGATGACGATGACGACTCTGGAAGCCCTGCTTCTTCTCCTTTCTCCTATATTCTCTAGGCTCCGCTATATCGTGGCGATGCTACACGCGTTGGTTAAGCTGAAGCTGAAGAGGCAGCTAGGCAGATCAGGTCAGGTCAGGTCAGGCACGGATTGCAATGGGTGTGGTGTACACGGAACACGGAGAACGGAATACGGAGCAACAGCGCTGCAACCAACTCACTTAGACCGTCCATCGGCTCGCCCAACCACACAGACACGATTCGTGTTAACAAAAGTCGGTCAGTTCTGTTTAAAACAGAAACAAAGAGTGCTGGTCCCACGGAATGCTGAATATCTCCCCCACACATTGCCATACTACCTTACCCGCATGCAGTCGCCGTTGCACCAGGACAAGGACCGACTGGAACTGGCGATGACGTTGGTGCGGCTTATCGCTATCGTATCGTCTTATCCTTGCCAAGGTGAGCGGCACTAGCAGCGGCACTCTCACCTTGGGAGGGCCTTTTAGGGCCTTTTTAGAGCTCAAGCTCACTGAACCCCAGCGGTGCTACCACCCCATAATAGCACCGGCCCAGTGCTGCCAATCATGTGGCCCCCTCCAACGACGTATCGATTCTTATCCCACACCCCTTGAATCTGGCCTGAACCTCCACCCGTCAAACATCTCGTTCCCGTTGCCAGATTCCCCATCTTCGACCTCGTCCATCGCTTCGACGTCTCCGACCTGCCCCCCACCAGCCCGTGCCGCCCGTTTTCTTGCCGCCGTCGCCATCTCTCCCGACGCGGCCGTTGCCTCGTGCCCGCCTGTCGCCCGCGATAGTCGAAGCTGGTAGGCTTCCCTCTGCCCCATCCCTCCATCTCGTCCTCGACCTTCTTCTAAGCCACACCCTGCGCTTCTATACATATCTGATCATGCCCCCCGACTGACCATGTCCACAGTGGAGCTAGCAGCTTTCTACGCTCTTAGGGCTGTCATCTATCAATCGCTGACTGCGAGAAGCGACGCCCCTCCTCTTCTCTTCTCCCTTGGCCGTTTCCGTTTTACCTCGAAGCTCTGCCGCGTCGATCGGGTGCTCACCCATAGCTGCTGTCAAGCTTGGCGATTGGATCCTCGACATACCCGTAACCATGGCTTCCAGCAGTTTTCGAGACTCCATCAACTCCCTGGGCTGGAGCCGGCGACAGGAGGCGCCCATCACCACATCTCAGCAGTCATCCGGCCTCCTGTCCTCTCTGCAGAGTTTGAACCCTTTCCAGGATCGCGGGTACACCGTCCTTCCCACCTCAGAAGGTCCAGGAGCACCACTGCCGGCACCCACTCGGCGTGAAGAGGAGGAAGGTTGGTTTGTGCGTGAGTCAACCTGGACATTGTCCCATCGCCTTCATCGCGACCCCTCCCCCTCCCCCCTCCTGCAGACGAAACATGTGCATCTCGCAGCTCTAGCTCGCACCTTGGATGCTGCATGTGATGCAGATGCAACGCCTCGTGGCTGGAAGTAGCTAACATGGAGTGTAGTAAGTCGATGGGACCGCATGCTGGTATTTGCTTTTTGCAATCTGGCTGCCGCTGCCTGCTTCGTCATCTGCTTCACCCTGTTCCCTGTCCTTTCTCTGAGACCACGCAAATTTGTGATTCTGTAAGTCTTCGATGACGTCGTTGCTTCTTCTTGCAGAGCTCTTCGCACACCCTTTTCGTCGCTGCCCTGGCCCCCTTCTTCCCCAACAATCCAGCCTTGACACCTGTCACACCTATCCAGACATGCATGCACGCAATATATGCCTAGCCGGAATTCTCGGTAGACGGTATTGCATCGATTACCTGCATGCGTCTCTACTTGCCGAGACCAAATTACCCATGTAGCTGCACAGCGCTAATCCCCCACTTAGATGGACAGTCGGTTCGGCGCTCTTCCTGGCGTCCTTTGCTGCCATTATGGGGCCAATGAACTACGTCTACCACCTCTTCTCGGCCCCGAGACTCCCATTTACCGCTGCCTACTTTGGCTCCATCGCATTGACGTTGGTGTTCTCTATCAAGGTATGTCAAGGCCCCGTGAGACATGAGGGGGGGGAGAAAGTGCTGCCGCGTAATCAGAAACAAAAGCCTGCTAACATGACGAAGCTTCATAGTACTATCCTCACCCTCTTTGCCGCCCTGGTTCAACTCGCCGCATTGCTTTGGTATCTTGTCAGTTATTTCCCAATGGGTCAAACAGGATTGCGCTTGGCTACTTCATTTGGCGCAAGACAGGCCACTGCATGGCTTTCGGGGTGAGTCTTGGAGTCTTGGACAAGACGGATCAGCAAGCAGAATCTCCCCACTAGTACTCAAGCTTGACACCTGATGATCTTTTGAGTATGGCTTTTTGTTTGTTTTGTAATGTATTGTGGATATATATGTATTATGTGAAGCCTGGAGTTTCGAAGCACTTCGGCTATATCTGGCATCTGGGTTGCAGTCTCGTGTAGCGATAGGAATGAATCCACTCAAAAACATGTCTCTCAGAAGCGTGTCTATCAGTTATTGCCGAAGCTCCCCATCCATCCTTATGCATAATCAACCAGCTACCTTTGCGCGGTGCTAATGCACAATCTCTCCGGATATTAACTAACAGACACGGCACATCTCATCCACGTGCCGGAAACACAAGCATAGACTGGGAAATGCAGAGCGGGCAAGAGGTCACCTGCCATGCCAGGGGTTGTTGACATATATTAATCGGGGAAAGGGACGAGTCTGATTGGCTCTTTTGAAGGTCGAGAGCTCTCTGTGCTCCGTACCACCAACATCTACCTTATGGATGAGCTCATGGTGATCATCATGCTTGGAGCCTGCCAGGTACTAATTCACTAAGGTAGGTACTACCTACTAGTATCTAGTAGTTTTGAATAAAGACGATCCGGAGCAAATCTCATAGAATCTAGAACAAAGGATTTGCACTTTGTTCAAGTGAGCAATAAAACAGCAGAGATTTGCATTGTCACGGGTAACGCTGGTGCGGTATTGCAGGGTACTCCGAAACGCCGTACCTCCGGTATACCCTTGGAGGTTGCGCTACTTTGCGCTGCGCAGCCCATTTCAAGCCACCACAGTCCAAAAGCAAACAATGACAACCGGAGAAGCATTTCCGGTACCCTTTTGGCCGTAAACGCCTAGCAAGCGGGTGATTACTATGTATCGGGTATACGAAATGCTCGGCGCGAAATACGAAAGTGGGAATCAAAAGTGCTCTCCAGTTGCATTTTCTCTGGTTGCTGCTATGTAGTACTCGCAAGGGCGGGCTGGACTGAGACAGAGAGGCCTCGGCAAAGATGACGATGACTCTTACCAGCCAGTAGCACCACAACTGCGGAGTATTTGCGACAGAGTACATTTTCCATGTCACCAACTCTTCTCCTTTGGGTACTACGTGCAAAATCCCGCTACCCTCTGCCGTGGGTTACTCGTACATGAGAGATTTACAAGTAAATACTACTAAACTGAGAGAGCTCCCCTCATCGCCAGTGACACTCGACGCAGGCACAAAAAATGTTGCCCACGGACCCTTTATCGCGGATATCGCTTGTCGATAAGGGCGATAGATGATAATGATAGAGGATAAGTGATAAAGCGCGGCGCGACGCAGCAAGTCACGACAACGCGGCCGATCTCCCGGCACGCAGCCTGCTGATCACGAAGCGAAATGAGAAAAAGCAGGACAAGGCCAGTGATTATGCACGGCCGCAAGGACGAAGCCTCGCAGCCGGGCTGCCAATAGGATGCTCGATAATTATAGCGGCGGATCGCATCCTGACAACGCATTCCGGGGGGCTGAAGTGCCCCAAAATGCTGGCGCCGCACCACAGGATCTCTGCCTTAGGTACAACCTTACGCACCCGACCTTGTTTGCGCATGTACATGGACAAATCAGGGCCGCACACAGGTCGGGTTTGAATGACTCCGCACTAAATGTGCATGTCTCACGCCGCCGCCGGCTCTGCAATTGCTATTCGCTATTCGCTGCCAGGTCTGCTGGAGTTCGTATCCGAACAAAAGCAACGAAGCAGAGCGGCATGGAAACGAAACAAGGGCCATGAACAAGACGGCAAACAGAGCCTTAAACTGCTTACCCGCCACCTACTACTGTACTAAGCTTCTATACTGTAATACCGAGTATCCTATTGAGTATTTATATTTCTCCGGCAGTCCGGTACTTGAAAAAGCCACCGACTCGACTTGAGCAACGCTCGGGCTGCCTCTCTCAAACACCAGACACCGACTCGACCCGACATTCGGCTTACAAGCCATATTCGCGCATTTTCAATCACTCCACCTGCAGCGAACGATTTTCCATTATCCAAGTGTGGGCCGCGGAAGCCCCAGCAGTTGTGCCCTCGGCCGGGCAAATCGAATTGATTGCATCAGCTTCACGAGCAAGGGCTTTTTTTGTCTTTATTTTTACTTTTATTTTTATTATTCAATATTATTCTAAACCCTGGGCTTCCATTTTTTACCCTTCCTCACCATCCCCGTTCTCACAGGCACAAGGCCCTGCAAACCCGCCCTACCAACCTTCTTACCTACTAGTTTGGGACCAGCAGCGCTGTAAGAGCGTGCTTCCATAGGCCCGCTGGGGGCCAACTGCACTCCGTAATCCAGCGCCAATTCGCTCGCTGGGGACCGCTGTAACTAAGCCGCCCAGCCGCTCCGCTTTCAGGACGCTGTCCTGGGCCCCAAAAAACCCGCCAAACCCGCCAAACCCGTCTAGGCGCCCTATCGTCTAGGAAGAGAGGGGAACCAAAAAAAAAAAAAAAAAGTTTTTATTATTCTGGCACACAAAGCAAAAATTATCAACTTGCCTCTTTCGTTTGCCCTTTGTGCCCTCTTCATCTTTTTCACCACCACCTTGACCAGTCAATTCTCAAGAATTGCCACGCCGGCTGGCATTTGTTTGACCGTTTCCTGACAGGCTGCGCTGTGACCTGTCGAGGAGCGCAGCTGGTTTTCCTCCTTCATCTTTTTCCTTCTTCTGCCCTGCATTGCCCGCGTGCCACTGCGCAACAGTTATTTCCTCCTGCACCCCGGTCACCTTCGACCCTCAATCCGGCAGCCTGTTGTCATCTCTCCCTTTGCCTGACCTGGCTGACTTGTTGCTCGGCCTGCTTCTCTGTCCTTCCACCCGTACGTGTACGTGCGACGCCTGGAGGCTCTGAGTGTGCGACAGCCACCGCCTTGAGGCGCCTTTTGCCGACCGGCCGCCTTTGCGTTTTCGACCGGTTAATAGTTTTCGGGCCCCTCCGCCACCTACCGACGTGATCTTGATCCCTTTGCCTGGGCTCGAGAGACGACCGTCCCGCTTTACAGCTACGGATTCTACGCACTCGCTTCTCCTCCCGAGAAGCATTCCAAGAGAAAGAAACCGACTGCCTCTTGGCCCTCTAGCAGGATTTCCGTGTCTGGTGCCTCTTTAGCGTTTTCCAATACGCCAAAGAAATTTCTCTGGAACTTTCCACCTCCAGAGATAACCTTATACGTGCCACTGCGAAGTGCGATTTGAAACCTTGTACCGGGATATCACGCCTTTAGTGTTTATCAAAGACATCAGTTTCGCTGCCGCATCATTTCTTTCTCTTCTTCTTCACCATCCCCTCTTACGGTTCCATCAAAAATGGCAACCGCTTCAGCTTTTTCTTATGCGCAGGCCGCCAAGGGCCAGGGCACCGTGCCATCAAATGCCTTGCCTGAGCAGCCCGCCCAGGACTCCCAGCCACCCGCAGCCGCGCCCAAGTCTACCGCGGATGCCGAAAATGCGACCGAATCCAATGGTGCCGTTCGAAGCGCCGACTCTTCCGCCAACACGGGGAAGCAGGATGCCGTCAGCAATACCGGTTTGGAGGCTGAGACCCGATCAGAGGAAGTCCAGGAGACGCGCCGCGAGCCCGTACGGGATGACGAGTCTGGCAGATTAGATCGCCCCTGGCGACGAGGCGACAAAGGCACGAGGTCTTCGAGTACGACCACGCGATCGGTCGACGAACAAGATTCCAGAAGGCCGCGGAAGTCTAAGAAGTCAAAGGCTGCAGAAAAGCAAGCCAACGAGCAATCAGCAACAGACAAGGACCAGGAGTCTGAAAAAGAGGTTCCCAAAGTCGAACTGTTTGAGGCGCCCATTCCATCTGTCAACATCTGGCGGCAGCGAGCGGAAGCTCAGGCGAAGACTAAGCCATCTCCGGCCGGCTCTGTAGAGCAGTCAACCAATGGCTCACCAAAGCCTGATGTATCCGCCAAGGTGGCCGAGAACGGTGTTCCAGCTGCTGCCCAGCGTGATAGCATACCAAATGGCGTCAAGCCCCCTCGCAAATCGGTCGATGCCCCTCGATCCGAGAGAAATGCTAGCCGTGGTTCAAGAGTAGCGGACAAAGATGCTGGCAGTGTGCCCCCTTCAGTCGCCGATACTACGGCCTGGCCTACTCCAGAGACGGCCATCCAAGAGGACAAGAAGAAGCCCGCCGAGAAGTCTGAGAAGGACGCCTCCGAGGACGGATCCCAGTCAAAGCCGAGACAAAAGGGAAAATGGGTGACTATGGATTACGTGCCGAGCGTCAACTTTGAAACGCAGCTTCCTCAGATGCGTAACTCCAAGCCTCGAGGTGGAGCTAGAAACGCAAATGGCTCAAGGGCTACACCATCCCACGCCAGTGACAAGGGCACCGCGCCCGTCGCCAGCCAGGGCAAGCCCAGTGAGAACACCAACAGCGGTAACAGCAACGGCGGTAACAAGGAGCGCCCTCGTGATGGTGCCAACGGCCCGAACCGCGGTGCGCCAGCGCCTCAAGCTAAGCGTTCATCGACGGACATGTCAAACGCACGTGAGCAAAGGAAAGCCGCGAACCACGCTGGTAGCGAGAAGAACAAGGATGCTACATCAAATTCAACTGTAAGTGATTCCTTGATGAATGCAATTGCAGCTAAGAAGGGGGTGGTGGAAGAGGACACTCCCATACCAACCTCACCGCTATTTTTCTGGAATGATGTGCTAACACTCGTGTTTTAAGGAGCAGGGCCATGCTGTCCGTGAGCGAACGGAGAACCGCAATGATAGACCACGAGGTGCATACCGCGGCCGTGGCGGACATCATCCTGTCAACACGCAGCATCAGCATCAGCACACTGCATCCAGCTTCTCTGCATCGGGCGCCATGGGCGGACGAGCCCAAGGCCCCTACAGCCCACCACCCAGGCAAGGTGGCCATGGTCAGATGTTCATGCCATCTCAAAGGGGTGGCAGAGGCGGCCGCAACAACGGCCAAAACTTCCATCGCATGTCTCTGCCCAATGGATCAGCACGCATTCCTCAGGTTCAAACTCAGTTTGGGCCCTACGAGTATCCCATCACGCCGATGACGGCCATGCCCTTCCAGCCTCAGCCCTACTGGGACAACATGCTGGTGCCAGTACTGAAGAGCCAGGTTGAGTACTACTTCTCCATCGAGAACTTGTGCAAGGACGTATATCTCCGCGCGCGAATGGATTCGCAAGGTTTTGTGCCCTTGCACTTCATTGCCTCCTTCAAGCGTGTGCGAGAGCTGTCTGCCGATATCGCCATGGTCCGTGCTGTTTGCGAGATCTCTACCGAACTCGATCTCGCTGTTGGTGAAGATGACATCGAACGCGTGCGACGAAGCCAGGCGTGGGAAAGCTTTGTGTTGCCTCTTGAGGACCGGGATGAGTTTGCTCGAAACCACGGACCCGCCCACCTCACTTTCAAGAACAGACCCTCGCAAATGCCACCCCAGTTTAACGGAGTGCCTGTACCATACGGCATGGCATCACCCCCTGCGTATGCAGCACATGCTGAAGTCCCGTTTCAGCAGCTGCCCGAGGATGCTTTCATCGGCCAGGGAGTCAACGGTCTAGCAAACGGCCATGTCAACGGCGTCAGTCAGCTGTCAGCAGATGTGCCCGACTTTGCTCCCTCAGGTGCTCTCGACGGCCTGGCCAAGACTAACGGCCCAGTTGCCGTGAATGGACATGCCGAGAAGCCCGTTGACAGCACGCTGCCTAACGGTGTACACAACGAGCAATCGGTGTAGGGGAATCTTTGATCCTTAGCTGGTCATGCAGCAGCGGTACTGACTCCTGGCCATTTGGGGGGTTCTCTCTCGTCTGTGGTGTCTGGGCGAATAGCCTTAAAGGCCCTTCCTGCATATCTGTTTCTTGTGGTTTGGCCGGACAGCTCAGAAAGCTTGTCATGGCAATTCCTTGGCCGGTTCAAGTGAAAACGCATTTTAACCTTTTCATTTTTCTTTCGTCACAGTTCTGCCTAGCTATTCTTGGCTAAGGCTCGGCAAGGGAAACGGCAAAACAAAAAGCGTTGCAACAAACTGTGAATTATTTAAGGATTTTTGGTTTTGTAAGATTCATTTCTTTGCCCTTTGATTGTCTACCTATGCGCAGATGAAGGCGGCAGACGACGGAGACGGGGCGTTTCGCTACTCTAGGAGGGCACAA
This sequence comes from Trichoderma camerunense, assembly GCF_050948025.1. NCBI lineage: Eukaryota > Fungi > Ascomycota > Sordariomycetes > Hypocreales > Hypocreaceae > Trichoderma > Trichoderma camerunense. Next base: position 60,563 of record NW_028145343.1, read on the forward strand.
CCAAAAAAGGGGGAGAAAGATACCCCTGGAGATTTGTGTTTTATTTTGGGTCCGGAACCTGTAACGCAGCAAAAGCGTTTGGCACTCTGGTTTGGGATTTCCTTTCTGAAAAAAAGAACGAAGAAAAAAAAGAATGACAAAATGGGAAAGACATAGGAGAAGAGGAAAAGGGAAAAAAAAGTTTGAGAGTAGGAAATAGAGCCAGTGCTCGAGGGCGCTGGCATTGGAGACCTTGTGTTAATATGGAGGTCTTTTCCTCTTGGCTGGGCAACCATGATTACTCTGACACGGTTTTCGGTAGAGAGTGGATGAGATTTCACACACACTTCTGGGGCTCAGGAGACCGATATTATTCACGGCAGGACTTGGATTGGAAAGGCATACCTAGTCTTGCAACCTGTTGGGATCTCGGAAGGCTTTATGAAAAAGGGCTGTTCCTGTTTTCACACTCCTGAGCATTAGTTCAAGTTTGCTCCAGCTACCATGCTATTGATGAGAAACGCAAAGGGCTTCCGTTACGATCTTTTTTATTATTATTATCATTTTTGCTAGACAAATGACGGGATGGGCTGCCCAAAGAAAAAAAAAGTGAGGAAAATACGAGAGATTGAAAAAGCAAAATGATGGGCGAACGACCCAAGGGCATTTAAATGGGATGCGAAATTGGCAAAAATGGTTGCACAATGAGATTTTTTGATCTTTTTTTTTTTTTCTTCTAAACTTCAATTTCTTGAGTCCGTATTTTCGGAGGGTTGTTTTCAGGGCTGGATTGCCTATGGCATTTGATGCGAGACAGCGTAGTACGATGTTGCTGCAAAACTGTTCAATTTGTACGATAGGATTCAAGAATAATACCGAAAAAAAAGTCAGTCATCGGGTCTGAGGATAAACAGACTCTCCTCTCTATTGGTTTATGAAAAAAACAACTGGTTGCCTGCGTCTAGATACAAAGCATTTAGGTCGTCTTGGTCTTAGTGTAATAGGAGGGTTTATCCTCTCCTGGTTCTCTTATTTCTCCTTTTTGTCTCTGTTTAGAGCTGACTCCGTGTCTGTCTTTGGGGAAGATGAATAAGAGGTTGCAGAAATGAGTTGTGTTAACTGGTGATACCATGTGTGCTCATAATGCCATTGCGAGCCCTACAATGGCGATGAGGCCGACAGCAGCGTTGGCAAAGGCTGTTGGCACTGAGGCCGGATTAGAGGTAGATGATGTTGTGGTGCGAGTTCCTGTTATTGTGGTGAGGGAGGGAGAACTTGATGAGGCGGCTCGTTTCTCTGCGTGGTTTGCCAGTGCTGTTGATGTAGATGATGGGAATGCTGCAGAAGAGGCGAATGCCGTAGAAGAAGCGAATGATGAGGAAGAAGCGAATGATGCGGAAGAGGGAGATGAATGCAATATGGATGAAGTGGATGTTATGAATGATATAGAGTCGATATCTTCAAAAGGAATAGTGGTGGCCTCGACGATTCTGGTAGTTATGGTTAGAATGGGATCCAATAGAAGATAAGGGATATCAAAGACACATGTCTTCTTCAATGTTGACGTGGCGGTAAATAATAAAAGGAGAGGAACAGTAGCTTACGGTGATGAACTCAAGGTACTTTCAACATCATCAAAATCTGACTCGCTCGGTGTGAGAATAACGAGTGGTCTCGGAGTATGCAGGGCAGGATCATCAGCGAATGCTGTAGGCTGGACGGGCCTTGAGAAGTGCCGAGTCGCAGTTCTGCAAAAGGAACCCATATTTCGTTAGTTGATGCTCACTGAAGCTTTTGGTTTTACACATTGTCATAGCAGAATTGATCCAGGTACTAAGATGACCTACATTGAGTGATGCGCCAAGGCGAGAGAGCTTGTGGCGAGGACAATGGCGACGAAATGATGCATGGCTTTGAAGGATTTGCTGTACCTGATATTTCTGATACCATAGGGTTATCAAGGTAGTTGAGTTACAGATTCGGTCATCTGCAAAGCAAATGAAGAAGAAAAAAGAGGAGGAGTATGGAAATGATGGTAAATTTTGTCGAGTTATTTTGTCGAGTTCAAGCACCGATAAAGCGTGTATGATTGGAATGTAGACAGTTGCCCAGGCCGAGCCTCGTCACATACGTCGTCACATAGCGGGCGGGCAGCTTGTACTTTTTTCTTCTTTTTCTCTCTCTTCCGGCCCCATTTAATTATGCAGTTCTCACTTCTTACGTGAGTAAAGTAATCAGGGTAAGGTTCTTTATATCTCTTAGATAAAAAGCGATACCAGAGTAGTATTCGGCTGCTGGACTTGTGGGATGTTGTTGTTACAAAGGTATGGCAGTGCTACGATAAGGTGCAAGTGGCGCTAGGCTGGAAAGGGGATATGGATATGGCCTTGTAAAAGCGGTTGCCCTGGTTGTATTTACATACGGGGAGAACGAGTGCAGAGCCATTAGGTAAGGTTGTAATGCTCTTTTTTCTACGTCGATTCTAATGGTTGTAAATATTACAAGACCTGGTAGCGATGACTCAATAGGTGGCCTTAGATACCTAGTAGATAATGCGATGGAAAATCCCCATCTTTCGCATGGCGTATATTGTTGGGGGCATTTCACTTTCCTGTGCGCGAGAGGCATGACATCATTTTCTGAAGAGGCCACCCCGCCATAAAGTGGCTTGAGCGACAGCCTTTGTTTCGACCAATAAATCCCGTCACGAGCCACATCCAGCGAATGAGGTCAAGTCACGGGTGGCTGGCGTGTGTGGCTAACGAGTCGAAAAGGCGGGTGAGGCCTCGGGAGAGAAGCGGGGTCGAAGTACTACCTAGTAGGCAATTGAGCAGAACAATAGGGAGAAGAAACATGGAAGAGAGATGGATTTTCATGCCCAAAGAGGCGCTCAGGTTCGGGCTCAGGCTCGATGTGGCGCTGGGGCTTGTGCTAGGCGGCGGGTGGCCATGGGTTCTCCCGCGAGGTTGTTGAGGCGGCATGGCAAAGGAGATACAGACTTCACATAGACTTGAAAAACATCAGGCGATATAATAGGTGTGCTTGTGGAGGGCAGCTGTGGTGAGATAGTGCTTGTCAGTCACCCGGTGTCCAAGACGGGCATGAGGCGACTCAGCTGGCTCTGGTTCAGTCGACCGACCGAAGCTTGACCAGACGCAGAGGTGTCTAGCAGGCCTAGAAGCGCTCCCTCTCTGCTTGGCTGCTGAGGCTGAACATGAACACCACAAGGGCGAGTGGGAAGACATCGGAGCGCCCGAGTCTGTGTGTGTGCATGTGTGTGTGTTGGGAGACATGATGCGTGAGTTTGGTCTTTGACAGCACGAATATTGAGCAGCTAGTTGCTGCGTACTAAGGTTAGTAGGTCAAGTAACCCTTTTGCCCTTCAAGGTTGCTGAATATCGCCTCAACCGTTACGACCACAAGAATCTCAACCAACTGAACCATGAGGCGCAGCTGAGCCACAGCCTTCTTCTGTCTGTGCATGGCATCAGTGCATTACTCTAGGTACATACGGTACGGTGAAAGCCTGCAGTTCAGCAATTATGCCGCTCAGACCGCCTTGCCCTATCAAATCGCCAGCCTGAGCGCAAGGCAAAAACAAAAGCAGGGCAACAGCAGGGGTGCGCCTACCCCCGGTCATCTTCATGTGTCGCCATTACGTCTTGCCCCGCTGCTTCATGCAGGCGCTGCGGCCAAGTCCCTCCTTCCAAGGCCCCCAATTCGACAATATCTTTTGGTCCTGCCTCTCGCAAATCTTGCAGCCGAAGTTTCTTTTTACTTCTTCAAACCTCTTCCAGCTGTTAGTTGCCTTTACGAGTATATCTGCCGCAACACCAGCATCAACCCGCCAGATTCCAACAGAAACATCGACAGAAGCGCATATCAGCTGACTCTTGCACCAAAGTAAAGCAACAAATACAAGGGCTAGATCGGCAGTTGCTCGTCCGCAGTTTTGTGCGGCATATTATAAAAGCCAGCTACCCCGCCAGCGCACTTAGACGCTTCACCTCTACGAACCAACCACCACAGGACGACACAAGGCAGAATCAACTCTTCTTTCAAATGGCGAGCCACAGTGGGCAGGACTACGAATATTCCCGTCGCTACTTGCGAGGGGACGTTATAGATGAACGCGATCCCCGCTATTTTGACAACTATGGAGAAGTCAACGTTCGGAACCGCGACCTCGTTCCTCGCGCAGACCCTCGCGACAGCAGCCTCTCTGTAGAGGAAGTTCGTCGTGATTTCCCGCCACCCAGTGGACGAGACTATGTTCAAACTCACGATGTGCGCCGTGCTCGTTCTGCAGAGCCCGGTTACTACCAGGAGGATTACGAATATCGCCGCACTTATGGATCGCGGCTTGACGCCCGGGAGAGTGACCGCCACTCCAGGTATGCTGGGAGCAGCCATGGAGGCGATGATCGCGACAGAAAGCCCAAGCACACCAAGACCTTGTCGAAGCAAGAGAAGCTCATTGCTGCTGTTGCCGGCGCTGCCCTCCTCGTGGGCGGCAAGGAACTCTATGACCGCCATGAAGCCAAGAAGGAGGGAAATGGCACTCCAGTGCAGCGCAATGCACTCTCGTCGGCCGCGCTCGCGGGCTTTGGCGCACTCGCTGCCTATGGAGGTGCTGAATTCTACAGCAAGCAACAAGCAAGGAAGGATCAAAAGGCAGCCTACATCCTCCAGCGTGGCCGGGACGGCCGCATTGATGACTACTACGAGTCAGATGGTGAGAGTGATACCAAGGAGAAGAAGGGTCACAAGAACTTTCTTGAGAGTGCAATCGCCGCTACCGGTCTTGGAGCCGCAGTCAAGTCTCTCACTGGCCTAGGTGACGACAAGCACTCTGACACTCGGAGCCGCGGTGGTAGCCCTAGCTCACGCAGCATCCGCAGCGGTCGCTCCCGCTCGAGCTCCAGAAGCGGCAGAGGTGCCAGCAAAGTCCAAAAGGCCGCCATCGCCTCGCTTCTTGCCGGAGCCACCGAGGCTTTCCGGGTCGCCAAGGAGCCCGGCGGCTGGAGAGGAGAAAAGACCAAAAGAATTCTCACTGCTGCTGCCGGTGCCGCCACTGTGGATGCCGCCCACGGCGCGGACCACGGAAAGCTGGGTCTCGCCGAGTCAGTCATCGGAGGTCTGGTGGGCAACCGCTTGATCAACGGCTCCAGGAACGATATCGAAGAGGACCGTCGCACGGGCAGAAGCCGCTCCCGATCTCGTGCACGATCAAAGGACGGCCATGGAGGCGTCGGCCTCGCAGCACTTGCAACGGCCGGATTGGGTGCCCTCGGCGCTAAGAAGGCCTTTGATCGATCGCGATCCCGTGGACGCGACAGGAGCTTTTCCAGAAGCCCTTCGCGAGATCGGGATCGTCACCGCAGCCGAAGCCGCAGCGTTGTGGACAAGGCACGAGATGGTCTTGCCAAGTTAGGCTTCGGCAGCGGTGCTCTCGTTGCTGCCGATGACCGTCGCCGACGCGATTATGACGACGACTATGACGACCGGAGCTCACGCCACTCCGGCGGTCGACGAGATGATGATCACGTATACGATGATCCCAGATACCGCCGCCGTGGAGGCCGTGGAGAGTCCCGTGACCGAGACCGTTCTCGATCTCGGGACCAGTCCCGCAGGAGGGGTGGGTATGGATCTGAGTCTGATTTAGGGGACTCATCCGAGGATGAGAGAAGGGCCAAGAAAATGAGAGGTAAGCAAGTTATAACTACAGGTCTTGCGACCATTGCCACAGTTCACGCAGCACATGGAGTCTACAAAAGCATGGAGAAGAGGAAGGCACGGAAAGAAGCAGTCAAGGAAGGCCTTCTCTCTTCACAAGAAGCCAAGAAGCTCAGGGCCAAGGCTATCATGCAAGACGCAGCTTCGGTCGGTATTGCCGCCATTGGTATCAAGGGCGCACTATCCGAGCTCAAAGAAGCTAGAGACATGACCCACGAGTGCAGAGAGTGGAGGAACGAAAAAGAGCGCCGTCGTGAGAGGCGAGCAGAGAGGCGCCAGAAGCTTGGAGAAAGAAAGCGATCCTCAAGTTGGTCAACTCCATCGCGGCCAAGAAACGACGGATACTATGGAGACAATGAGGATGTATACGCCCTCGACCGCAGATACACTGCGGTCTCTCAACTCCAACCGCCTCTCAGGCGAGATAGCCGTTGAGCCACCACCACTAAGGAGTCTGAGCGCCAACCAACAACATTCCTCATATGGCAGACTTTCATTCCATTCCTACATTTCAGAGTCTACAGGCTCACCCCATCACTCAAACCATTCGTACACGACTTGCATGGTATATTTGCGGAAAGACTACATTCATTCTAATATTGGCATTGGTAACCCACCTTCCAATCAGAGATCGTGGAACCTTTGAAATGAAACTTCATGTGCTGCGTGCTGCTATATAGATTGAGCTTCGAGCTTAGCAAAATTGTTTTCTTCAATACTTTTGCATCTATATTAAGAACAACTGACTAATGATGATTGATTTGCTACAGATCACCGGCGCTACTGAGTGCTTGTTCATTCCGGAGAATAAGGAATGCACCCGAGAGGATGGAATCATGGCCATTGCGGAGAATCAGCATGCTCGAGCACGGCCACAACTCGATCGATTGGCGAGAGTAGCCAGTTATTTCTCGGAATCAAGGCCGGATCTGGCGTTTTGCATGGATGGCTACACGTTTCCATGCAGGCCAACACGAGAAAGGCGCGGGCTTGACAAATTCTTGGATAACGGCCATGCTAGGTAACGTGGCACATCCCAGAATCTCGATGAAGCAGGAAGGGATATGCAGTAGCAGCGGCAAAGACGGCCCAGGGCGGGCGATGCAGAGGAAGGGTAGATCTACGATGATTGGAACGATCGGGCTGCAAAACAGGTTGAGGGACGAAATTTTGGATGGCTTACATTGATTTCCTTGCATGTGTGGGGGCCTGGCAAGCTGGACTCCGATTTACGAATTATGATGACTGATATTAATGAGTGCTTTTATGTTTTTTATATATAATGGAAAGGTAGAGGACAAAAAAAAAACTGTGTGATCATGCATGGCATCAAGTAAATTCATCATTTTGCATATATGGACTAAGACATTATCCTTTTGGGGCCTTTGATCACTCCAATCAAAAATAGAAAAACTACGCAATCTTTCTTTCCGCTCCCAACTCCAGCATTCAGGATTCCCCAAGTCTATGACATCATGACTTGTGTAAGCGGCATCCAACTGCATCAAGATCTCGGACACGTCTTTTTTTGCTCCTCCCCTTGTTTAGTCTGAAACGTCACAGTGCGGCGGCCCGACCACCCCCACTGCTTGCATGGGAGCATGCGACGTGAAATAGTGGTGACGTCGTTGTGCGTCCCCCCTGGAGCGAATGGATTTTGATATCGTGATGTTTGAGGCGGGTTGCATGTACATATGCGTATGTATGTACGAGTATGTATGTGTGTGGTATGTGAGTGGCCCCCTCTCCCATGTGTCTCATTGTTGACCTCTTGTGAGGCGTATGCAGCATGTATGTGAAATCACATTGGTTGGTAGAGTGAGGAGGAAGGGAGGGGGAGTGAAATTAGACAAGACAGAGATATGTATCGGAGTTATTAGACGGGGATATTTTGTATTCTGCCTCCAAAAAGAAACAGTGTAAATACAGCGACAGAAGGAATCGCGCACAGCCCTCACGAAGCGCCGGACAAGTCGCCGCCTGTCTGCTTCCACTTCTGCGCCATGGCCATAATGTTGGACAAGTTCTTGGCCTGCTGGTCGTCCGCTGGGAAGACGTAGTCAAAGTACTCCTCGTAGACGTCCTCGTTGTCGCCGCCGCTCTCGTCCTGGACTCTTCTCCGGCGCTTGACCCTGCGCGGCATCTGCTTCTGCACGGCCTCCACGTCTGCGTCGGAGCCGTGCGTGCGCTCAAAGGACAGCCAGGCGTTAAGCAGGCTGACGCGCTCCTCCTTGAGGTCCTTGTCGCGCATGCTCTTGTGGGCGCGCTCAAAGACCTTGCGGGCGCGAGCCTTTGCCTCGTCGCTGACGGGCTGCTCCTCCAGTTCCTCGTCGGCCTCGTCGTCTTCGGGGATGTTGATTTCGAAGTGGGCGTAGCTGATCCAGACCTTGACGTGGTCCGTCTTCTCGAGGAGTCGCTCGTACAGGTCGCGCGTCCGTTCGTACTCGCCCTCTTCTTCTTCAAAGTCGATGTAGGCCTTCCACAGCAGCTCTGGCATGTCCAGCTGGGGCTGGCTGACGGCCAGTTCGAAGATGGCCCTCGCACGATCGAGGTCGTCCAGGCCGCGTTCCAGCTCGGCAAACTTGATCCACGTCTGGCAGTTTGTCGAGTTGTACTGAACGTGCTTCTCGTATAGCTTCCGGCAGCGCACGAATTCAAACAGCTTCCGCTCTAGATCGACGTAGCCGTCGAACAGCTTGTCCTTGGGGCACATGCCGATCGCACGCCCCAGCAGCTTCCGAGCAGCCCCCAGATCGCCCTGTCGAACCTCGAACTGCGCCGCAAGCAACCAAATTTTGGCAAATGTAAATTTGGTATGGGGTATCAGGTTTAGGCAGGTTGTGTAAATTTGGCGGGCGCGCTCAACGTCTTGGCCCTCGAGCTCCTCCCATACCGCGTAAAATATCCACAGGTAAATGTATCGGCGCCAGTGTCGCTTCTCCTGAGTTGGGGGCACTTGGGCAATCGCTCGCTCGTAGACATCCCGGACACGGTCTGCATCTCTGGATGCCTCCTCCAGGCCGGCGTAGTCGAACCACGCATCGTAGTTTTTAGGGTTCTCGCGCACCTGCTCTTCGTAAAACACCCGTCTCTTTGAGAGGACCACATCCTCTACGCCGTCCTGGTCGCCAAATTGCTTTTCGAATGTTGTATATGCCGAGTGCAGCAGCCTTGATTTTGATCGGGGCAGGCGATCAAGGGCGTATTTGTAGATGGCTCTCGCCCGCTCATATTCCTTGAGCTTGGATTCAAACCTAGCATAGGCAATGAATAGCTTCTCGTCGACAAAGTCATCGCCTAGAGTCTCAACCGCGGTTCCAAAGACTTCACGAACCAGATCGCTCGTCCCGTACTCTTCCTCAAATTTGGCCCATTTGATCCAGTTTCGGGGCTCAGGGTGAACCATGGTAAAGGTCTGGAAGATCTCGCGTGCCCGGTCAAACTCGCCATATCGCTTTTCCAGTTTGATGTACGCACTCCATGCCGCTTCGTTTGGTCGCCATTGCATCCACCTGTCAAAAACCTGTCGCGTTCCGGGGATGTTGCCCAGCATCTCCTCCATGTAAACGTATTTGTACCACATCTTGTCGACTCGGGGCAGCCGCGTGACTGCGCGGTCCAGCAGATTTCGGGCATGGTTGATGTTTCTCGACTTCATCTCGGCCTCGATGTACCGCGTCCACACCTGGACATCGTTGGGATGGACATCGAGACAGCGCTCGAAGACGGATCGAGCGCGGGCAAACTCTTTCTGCTCCAGCTCCCACTGCGCGTACTGCAGCCAGTTGCTGAGCTTGACGCGATTCCGCCTGACATAGTCCTCAAACTCCTTTCGCTTCCGGCCCTGGTACTCGTGAAGCTCTTCGAGATCGGCGAATCGCTGCGTCGGTGCCTGAATCTGAACCTCCTGTCGGTCGACGGCCTCACGAAGAAGCTGCTCGGCACTGATCTGGATGGGAGCAGCCGCCTTGTTTTTGACCTTTGGGGGGCCACGCGACGACTCCATTGTGCCGGATAGCTTGTGCGATGCTTGATAAAGGCAATTGTGTAGAAATCAAATCTGTGATTCGCCTCGATTAGCTGGATCGAGCTCTTCCGGCAGCCAGGGATTGCCTAGAGAGCCTCAAGCAACTGACGAGGCTTTGAAATTTGGGAGAGGCGGAACAGACAGACGTGCTTGGAGTGGGTACAAAGTACTTAGCGGCGCCTTATCGCCACGATAAGCGATTGATTTGGTGTGATGGCGCACGGACCACATAAACTTGCCTACTGCTGCCTCCGTAGTTTCTCAGCCTCGCAGCTTCATTCAAAACAGAAAAAAAGAAGCCTAAAAGCAATTTGTAATCCTGCAAGTTGCACATCACCCGATCGAAACAATCATTCTCTCTTACTCTTTTCTATTTCACAAGATACAGCCGCGACTAGAGAGATAGACTTGTTCGCCAGCCAGCCGCCGCCATGTCGACAGTCGCCGACGATCTGCTCAACGACTTTGGAAGCTCAGGAGACGAGGCAGATGAGCTGGACAACGAAGGCCTCGTACTCACAGAAAAGCCGGAGAAGGCAGCAAATGGCGATCGCGATGCCATGGATGTGGATGATGACGACGACAACGAAGAGGCCTCAGAAGATGAAGGCGCGGGCGCATTGAACGACATGGAGGATGCGGAAGCGACCAAGGCCAAGGTCGAGAAGATGCAGCTGGGTGCCGTCAAAGACGTCCGCAGCGTGGCCAGTCTGATGCAGACGCTGGAACCTATCCTCGAGGTTAGTAGATCCCTCCCCTTTGCCCCAAAACCTCTTTGGATGGCTTGTTTACATCGTTTTTCGAGATGAGCAATTAGCCCTGACGTGTTGGCTCGACTCCTACAGAAAATCACATATTACCAGTCGCAACCGACGGCGCAGCAAACCAGCGTTGGCAACATCGAAGATCACCCCGAGTATCACCTGTTGACGCAGTCCAACAGCCTATCAACCATGATAGATGGCGAAGTCGCGCTTGTGCACAAGTTCATTCGCGATCATTACTCGACTCGTTTCCCCGAACTAGAACGCCTCGTTACGACTCCGTTGGAATATGCCAAGGTGGTAGCCATCATTGGAAACGGTCCCATGGACTCTGAGAACATCAAGGTGCTCCAGACTTCGACAGACAATCCTCTTGGCGTCGGACTAAAGGCGGTCCTCGACGGACCCTCACTCATGATTGTTACGGTGGAAGCCACCACCTCGAAAGGACATGAAATGGTGGCCGAGGAGCTACAACGAGTACGACAGGCTTGCGAAATGATGATTGCCCTGCACAGAGCGAAGCAGACTCTCACAGAATACGTGCAATCACGAATGAACATTTTCGCACCCAACTTGACGATCCTCATCGGCTCACTCACGGCTGCACAACTTCTCAATGCTGCTGGGGGTCTGACGGGTTTGTCCAAGACACCAGCCTGCAATATTCCCTCCTGGGGCTCCAAGAAACGACAGGCCGGCCTGGCGACCAACATTGGAATCCGTCAGCAAGGCTATCTCTACAACTCTGAGATTATCCGGGGTATTCCTAATGATTTGAAGAAGCAAGCTATGAGAATCGTGGCAGCCAAGCTCGTCTTGGCTGCCCGAGTCGATCGTATCCACTCCAGCGCCGACGGCTCAACAGGAGAGCAACTGAAATCTGCCTGTCTGGAAAGGCTGGAGAAGCTTACCGAGCCCCCGCCCAACAAAGGACAGCGAGCGCTTCCCGTTCCGGATGACAAGCCCGCCCGAAAGCGAGGTGGTCGTCGGGCCAGAAAGGCCAAGGAGGCGCTAGCCATGACGGAGCTGCGCAAGGCCCAAAACCGCATGGCATTTGGCAAGGAGGAGAAGGAAGTCGGCTACGGCACGGGCGAAGGCACGGTGGGCATGGGCATGATTGGCCAGTCCAACGACGGACGTATTCGCGGCATGCAGGTCGATCAGCGCACGCGGGCCAAACTTGGCGTCAAGAACAAAGGCTGGGGCGGCGCCAGCACACTGGGCGGAGGCACGGCATCATCCATCGGAGGCTTTGGCATGGCTCCCGGCATGGATCTCCGCGGAAAGGGGCTCCGGACATCGGGCGTGGGAAGCACCGTCGGCTCTGCGACCGGTACCCAATCATCACTGGCTTTCACTCCCGTCCAGGGCCTAGAGCTGGTCGATCCCAAGGTGCGCGCCGAACTCAGCCGAAAACGCAAAGCAGAAGAAGACAAGTGGTTCAAGGGCGGCAGCTTCACGCAGGTCGGCAACGGCGGAGGTGGTGGCTTCAAAGTCCCGGACCTGCCGGCGTCGAAGCGGGTCGACACCGGAGCTTCAAAGATGGGCCCGCCTCCGGTGCCGAACCGAAAATGAGGACCTACCCGGTAGGGAAAGGGGGATTCAGATGCTTTGAACTTTTTTTTTATCCTGTCTACTTTGATAATTTCGCTGCGTATTGATGGTTATTCACCACGGTATTGGAAGGTGGTGCTGTTTTATCTAGGCGTTTAAACTACCAAGGCTTGCTCAAAGAATGTGTGTGTATATAGAAATACTACTAAATGCCATCCTCTAAACGGAATGGCAAATGCAGATTGATTGAAGTACACCAAAAGACGCATCTCTGCTCCTCCTTGCCTATAAAGTCCAAGTCGTAGAATATTAGAACATTCTTCTCACGCCAATCTTTCTCCTCAGCTAGGCGGCGATCAATGTCGTGCCAAAACGATGATCAAAAAAGATGTACATGCACGATTTCAATCGAAATCAGATTCCCATGTGGCTGACACGCCCTTCCTTATTCGATGCCCGATTAATGCTCGAACTGGCTTTTAGGGAAGAGCTACAACTTTTACGATTACATACGAAAGTTAGGCTAAACGGCTTGAGCAGGTATAAAGCTGCCAGGGACGAGGATCCCGTTCTTTTTCGTTTTTGTTTTTGTGAAATGTGACAAACGGACGGGATGCGATTATTGATGGAAAAGGGAAGGGGGGGCGTGTGTGATCTGACGATGATGTGCGCTGTGATGGGCATGTTAGGTTACATTTGGGTTTTGGGTGATTTGCGAGAGATGGACAGGATTTACGTGTTCGTACAGATATGTACATATCACAGATGACAGATGACAGGTGTCGTTCAGTCACAAAAAGTTAAAAATCGAAAAAAGGCTGCCTGTCACATCGTAATGTGATACCGAGAATCAGAAAAAAAAAAGGAAAAATCGATGAAAAGTGGATGTGATGTCGTAGAGTCACAGGGTTGTAGAAACTGTCTGTGGCTGTTTCATCATGGGAACAAATGTATCTCCATGTACCAGGAAAGAAAGAAAGACAAAAAGGAAAATACGACGTTGCGAGCTGGACCAGGTTGTTGTATCATTCCTCATCCAGCCCCCCATGTGCTGGAATTTTTGTCCTTGTCCTGCATGTTGCGTGGCCATGTGTACGTATGTACAACGCAATGCGCGCAGTTTGGAATGGAGGCAACAATATCGAAAAAGAAAAAAAGGGTGCCAAAGGTGCTTCATTCGTATGTACATACAGCAGGGAAATCCAGCAAGCAGATGTGCTCTATGCGGATACGAAATGGAAAATCCTCCGTAAGAGGGGGTGTGTGGTGTGTGACTACTCGTACTTTTTTTTTCTTCCCAGTCACAAGGGGCTACTGGGAAATCACAGATCTCGATGAGTAAAGACAGGGCCGGAGATCAATGTCCCTTAGGCAACGAGTCGAATTTTTCATGGGTACAGCTGCTCCCCTTTTCTCTTACCTTGTAGGAACAAGTACAAGTGAAGTATTGAGTGCCAAGTAACATGATGCGCGGGACGGGATTCTATAGTGAGACTTTGTGATCTGGCCCTGTTGAGTGTCTTTTATTGGAATAGGGCAATACCAGCTACCGCACTGGCGGCGCCGGGAAGATGCACGTCAACTGCCAGGGGCCCAAACATCGTGACTAACGGAGAGTTGGTGTTGTTGGCTGTGCAGTGTGTTTTACACAAGCCACACTTGAAGTTCTAGCTGAAATAACAGCCGAGAACAAGGGGAAATAGTAAGGGGTAGGAAAACCAGGAATAAAAATGGCAAAAAAATTAAAAGAAATAAAAAGGAGGACGCTCAATGCGCAGTATCAATAGGCCTAGGAGAGACAAATCTCCTTGCTAGCCAGTTAAAAGCTCTTCATCAAATTCGCACAAGAACCCACGGGACATAATCCAGCAGTTGATGCCCAAAAGTGGAATGCCATAAAACTGGAGCATCTCGATCTCCCGATTCACAGCATCCGTCACGATTCCTCATCATGAAAAGGATTTGAGCCGCAAGACCAGGGAATGCAACAGAAACATGGTCCCAGCGCAGAATCATTGTTGAGGCCCCCTTGAACAAGCCACCTACCGAGCATCGTAAATGCTGCCACCTGTGGCTGCGAGAAGTACCAAAGAAGCAAAGATCAACAAAGAGTCTTCATAGTCGCACGCCGCTTGGGAGAAGAGGGACCATCAAGCAAAAAGCAAAGCAAAGGTACACGCCTTGTCCACAATATTGCATGCAGCAGCAGCGTTTTGGAGTAGTACGGAATACGGAGTACTCCGAGGCTACTTTGTTGCTTTTCCAAGGTCATGACATCCTTGGATCCCTTAAAGACATGGGCATGCAATGCAAGCACGTCCAAATTCTAAACTTGACATTGCGCCAGTGGCAAAAGGACCCCGACAAAGTCCCAATCACAGCGACGACGATTATAGTCTTGAGCGACTTTTTTTTTTTTTTTTTTTTTTTTTTTTTGGTCCCTTAAAAAAAAACAGGATACCGTGGGAAAGAGAAAAAAACGCAGCAGCCATCGATCGATTTCTTGAAAATGTCCATTGGGGAAAGGGGGTGTAGGGGAGAAAATCACTTGTCTTATCCAGCCAGAGAAAGATGGTGCTGTCGATCACAGACAGGGTTGACGTCGAGTTGACAGGAGATGGGCTTGCAGCTTGGTCGTCACTCGGTATGCTCGTACATCATGGCCAATGGTCGACGCGCCAGTCTGTTGGGGTCGCAAAACTGGCACTACAGCTTGCGCATGGCGCATCGTATCTGCTGCAGCGAAGCGAAAAGTTTCAATGTCTCTTCGCCGCTCGTATCAAACAACGTTTGCGTCGGGCATATCTCATCTCGTAGCTTTTGAGGGCTGACACAGTCGCATGCGGCCAACAAGCGGCTCCGTCGTGTCTTGCCCCCGTCCAGCTGGTCCTTGTCTTGTATCGTACCTGTGGCATTCGCTAGCTAGCCCGGCCCTCGTACAAGTCATGTCTTGTCTGGTGCTGTGCTCCGTACTGTACTCGTATGTACAGTACCACCACATCCCAGCATCCCAGCCTGGTCAAGCTTTTTCCTCATGGCCATGTGGGGTCAGGCGGAGTCCCAGGGCTTGGGTCTGGGGAGACGGTCGAGCGGCTTTCTTCTCGCATGGCCGCCCGGATTCAACGATCCCTCCGCAAAAGTCGAGATCCTCGGTGCCATGTGCGTGGAGAGCAAACGGGGGACTTCAGCGATCGACAGAGCCTGCTGGTTAGTCAAGACGTCATCAGCAAAGGGGTTCACTTGTGTTTTTTTCTTTTTCTTTTTCTTCGTCTGTTCCCTCGCTGGCATCCCCTTGTAGCTGTGGCTGCTGCCCCCGTGGCCTCCGAGACTTTTTCTTCTCGTCAAATTCTCTTTTTGCCTGCTATCCATGTGCCTGACAAGCCTGAACTCTGCGGGCGGAGCTAAACCGCTGTTGACGCGCGGGGAATGCATCAGTAGAGCGCCGTGATTTGTTTATCCAAAAGCTAAAGCTTGTAGTACTCGTAAGAAATGGCAGAGGCGGCCCCGTCAGCAACGCAAAGGCCCTAATGCACGAAAAGGCTAACCCGGCCCGGGGATTGAAAGGGGATAAACAGAGGGCGGCCATTCGCTACCATTTGTTCGTTGGGATGCCTCTTCCCTCTTCACACGAGCTCGGGGGCTGGAGAGGGAGGGCACGAGAGTTTGGAGGCGCATCCGAGAGGGCCCAGCTCAGGGCCTACTGTACAGTAGCCAACTAACCACAAGATGCCGAGCGCAGACAAATCGCTGCTCCGAGTTTCGAGCCATTCTAGAAAGGGCGAATACGCAGCGAACTGCTTGGTTCTGGACCTGCATTTGTGCTTGGCCATGCAGAATTTTGCTGAGGTGGACAAAAGGTAAAACAGCGTCTAACCGAGCCGAAAGCTGTGCTTGATGCCCTGATGCTGTGGTCCATGAGCTCAACTGTGATGCGCTGGATAGTACCGTACTGTACCTACATCAATGTCTGGTACGTGTACTCGTAGTCCCTGTAACTACAGTAGAGGCACTCGTTTGGCGATGCAGCCACAGGCTAGCCCCGGGCTGGCAATGATCGCCTTTGGCTCTCTTATCTTCCCCCTCTCTTTTACACGTACTCGTACCTTTCGCCGGGCTCCCTTTGCTCGTCATTGTATTGCTTGTTTCTCGCTGGATGTCTCCTTGTGTTTGGGTTATATTAGCCACTGGTGATTATTGCAGCATCTCGCCTCTTCATTTCTTGATTTCCGCTTTCCGCGCAATGACGGCGCGATACTTTGTTGTTGCGCAAAAACAAGAATTGTCAGCATCTTGTATGCGCTCAATATCTTGTAAGCCTCCCTTGGGCTAAGGCACTAGGTTAGGAACTGTAGCTGTGTGTGTGTTGCTTCTCCAACTGCGGAAACTCGGGACTTGTTCTCTGGCTTCTGGCTCCCCTGCCTTGCCCTGGGATGGATGCCAAAAGTATCGCCGCTCCAAACTCCACCCCCTCATCAGCCACACTCGCCCAAAAGCCGGCTTTGTAAGAACCACAAAGCAAACAACAAGCTCCGAAACAACAAGAAGAAACAAACCCCAATCGTGCTATCCAGGTGTCGCGCTTTAGCTTTTTGCCTGGCAGCTGTACTCCGTACTGTCAATAGTAAACAACATGACGCTAATTTGTTGCTTCCTGTACGTGGCATCCGCGCCACTGGCCTCTATCCCTTGGTAAAACGGCTATTCTATGCCGGCTGGTTGCAGATTGCTTCGGTCACCATTCTCTCATTGCCGTCTCTCTCGCCTTCTCGTGATATAATCTCAACCTTGTCTCAGACAACCCTCCGTGGCCTATCCTGGCTCCGGAACAGTGGTTAACGCTTGCTTGGTGCAAAGCCCGGTGCGAGCCTCCGGTGCAAGCCACTGGACATAAACCTTACGCTGCTGGACCCGGAGACGTCCTTCCACATCAGTAAATGAGGCGTCACTAACAACTTGACTGCTTGGCCCTACGGAGTCAAAGGAGTCCAGTACTCCGTGTACTCCGTACTAATTCTCAAACCTGTCAGCCCTTGGGTGCATTTGTACAGATGCTTGGGTTGTTGGGCAGAGCACAGCGGCAGGACCCTGATTGCCCCTAAAAATAAATTGATTGAACAGACATGTTGGGCGTATCGACAGCTCGCTCATACGTTCATTCGTACGAGCATGCGTAGGCAAGACCCCTTGGATCGCCCGCGTCAGCCCAAATTCTGATTTTCCCATGCGGGCAGGTCAACGAACAGTGCAGACAGCGAGAGATGCACTCATGCACTGCAACTCTAGGGCGCAGCAGAAGCGACCACGAACGCTGAAGAGGGAGAGGGGCAAATCCGGCACCCACGAAAAGCGCATGCTTGTTGCAAGAATTGCATCTTTGCCCCTCTCGACGGATCTAGGGCATTAGCGCACGGATGCGTTGCGAAGGCCAGTGGAATAGTGGAAGGGGGGGCCAAAGTACGTGAAAGTACTGCCCATGTTGTGCCGTGGGTTGTCGACGCAGTTCGCCATGTACCGCCGCCGCCATCGTCAAGTACCTGCCCGCGCGGTGTTTTCTGGATTCTGCGCCGTCGTGTGATTGGTTTGCGCCGCAACAAGAGAGTTGTGGCTAGGGCGCTCTAGCTTACTCGTGCCCGTGCATGTGGTTGCACTCCAGATGTTGTCCGCGGACAAAAGAAGAAGCAACACCGGGCACGGCGGAGTAGCGAATCCTCTTAGAGGCGGCACAGGCAGCATACCCTTGAAGTTGGAACATTGCTGAGGACCGGCCAGGAGAGATGCTGCTGTATGTAGGTACTCGTACCGTCCTTGCACAGGCATGGCGGGGTGGTGCTGCGGCCGTGCCCACAAGCAACCTTCACCTTCAGTGCTAGGAACCGTCTCCGGACGTCCCAGGAGATCCGCAGCCATGCAGCCAGCGCTCGACAGTTGCTCGATCTCTCCGATAATTGGCCATGGCCGTGCTGTCTCCGTTGCATGCGAACGACCCTGGATAAGGCGCTAGCGCTTTTCCCTGCCCTTGCGCTGGTCTGTGGTCCCCCGTTGCAGTACTGGCATGTAACGACTGAGTCGCGTTAGCCCAGCTTCGGCACATGAACCGGGTTTGGAATACTTGCCTGTACTTGTAAGCTCTGCAAGTTAAGGGCCCTTGGGGACCCCTCAAGACCCTTGTCCCTTGGGCTCTTCCCAAGACCCGTCTTTTCTTCCATTTGACCTCAGCCGGCTGTCACTACACCCATGCTGGAGCAAGTCGAAAGGGATCCGAGCTGTGGGTGTGGCGCCGAGGGCCAGTTGCTCCAGTTCCAGTTGCTCCAGTCCCCTGTGGGATCCTTTAGGGCTTTTTCCACAGTCATGATGACGACACCATGAGGTCAAAGTGGCCGAGTTGAGGCCCTTTTTCGAGATGCGCATTTCTGCCAGAAATCACCGGGTTTGCGAATTATGCATGACCTGTCTGTGATTGGAAGATCCGCGGCGCAACTGCCTGATTGCAAAAGTGCTGTCTCGTTTCCGCCGGCATGGCTGTGATTTGATGTTTGATGCACGAAAACTTTCTTTCCCATGGCGCTATGCAAAAGTTGGAGCAAGGCTGGCTGCTAGCACACTCGCTGGGGAGACAAGAGCTGAAGCTTAGCCTTGGCGTCTACTCGTACTTTGTAAGCGCGGCCACCCAGGTCTGGGGTACTTTGCCCCGTCTTTAAACTTGCTTTTTGCACCCAACCCGATGCTTACCTGCTGATAGTGGTGCGCTCACTAGTCCATATGTACCTGCAATCTGTAATCTGTGTTAATGCGTCGAGTCTTATCGGCAGCTCGCTGACCTTGTGCCACACAGTACTCGACAGTTGCTGTCAAACATGTCGAGATGAATTCAAGGCTCCATAAATGGAACCCCCCCTTTTTCTTTTTCCTCTTCCCACTGCAAAATAAACCTCTCGTGTCTCTCTTGTTCTTCCAAAAAGAGAATTGCACCGAAGATGGAGCGGCGCTGTTTCTTGGTCTGATGGGACACCCAATACGCTTGATGGGGCCCAGGGTCGGAGAGTGGAAAGTCGAGGTTGACGTGACCCTCGGCTTACCGTGACGTCAACCATTCACCGCGAAACGCTGCGTTCCTTGTACCTAGTATGAACACAAGGGCCCTGTGATCCACCATGGTGTCGTAAAGTGCCTGCAATCGAGATTTCGCTGCTGAGGGTCCTCCCAACTCCGGCCATGCCTGGTAGTACAAGTGCAAAAGCCAAGAACGTGTGTTTCGTGCCTTGACCAGCCCTCCACTCACAGCCCTTGGTCGAACGCCAGAACAGAAAAGAAGAAGGGTGAAGAAGGGGAAAAGAGGGCCCCCAATTGGGACAGAGCGGCCCACCGTGATGCCTTTGGTTTAGTATTGGATTGGATTCATCGTTTGAGGGTGCTAGAGGCCCCGAGTGATGTGACGGCGTAAAAGTATCGTGGCTGAAGCGCGCGCAGTTAGATGCTTGTCTTATCTTGCGCTCAGCAAAAGCGAGGTGCGGTGCGGAAATAGAGAAAAGCCCGGCCGAGGATAAGGAAAGAGAAAACAAGAGGGAGATAATAAAAAGAAAAATCAAAAATAGATTAAACGAAATCGACAAGAAGCGAGACGAAAGAGAGACAGTTCACCCAAACCCCATCGCCGTGCAGCGTGGAGCAGTACTTTGGCACATCCGCTGGCTGCTTTGAGTCGCAGACACACACGTTCCGCGCTTGTGCTCAGCGTAACCCCAAGGCGCTAAAGAGGCAGGATCTTCACCGGCTGCACCTCGACAGCCAAGCGAGACAGAGGCGGACGGTGGCGCATGCACGTGTGGTCGGGCCAAGCAACGGAGATGGAGATGTGAGAAAAGAAGGGAGAAATGAGAAAAGATGATAGAAGACGCCCGTATTGAGCCCTCGGGTTCGCAGTGCAAGAGAGGTACTTGAACCCTTCCTTCCTGTAGTAAGCTGCATGCTTTGCGCAGAGTGAGAGCGACGGACCCTCAAGTCGGTACATGCCTTCGGTACCAGCGGTACTTGCAGCCTGGAGTTGAGGGTACAAGGCCTCGAGTAAGCGTGCGCGTTCAAGCCACACGAGGCGTGCCCACGGTACCGGCGACTGCTCCAAAAGATACAAGCCGGTACGCCAGGGTGACTGCATCCCCTCCCCTCTTCTCCCCTCCAAGCGACTCCACACACCCCTCCAGCCTGGGCCCCGCTTCCCCCCTGCCGGACCCTGGTTCCCTGCCCGGCTAACAAGCTGTGGCTGCTGTGGCCCTACTTGCCCTACTACAGCCCACTAGAGCCTCTAGGGGACCCCCTGTCGCCGCAGCTCCAGCGCCCGAAGCTGCTCCCCATGCAGCTTGCAGGGCAAAGCTCGCGCCGGGAAGGTTTTGGCTTGGCTTGGCCTGGTTTTTTTTTTTTTTTTTCCCTAATACTCCTGCTATGACAGAAGTGACCATTTTTATGGCTCTTGGGCTGCGAGCAGTACTGTACATGTATGTACCTTAGTCCCTGGGGCTACGTAAGGTACGTACAGTACCTGTCTGCATGTACATCCCCCATCCAAGTCCAGCGCAGAGATTACGGAGCAAAGTGGGAAGTGGACTTTGTCACTCGATCCTCGATCGATGGGATGGATGTTCCCGTTGCGCCTCTCCGGCTTTGACAAAAACTCCATCGCTCCCTCTTGTGCCCTTCTTTTCTTCTCCGATCTCTTCGTCACTTATTACTCGGCAGTGCTGCCCTCCCTCTTATCTCGCCTTTACCTTTTACCCTTTTCCCTTTACCTCCCCTCACCTACTATACACTTACATCTCTACTACCTTACAGACTTCTCCCTCTCCCTAGGTACTATACCTTGCTCAAGCGCAACAAGCATCCTCGCCTGTCATTGCTGTCCAGCAAGCGTCGTCTCTTCGTCGCCTCGTCTCTCGTTTGATAGCACCGGCAGCAGCAATTCGTGCATACAAAGTCGGCGCCATCTGAGATTGGCCTGATCTCGACCTTGCTGATACTTATACGTCTATACCACACCCTATCGGAGGCAAAGATTAGCGTGCGACACACAGCTACCTACCACCTGTGTGCTATCTGCCTCGGCTCTATTCTGAGGAGATCAATAAATAAAACAGCAATAAAAACAGCAACAAGAGAGGAAAAAGAAGCATTTGCAGCCGCGCATATCCAAACCGGGATCAGAATCACCATTTGCGCCGCTTCTGACCAATTCGCATGACTCCGCCGTCCCTCTTTCCTCATTGCGACTCCTGCAGCACCAACGGCTCCTGCCCTCCGTCTTAAACGACATTAAGCGAAGCTTCGACAAAAGCTGCCACCTGCTGTACCTTTTTCGACTTTTGGAATTCATTTTCCATTTCCTTTTCTTTTCTCTTTTCCCCCTCTCCCCATCTCTCATACAACGCGCATCTTTCTCTCAAGAATCAAACAGTGGTTCTTGGAAAGCGCCCGTTCTGCAGCTTACCGAAACGTCAAGTTGCAGAGAAGCATTTCCAGAGCGGAAACTCCGGAGCTCTACAGCTTTCCTGTCTAGAAAGCTCAATTTCACTGCGCACAACACAAAACGCAGACAACACCACCGAATTATTTCTTCACCCAATTCGAACCGGCATATTGCCAATCTTTTGTCGCAATGCACGCTCGTGACGCCGCAGGCCGCAGGGTCTCACTCCTCAACGAGGATGATTTCAGCAACACCGTCGACACTTCCTCTTACTACCACTCCGTGCATCCTCAGCCTCCTTCTCGCAGCGACTCGTCCTCACCAAACACACCCGCGCTCCTGAGGTCAGACTCGTTTGATTCTCAGCTTAGCGATGTCATTTCGCCCTTGACGCCTCCGGGTGATTACAACTACGGAATGATGCGCGCTCCCAACTACGTCTTCGGGCACGAGTACGCTGAGGGCCCTCCCGCTAAGCGCACTGCCTATGGGGCTCTCAGTCCCTCTGCCTCTGGCGAAGAGGACAGCTCCGCTGCGTCTTGTGTTCCCGAGCGCCCCGTTAAGCGGTATCCCTGCCGCTACCGTGAGATTCATGGATGCGAAAAGACCTTTACCACCTCTGGGCACGCTTCGCGCCATTCCAAGATCCACACAGCTGAAAAGGCGGTTCACTGCCAATTCCCGGGATGTCACAAGAAGTTCACCAGAGCAGACAACATGAAGCAGCATCTGGAAACCCACTTCAAGGACAAGTCGCGAAGCTCATCGGGCACCCAGCGCTCTAGCAAAACCTCGTTGGCTTCCAATGCGCGACGCAGCTCAACTTCATCCAGCCGAAGCCGCTCCTCCACCACAGGGCCTGACTCTTTTGTTTTCTGGGACTCCAGCGAGCTTCACCAGAAGCAGAGCCTCTTGCCGACGTCCCCGCTTACACAGCCGACCGGCAATGCGGGCGACTGGGATACCAGCATGAGCAGTTTTGATCTCCCATTGCTGAACCGTCCCTCCGCAGTTGGCCGCACCCCCAGTGGCCTCGACACGTTGGCCATGGCCATAGCGTGCCAGGAAGGCCGGATGGCATTGTGAGGGGAAGTGAAAAACTCTGCTGCACCTCTTTCATCTCCCCTCGCTTCATTTACCCCTCCACCCTTGGACAAACTTGTCAGCAAATCCACTTAGGCACAGCCTGGGCGTTGCGGTTACATTACATGGAATACCGGAGAGAGAAAAAAACAACACAAGAAGAAAGAATCCACAAAAAAAAAAAAGAAGGAGACAAGAACAGAGTAATTTTTAATGCCCCGCCAACCTGCAACGACAAAAATTAAGAATGGAATTCAGATACCGCCGATTTATACTACAAATCTGCGGCAGGGGAATATACAGAGCACACTCGGTACATATACGATCAGGGGCGGAGAACTTATACACTGGCGGCTGCCCCTGCGGGATGTCAAATGGCGTTTGGATGCGATTTGCTTTTAGGCATCGCCATTTATCATGATTTTCAATTTTTCTTTTTCATTTCCTCTTCACTTCACGTCTTTTCCTTTACTTGTCCTGACATTACCAGAGACACATTCTATACAAGGTTGCAAGATACACGAATGGCGCCTTGGTTGACTTAGCTTCATTGTTCCTTTCCTTTATTTCCTTGTCTAGGTACTCGGTTTTCTTTTGTCGGGGTACTGTTTTATACGCTTCTTGATATCCCATGCTTTCATGCACGCCTCGATGATTGATGAATCTTTTCGAAGATGGCAGTTGGGGGAGGATGCTTCATCTTATCATGGCGTTTGGCGGTATTTTCCCCTTAGATGAGATGCGCGCATGGGAAAAAAATCGAGATGGTGTGTTAATGGCTACATGTATATACAAATGGCAGCTCTTCTGAGCTTGGGATGGGATGGAACTCAATTGATACCACTTTGTTGATTTTGATATATCTTTGAGTTTTCTTTTGCATTGGTGATGGGTCTATGCAGTGTAGAAGGAGTTGTAGCAGCACTCTGCGAGATTAATACCAGGCATGAATGGATTGTGTACATGAAGCCGGCCCGATGCATTGAGGCCCAGTCACGTTTCCCAAATAAAGAGTGCATATGAGTATCTGCATGCATGTGTAAGCTTAGTACCCATATGGGAATGGACTGTTGAGCTCTTTTTTTTATCTCTTCTTTCTATCTCTATCTTTTTTCCCCCCTTCCCCTTGTCCCGTCTTCCCGTTCATTATCCACTTCAAATTTTTATCGTCGGAGTTGCCCGATCTTTGCTCGCTCTCGGCCTTGGGTAGCTATACGTACCTCAAGCATGCGTCTTGGCTTGGCGGCACGGGCACGGACGATACCGATTCAGCTGGCTGCAGATGGAAAAATTTTGTTTCTTTCGCCATTTTTGCGAAGCCTGGGGGCGTTATTAGCTCCGCTCTTCGGACCTCTGGGGAAGAAACCGGGGAGATGGAGGCGAGATTGTTGTAATGTATGTATGTGTGTGTGTCTATAAGCTATTTTTTGTGCGGGGGGTTTGGGCTTGTAGTGTTGAAGAAGCGCTTGAGGGGGGTATATTTAAGGTGAGAATAGAAGAGTGTTTTTTCCTTTCTTTTTTTTATTATTTATTTCTTTTTGTTTCTTGTGAGCATTTGATTTATAGGTGAGGACTATATGGCGAGGATTTCTGTGTTTGGGGGTTGCCGTAAGGTGAGGTACAAATATATATACCCTAGACATCAACACTGCGAGCAGGATTTGTCATAACTGTCAATTAATGAACATCATTTGATGGTAGTATTGCTGATATCTGTTAGACTGCATGTAATTATAAGCACAACACTTTATGAGAGTTGTTTTATTATCGTAAAGAGAAAGAGAGTATGCGAGAATCTAGTTTTCTTCGAATCCTGTTCAGTTCTCGTCCTCCTCAACATATGAACACTTGGTACTATTTAGATTCAGATCCCAAAGTAACCCTTACCCATCTCACGTATAATATTTAAACGTAGCATTACAATGGATCACAATTGATAAAGCCTTCTAATCCCATACCCTATCACGATCAATGTAAATACTCTTGCTGAATCCTAATCTACCCAAAAACAAACCATAACTCGCAAGAAAGAGGCCAATTTCACCCAAGCATATCTCAAGGACACTCATAAAGTCGTCAAAATTTACAATATATATTCTACATACACACATCTACCATCTAAATAACCGCGCTTTATCCCCTCTTTTTACGTCCAAAGTGCTTCCATCTCTGTACACGCTCTAGCCATCTCAAACTGCTCGTCCGTCTGACACACGAGGACCTTGTGTTTAGAATCCTTGCTGCTCAACTCCCGAACAGTTTTATCTCCAGCTCCCTCAGCATCGTTGAGCGCATCATCAATGGCGAAACCCAGGCAGCCGGCTTGCTCAACTACAGCGCTGCGAAGACGGGCACTCCTCTCTCCGATTCCTCCCGCAAACACGATTGCGTCCACATCGCCTTTAAGCGAGACGTAGTAGCTCCCAACGAAGCCGCAGATGCGGTCTACAAATAGATCGAAAGCCAGGCGGTGCTGGGGTTCGTCCGAGGCGGCAATGACGCCGAAATTGGTGGTGCCTGTCAGGGATTTCCAGCCACTCTCCTTGTTGAGAATCTCCTCAGCCGTGGAGATGTGGAGCTTCTCCGTCGACGCCGGAGAAAGCTTGCCTACATCGCTGGCGTAGTGAAAGACCAAGCTGTTTATTGGTCACGCTTGTCAGTTCTATGGACAGGGTTGAAGACTGAAATAGAAAACTGAACTGTAAAGATTGGCTCACCTAGGATCTACGCTTCCACTGCGAGTCGCACCAGGAAGCCCGGCCAACGGCGTCAATCCCATGCTCGTATCCCAGCTCTTGCCATTCTTAATCGCACAGGCACTGGCGCCGCTGCCGAGATGCAGAGCAATAATGTTGAGCTGATCACGGCTCTTGCCGAGGAAGTCGGCCACGGACCTCGAGATGAAGGCGTAGCTGATGCCGTGGAAGCCGTACTTGCGCAGCCGGTTCTTCTTGGCTATTGTTTGGTCGATTGGGTATGTAGAAATGTGCGGCGGGATGGTAGAGTGAAACTGCGAATCGAAACAGGCAACGTTGGTGGCGTCGGGGAGTTGCTTCATGCACGAGTCGACAATCGTCAGCGCAGCGCCGTTGTGCAGGGGGGCCAGGTCGCTGAGGGCTTCCAGATGGTGATATGTGTCTGGGGTGATGACTTGGGAGGAGCCGTAATCGCCTCCGTGGACAATGCGGTGGCAAGCAATGGCCACGTCCGATTTTGAGCTGATTTCTTTCAATTCAGCATCATCCACCAGCGTCTTGAGCAACAAGGCAAATGCATCATCTTGGCTGTTGACGGCAGTGTCCACGTTTTGGTCTTTTATAACGCTCTCGCCACCTCGCGAATATTTCAGCTGAGCTGGCGGAGCCGTAAGACCGTTTACTTGAGCTTCAGCAACCTGGCGCGGCGCCGTTCCCTTGTCGGCCAGATAGACTGAGATTTTGACGGAGCTGGAGCCAGCGTTGATGGCGAGAATGACGCCCATGGCAGAGGGAAGGGGATCGTAAAAAAAGTAATTTGTGATTTCGAGCTGGAAATTGGGAGCAATGGCCGATAAGGCTCGTCTACCCTTGCGCTTTGTGTTTGTGTATAGATGTGTAGATTTGGGACGCCGGTGTCTCTCAACAGCTCCGGAATTCAGCCCTTGCGCCACCTTTTAATTGAATTGTCTTCCTCTTCAACTCCCCTCGCAATCAATCTTTACAAGGGGAAAAAATGGAAAAGATGGGAAGAGAATATCGGTCGATGAGCTGCAGAAACGTGTGAGGTTGCTCATGACGCTCATGACGACACTGGAGATATCGATGGCCTGATGATCGCGGGGAGTTTTGGTGGTGTGGTGGGGGGAGCCAATAATAGACGCTTCTCATGCCACGCCATGCATATTAGCAAAGGTGACGTCCTCAATTCAGCCGGACCTGGTGTGGCGCTCCGGCTGACAAAAAGAGAAGAACACCCGAAAGCCCTGATGGGGGTCCCAGATGGGGGTTGGGAAGATATTGGGGAATCAAGAGGAAAAAGAACGATTGATGATACTTCTTCCCTGGAGGCACGCATGGCCCGTAACGATTGCTGAGCCAAATGCAGCTTGGTCCAAGGCGTACTATTTGCGTCACATATGCCGACCGGGCAAAAAAACGTAACTCAATACGAGCTTGAAGAGGGCTCTGGCTCAGCCAGTATCAGCATCTCGACCGGGCTGGATTTCCGGCGAGGGCAGCTCGAAGTGATTGGGAGGAAACGGGACGCCGTTGAATTCACGGTCGGAGCTGTGGGCAAAGGCCCAGGTTTCGATGAACCGCTTGTAGTCTGCAGATGCTCCACGTTAGAATGCTTGGCTTTCCACACAACACCCATTTTTCTGTAACTTTGAGATCTCTCTCTTTTCCCTTACCTCGCTTATGTGTAAACTGAATAGAGAGGTAGCGGATATCTAGGGTGGTGGTTGCATATGAAGGGCCCAGCTCGGGACTGGCAGCGCTGGCCTGGCCGGCGGACCGGACTCTTTGGCGGATGCGAAATGTTCGTCGCGATGAGGTTTCGTCTGGCACGCTTCCTCGGCGACCGTGGACGTTGAGGCGGAGGGTTTTGGCGCGGTCATCTCGGTTTCGGAGCTCGCCGTCGAAGTGGTGAATGTCATACTCGCGGTACTGGTTGTCCGTCTTGTTGGCTAGGACGCTCAGGGAGTGGAAGGTGGTGTATCGGTCCCTCCAAAGCTTGAGCCTCTGAATGGCACCGATGCCCTTGACCTTGCCGAAGCTGTCGGTGCGGCTCTGCAGGTTGGACCAAACCACGTCGACGTCGTAAAAGTCCACCAGGTCCTTTCGCCGCAGGTCGCCCTGGAACTGAATGGAGGCCTCGACGGTTGTGAACTCGTACCGGACCTGGATGTACTGGTCATGAATACAGATGCCCTCGCCGGAGGTGTACCTGATGCGATGAGGCTCGTTGAAAGATAGGAAACGTTCCATGTCGGGTGGGTCGTTAAATTGACGATGTCGTGAGTGGAGGGTGTGAGGATGGACATCGGACGGTATGTCTGAGGGTACTTGACATGAGAAGATGATGAGCCAGGGGCAACAGAGTGAAGTGACGCGATGACGCAGCAACACATGGGACATTGGACAGATGAAGATGATGACGGCTTCTGCTTGGCACTTACAAAAATGTTCGAGCAGCTCGCTCTGGTAGCTGCACTGCCAGCGGATACGTCGCTGCTCAGACCCCACCACCTCCCAGGGTCCCAGATACACAGTTCGCTCATCGGGCGTGTCTTGAAATAGGGTTCTATCGAGGAGAAAAAAAAAGGCAGGCATTGTCAGATCAGACGGGACTTGCAACGGAGCACCATTAAAGGCCGGGGGCATCACGGAAGAAGCTCATCGTACATTGTGGCAGTGTAGCCCGGAGGCCCGAGGTCGAGAGGCCGGAGCGAGGCGGCGGGCACAACGGACTCGCTGGTGGAAGTGGCTGATATCGTGGAGATTTCTGACGTCTGCGTCCATGTCGAATCTACGGGACTCACATAGGAGCGGCTGTACGTGGGCGGGCGGCCGAGAGACGACGAGGTGAAGGAGGAGCCGGATGAGGACGAGGCAGCCATGCTGTGTTGTTGCTGAGCTGAAGCGGAAGAAGATGGGCAGCCGGGAGGCGCTCAGAGTCACCGAAGACGACTATCCGCGGGCTGGGGCGTCGTTGGAGAAGCTATCATGACACTGGCCGCACAAGGAGGAGAAGCTGGCGGCACGGCACGGCTTACGGAGCCGTCACGGGCTGGGTCTGGACAAGTCTGAGGAATCGTTGTCGCCATGCCCCAGCTGCAGAGGGGGGGAAAGGAGATCAAGATTTGCTGAAGGGCGGTGGATTGGGGGGAGTGGGAGGACAGGAAGAGGATTTCGGGATCGAAGAAGCAAAAAGAATGGACATGAAGCATGTTGCTAGGAGTCTCTCGGCTGCATAATGCTCTGCTAACTACTGCTACTACTAACTGCTACCTATCGTACACGCACTGCTAAAGGGCTGCTACAAACTAGTCCCACGTCCTGCTGCAGGTGGATAAGACAAGGTTCAAGCTACTAAAAACTCTTAGTCCAGATATTACCGTCTGGCAGATTTGCTGGCGAGTTGCTCTCGCAGTTGTTACGAGGACTACGGAGTAGAACTGAAAAAAAGATGAGAAAAGTCCGGGTCTTCTTGTCTTGTCTCTATCGTCGCGGGGTTCGTTCCAGTGCAGCTCGAGACAAGTTCTGCACGGCCTGTCTAAGGCATCCGCATCCATCAGATCAGCCTGGCAGGCAGTAATATCTAATATTACCCAGTTGTCGTAGTAGTACAGGGAGTACACGCACGTACTGCAAATATTTGGGGGAAGCTCTCTTGCTCTGCTCTCTTAGGACAGCAACCCCCCCTGGCCCGGTCCACTACAATGCAGAGCACCCGTTTGGTAGAGCCGGGCTGCAAACCCAATGCACGAGTTTCTTGAGTGAACCGCAAAAAAGGGTGGTGACAGTGCATGGCCTTGTACTGGGTACAACCAAGCTCGCAATTCCGCTGCTCGGTTGGTATGTCGTCCAGGCTCTGATGCAGCTGCGGAATCGGTACGACGACAGCGCGCATGGGGAACGTTCCGGCTGGGCGCTCCGCTGGTACTAGATACTTGGCCGGCGTGGCATCATGGACAGGCATGCGAGGCGTCTGTCTGATGTGATGAGGCGTCTAGCTGCGGGTTGGCGCGATGCCGCACAAGAACAAGCAGCACCTTGCACGAGTCTCTGCTAGCCTAGCGATGCCAACAAACTGCACTGGCAGAGAAAAAACTGGCACCCCGTGGCCGTTCTTTGCGATTTGATGCTCACAAACTGCTAGTTCGCTTCGTCTCTTCTCGGAAGAGGCTCAGGACCCGCTCCACTGGAAGCGAAGATAGCGTGCACGGGGAGCCGTCCGGCCTCCTGATTGGCCGGTGAGCCGCCGCCATGCCGTCCAGAAAAGCTGCAACTTGGGGGCCGGGCTCTCGGAAAGGCTCTGCCCACAGTACCGAAAGTCTCCAG
Organism: Trichoderma camerunense; assembly: GCF_050948025.1. NCBI lineage: Eukaryota > Fungi > Ascomycota > Sordariomycetes > Hypocreales > Hypocreaceae > Trichoderma > Trichoderma camerunense. The sequence continues at coordinate 90,209 of NW_028145343.1, forward strand.
CACCTTATCTTCAGCGGATGGGCATTGGCGTAGCAGCAAGATGCCACGGCTGAAAATAAATAAGTAAAAACAGAAGGGCGTCGGCCAATCAGGGCAGGCTGGTGGTGGCTCCATGTTGCAGCGGCTGGGCACGGCTATGTCTGGGGGTTGGCTGTTTTATTTTTCAGCTGTGTCCAGTCAATACTACTGCCGTGTAGGTATACGGAGTATGCTCCGAAGTATATATGTACGAGTACAGTACAGCAACAATGCGATGTGTGTTCCAGGCCCATCAATAACGTGCTCATCCTTTCAGACCCCCCAGCAAAGGCCTAGAAGCGGCCATCAGATGCCAAGCTGCCCGCGAGTACTAGCGCAACAGTGACCGTCGCCGGGCTGTTAATTGCCACTGCTGGCCTCACGCACAACGCCTTAGCGGCTGGCGGCTTCGCACCGTTAAGCCGGTACCGACAGCCACCGCTGGCCACCCCCCACATGTCTTCAGGAACCGTCTCCAGCGCCGGCCACCACGTGCTCTCCCTGACACCTCTGGCCGGTCCTCGTTTTTTTTGCGTGAGACTTGCATCTCGATTTGCCCCGTGGGTGACTTGGCTTGACTTGGCTTTTTTGGTTTCGATGCCATGCCAATCGGTACGAGTGAGTGCGCGTGCTCGTAGTTCCGGTACGGAGGATGAGCGAGGCCGTTTGCCGAGCCCCCGCCCTTGTATGTGTGTGTGACGATGACATTCTGACCAAGAAAGAACCTTGGGATTCCCGTCTTGTTGATTTGCAAAGTATTGATGACAAAATTGGAGGTTCAGACTAGTAGCATGTGCAGCGGTTTCACCCGTCACATTGGTGGCCTACTATGTAATTACACATTGATGCAGACGATGGATAGGTTCGTATGAGGTAGTAGTACTAAGGCAAAGTAGTAAAGTAATGTAGCACTCGAAAACCCCCAAAAAGCTACATCACATCACAACCGAATCAGACCCCAAAAATCCCGAAACCCAATCGCCCATCCCATCTTCAAAACTCACCGTATTCGTAGTAGCTCTACCTCGCTACTCTCGCTCTCCCACCCAAGTCTGGAATCGTGCCTCTACCAACCCAAGACAGGGAAATAAAGTGGGAATTGGGCGAGGTAGCGTTCGGCACGGGCGATGGATGGAAGGGGACCCTTTTTTTTCTCTTCATCTTGGGAATTTGCATTGCACGGCACGGGATGACCTGACTTTGACCACAAGGTTGGTGGGCTTCCGCATATTAAGCTACCTTACTATTGCCAGTCTAATCTGGGAGTTTGCAGCGTTAGACTATTACAGGTTCCTTCCAATGTTGTAGGATACCTAGCAGTAGGAGTACAGGTACAAGGGCATATTGCCTGCTTGGCCAACTTGGCTCAGGTATCAGGTAGTATCACGCATCAATCAATCAGGTAATGCCACCCCCCCAGCCCAGACGCTGTGCCTGCTGCTAGTTAGTCTACCTGTACCTAGTCCGCATTTCCTCAGCCTCAGATGCATCCTCATCTTGGCAACCTATTGCTCCAATACTTTGGCCACGCCTGGAGCTGCTGCCGTTAAACGCGTCACTCTCTAACAGCTGCGATGGCTTCTTTGCCTGCCCGCTCGCTCTAGAACGCCTCGTTTTCGTCTTCCCTTTGCCATCCTCGCCGCCTCGCCGAGACTTCATCTGTTTCTTCCTTGCGCTCCGTTTTTCTTTTCCCTCTTCCTTTTTCCTTCTCTCTCTTCTTCTCGCCTTTTCTTCCTCCCCTCTTCGCCAGTTGATGCGCCCGTCATGAGATGCTAACGTCAAATCGTGTCTTCCGTAATGAGCCAGACGCTGGGATTGTTGCGCCCATTTCTGCCTGTCGCTCGACAATCGTGCCATTTTCCCTCTTCCCCCTCGGGCCCCGTGTCTCAACTGAGCCCGCTCGACAGCTATTAGGGGGAAAGCAAAGAGATTGAGACTGTCTCAGAACCAACCTGCAGTACACAAAACCTCCAGCCGCTGCAACCCCCCCGCCCAAGTATCTACTATCTGCTTGGGCGCATTCGCCCGAGTGAGTCTCGCGGCCAATGCCCTTGAATCTGGGGAACAGCTCCGGGCGGAGAAATCGAGGGTTTCTCGGCGCCGACAGCTCTGCCTTGTCGTCCCAAGACGTCCAGGTGCGTCTTTTTGCCTCGTCTTGCATTTATCCTTCTCCTTTTACCCTTATCCAAATCCTTCTCCATTGCTCCATATCTCCATATCTCCCTTCTCCATCCTCGCTGCAACCGCATCTGCATCTACTACACTCTGCGTCTGCGAATCGAAAGAACTGGGCCTCGCCCCACTGCCGCGCGCAAATCGAACCGGATGCCTTGCCATTGACACGAGCTTGCCGCCTACATACTAACGAGTTCTTGTCTTATCTTGCCATAGGATCGACATCAGTTGCGCTACGAGCTTGACCTCAACTCCTGGAACCTCCGCATCTGGGGCGTTGCCGCCTCGGGCTTCCTTACCGATTCGTACGTTGTCCAGCCTTGTGATGCTCTCTTCTTGTCTCTTACCTTTTACTTCTCCTTCCTCTTCTTCGTTTTACTCCTCCTCATCCTCTTGCTCTTACATTGGCCGTTGCTGTATCCCGTATAAGAAACTTGTCATCACCAGAAAGTATATACGGCTTCCCTCCCCACTAACCTTGCTGCCCTACAGATACAACCTCTTCTCTTCCAACGTCATCCTTGCTTCTGTTGCCTTTGTATATTGGCCTCACGGAGGAGAATGGACTAGCCTCCTCATCAACTTCTTTACCCTCTTTGGGTCCATCGTTGGACAAGTCCTCTTTGGCTACCTCGCCGACCGCTTTGGTCGTACCCGTCTCTATGGAATCGAGCTGGTTCTCGTCATCGTCTCTACCATTGGCGTAGCTACTAGCAGCCATGGCTACGGAGACATGTCGTTCCTCGGCTTATTCATCTGGTGGCGCTTTGTCATGGGCATTGGTATGCTTCGTCTTCCTCCCCCCTTTTACGTCTGTAACTTACCATTCTACTAGGTATTGGAGCCGAATACCCCTTGAGCGCAGTCATAACTTCCGAGTGGTCTAGCACGCAGTCTAGATCGAGCATGCTTGCCAGTGTCTTCCTCATGCAGCCTGTTGGACAAGCGCTGGCTCAAATCATTGGCTTGCTAGTCCTGATAGGGTTCAACAACACGCACCACCTCAGGGAGATGCGATGTGGGCTCGATTCCTTGCATGAAGAGGAGTGTCGCCGAGCAGTTGACGGCATCTGGCGCATTGTCATTGGATCAGGCGCTGTACCCGCCCTCCTGGCCATCATCTTCCGATTTTTCTTGTTCGACTGCGGTCTCTACAGTCTTGAGGTGAAGAACAAGCCTGCTGTTGCCATCATGAACACGCAACGTGTGTACGGTGCCCCATCTGGCACTACCACTAACAATGTCCAAATGAACCCTCCCAATGGCATGCACCCTGAAAACTCCCCCGGGCCAATGCCAATCCAGTTTTCCAGAGAGGATTTGCACAACTATTTCATACGAGATGGCAATTGGTACTATCTCCTTGGAACATCGGCAGCATGGTTCTTTCTGGACGTCAGTTTTTATGGTCTCTCGCTCGATAATCGAGGAACCCTGGCCGATATGTGGGCTACGACGAAGCCAGCAAAAATCAATAGCCAACTTTCATGTTGGAACTCGTCGCTGCCAGGGGGAAACTCGACAGTGCCCGGCTGGGTGACGGCGGGGCTCCCTGCTTGGCAAACGGACAAGACGGAGCCGTGTAACACCATTTATGACGTGTTGATACAGCAGACCAAGCAATATATACTAACTGTTTCCTTGGCTTCCATTGCCGGAAGCGCCTGCTTCATCTTTTTCGCGAATCGCATTCCACGCAGGCGATGGCTTACCGTTTCCTTTTTCGTTTTGGCCATTCTCTTCATCATTACTGGAGGCGTCTACTACGGCGTCCACCAGGAGGCGGCTGCCCCTGCGACAGTTGTGTTTGTGGCCATTTGCCATTTCATGTTCAACATGGGTAAGAATCCTCTACTATATGGCTATATGGCTCCAATCTATGTACCTGCTTATGCTGACATGTTGCTTTTCTCTCCTAGGCGCAAACACACTGACGTTTATCATACCGGCTGAGATATTCCCCACCTGCTATCGATCGACCTGCCATGGCATCTCAGCGGCAGCGGGCAAATTTGGAAGCATCGTCTCTCTATTGATTGTATACGGCATCAACCAGTCGTACAAGAGCTCCAGCCGCCAGGGCCTGATTTTTCTCCTCTTTGGCTCAGTTGCTGCCTTTGGCGCCGTCTTTTCCTGGGCCTACCTGCCGGATCCACAGAGATACGTGGACGACGGCGAAGGAAAGAAATATCTCGAGACGAAAGATCTCGAAGAGCTCGGCGAGGGCCGCGTCAGGGCCCGGCAGAGCGGAGAGGTCGTCACGTTTAGCGAGAAGTGGGCGGATATCAGGAGGCGAAGAAGGGACAACCAACTTCGACGCCCGTCTTCATGAATTATATAACTGTATAGTACTTTATACCTTTTTCTTTTTTTTCTACACCTCCTCGGATCGGCATTTATCTTTTGGAATTTCAGCCTGGATATATATGAGATGATTTGGGATTTATCAAACATTGTTATACATTGTATATTGGGCTGGGCGGATAGCGTGGGAATTTTTGCGATACCACTTTTAAGTTTGGACTGACACGAGTATATATAATAAAGATTTCAATAAAGAATGTTTGTAATGATGTACAAGACATTAGTTCATTTCAATTCCTCTTAGTAATCATACATCGACTATAGGTTCTACATAGACATTATCAACCTCCCTCATTCGACGTCTGAAACAGCAGATCAACAGTTTCTAAATAAAACTCATCTGTACTCGTCGTCGCCCTAATATGCGGATCCATTTCCAAGGCGTTTAACCAACGATGCCAGCGCGTTCCCGAAGTGGCATCTGCCAAAAGGGCATTTGGATAACGACGATGAAGGATACGGCTGAGGCGAAGCGCGAAGGGGGCGAAATGGATGTCGACGAGGGACAGAGACGGGCCGAGGAAGTAAGGGCCTTGTTCGTCGGCAGCGAGGATGAGGGCCGTCAGGTGTGATTGGAAGAGGGCGACAGAGGATGTTGGCGTTGTAGGTGTACTGATGGTATTTAGGGGGCGTTGTAGAGAGGTTGGTGGTTGGAGTAGGGAGAAGAATGTTGGTACGAGGCGGGTGTTGATCTTGGATGATTTAGTCGGGCTCTTACTGCTGACTTTTTGGATCTTGTTGAAGGAAGATGGGAGTTGGGAGTGACTTACATGATGGATCCAGAGGCGGCAGTTTGCTCTTAGTCGTGGATCGGAAGGGAATAGTGGGATATCAGGATAAATATCTTCCAGCTATTGCATCAGAGAGAGACTCGGTGTTAGCACCCATCATGAACATATTGAATTTAGCTTTTTCGGACGTACATATTCTAGAATGACAGCACTCTCGGAACACGCCCAGTCTCCCTGTCGAATAGCAGGAACACGACCTCTCGGATTAGCTTCGAGGAGCGGTGTCGGAGCAGGACGCTTGAAGGGATCTGTTTCAATGTACTGGTATGCCTGGCCTTTGGCCTCGAGGGCGATCCAGACGCGCTGGGAAAAGGGGCTGGGGGTTTGAATGCAGTTAGAAGCTGGAACATGAGAAAAAAGGATTAAAATGTCATTGGTACCAGAAGGTGGCTGCGTATAGCCTCAAATCAGCCTTTCTACTGTGCATCCGAGCGGTCTCTTGCGCAGCTCCAATAGCTTTGCCCTGAGGCGTTTTCTATAATAGGGGTTGCAAAGTTGTCAGTCAGCCTTGCGCGTTTGATATCACAAGTTTTCTTCCATACTTCTCAACTTACCTGTACCTTCTTCCCCTCCTTGTCTCTCGTCGACACAAACCGCTGCACGCTGCTCTTCTTAATCTCGTCACTCCTCTCCAGCGTATGCCGATGCGGACCAGCCACGCCGTCTGCTTTGCCGTTGCCACCGTTTCCATTCACCCGCTGAATGGTCCAGAACCGCTGGCCCGCGCTCACGACGGAATGGGCCGCCGTGCCGGCCGCAATGGCAGCGGCAACGTCCCGATCCAGCGCGGCCTCGGCCCCGGCATCCGGGAAGTACTCGGTGATTTTGATCTTGACGTCGCACAGATCACGTTCGCGTGCGCTGCGCTTGCGTTTCTTCTTGTTCGGATCGTCAGACTTGGGTGTTCCGGGCGGGCGGCCCTTCATGCGGCAGTCCCAGTAATGCGAGATGAAGGGCTTTCGCTTATAACGTTGCGTGGAGCGGTGTGAGTAGACGTTGTCAATGTGTGGAAAGTACGTCTCAAACTGCTCGTGCGTGAGAATGATGAGGTCGTCGACGTGGAAGAGCCTTTCTCGCCATGCTTGGAGGTCAGGAGGATCGATGACGAGCTTTGCTTGACTTAGTTTGTAAGGTGCTGGAGCAGCGGTTGGTGGTGGCGGTTCGATCTGATGGCGATGATAATCATGGACTGAGCCTGAATTTCGAAGTGATGAAGTATTGTCTTCTGGCTCGGCGGCCGAGTGGGGAGTTGGCATTAGAATGCCAAACTGGCCGGCTGAAGCTTGTCTCTGTTGCGGGTGAGAGTGAGGATGAGGGTGATGATAGCTTTGGTGAAGGCCTGGAGCGACGGGAAGATGTCGCGGATGCTGTTGTTGAAGTGACTGTGGATGGTGTTGATGATGATGCTGCTGTTGCTGGACCAGGCCGCTTTCATGTCTTGCATCGCGATATCTTCCAAACGCAGCACCTCTCCCTATTCCCCCCAACTCACCTGAGCGTCGTCCACTACTGCCACCGCCTGCACTATTGCTGCCGTTGATTTTGCCGTTGTTGCCGCCGTTGTTGTTGCTGCCATCACCATCACCATCACCGTCCTGATTCCCACTGCTCCCTTCACCATCACCATCACCATCACCACCACCACCAGCATCATCATCATCGACATCCCCATGGCCCTCATGATCATGATCATGATACCCCCCCTCCAGCCCCGAATACCCCCCCATCCCCACCGCCCCAAAGTCCAATCCCACGCCCAAATAATGCCCTCCGTGCCCCGACCCAGCAGCAGCCCCAAACGAACCCCCAGGCGCCGCCATTCCGGGGGGGCGTGTGTCAAATAAAAAAAATGGCCGAATATCCAATAGGAAAGTAGAGCGAGGGTCCGTCTCTGTTGCCGTCTCTGGGCTAGCAAGAAATCATTGGTTCTTCTTCTAAATCGTAATGACGCTGCTTTAAGGTCGTGCTGTGTTAGTTGTTTGTTTGTTGCGTGCTTCGTCTAATGGAGGGGTTGTTTGGCGGGGGAAGAATCAAGTAAGGGCGCTGAAGGGCGGCAATGCGTGCACGGGCCACCTCGCCCTGTCTTGCTTGAGTCCGTCTTACTCATGAATTTACTAAGACTCAATCCCTCTTCTTTTCAAACAAAGAGTCATTTCTGATACTGTCTCCATATTGCTGGCGACGCTCTTTACATTCATTTATTTGTTGTATTGATTGTAACACTTATTCAATTCTTTTTCAGTTATGCTACCTATACTATAATATCAATTCTTTTGGTAGTTCTTTATACTTACTCCCTCGAGCTTTTATCAACAACATTGCGTTCAAGACGAAACATCCACCTCTGCATCACATGCACACAATCAACTAGACATACAATAATCTAAACATCAAAGTGAAGTGAGAGTAACATCATTTGCAAAGAGAACATTCGTCATTGCTGGGTATTAACTAAAAAAACTGTTTGTCCATGTTCCATCTTCATCCCACCGCCACCCAATTTCCCAAACTTGCAAAAAAAAACCCTCCGTATAAGACGGGGGTCATGTTGCGAGCCAGAAAAAGGCGGACAAGTATGACTTGAAAAGAAGTAAAAAAAAAAAAATGAAAAAAAAATGAAAAAAAGAAGTTTAGAAGAAAAGGGAGGAAAAAAAGAACCAAGGAGATACAAACAAGAATAGAGAAAAAAAAAGTCGACGACAAAAAAATGATAACCGTATTCGCCCCAATGCCCTACACGCCCATAAATCTCGTTCCAATCGTCCAAAACATATCCAACAAATTACAGATAACGTATAACCGTAGAGCGAGAGTAAAGAAAAGACCGTGTGAAACCTGTCGAAAACGTTTTCCTCGTGCAAGGCAGAAACACCCAGGATAAAAAACTCCCAAATACAACCTCCCCATTCTCTTTCAAATCCAGTCTAGCACAAGACCATGCTTTACTTCCCCATATTCCTTCTCTTTTTACACTTTATTTTTTTTGTTCTTTCTTTGATATGTTCAGGTATATTTCCGTTGATGATGCTTTAATGCGGGTTGCCAGAGTCCCACGATGATAGATCCATGGCGTCCATGGGTCCCATGTTCATCAGTGCTCTGAGAACGCCTTCTCCCCCTACAGGTTGCATCCCGGCGGCTGGTCCGTTCAGCCCTCCCCATCCGTTGGACATGCCGTATGCTTGTTGTGGAACTCCCATGCCGGCAGCCATCGTGAAGCTGTTGGGGTCGCCGTAGAAGCCTTGGTTGCCGCTATTGTCCATGCCTCCGTGATTCATCATTGTTTGCTGAGGTGAAATAGGGCTTGCTCGGTATGAATCATGGCCCGATGCAGCATTAGACATTTGGCCGGGTACAAGATGAGGCCTAATGTCTGATCCGGCACCGCTCGAGTTGGGAGTTCGTCCAGCTGATTGCACGTCTGGAGATCCAGAGGCATCTTGGTCCAGACCGTCACCAAAGCCGGATAGTCCGCCACTTCCAGGAACGTTCTTTTCATACATGCTGCCCGAGTTGGGTGTCAGTACGTGCATTTGCTGCTCGGCCGAGAGCCACGCTCCGTTTCCAAAGTTGTTGGAGTGTGATGTTGACATGCTCTGAGAATCGCCAGAAGGTTCTGTGAGGTCCGGAGCCGTGGCAGAGTTGCCGTTATCACCCGTCGCCTTCATAAAGTGGCATTCGTTTCGGTAGGCTAATATGCCCTTGACGCCCTCTGGGTCATCGCAGACAGCTCCGGCTCGTACGGGTAGTCCCTTGGGGGCCTCAGCAGGCTGTAAGCAGAGGTTAGTAAAGACTCATCTCAGCCACCACTACATCTCGTGCAACCAAAGTTAGACTAGATAGGGGGGAGGGATGCTTACACTTTCGCCCGGGCGAGGGAACGCGCCCCTCAGCTTGGGAATCTTCAGCGCCAGAGCCTCAAAGTCCACGTCCAGTTGGACAAGGAAAGACTCGGTCAGAGGGTTCCGTCGCTTCAAGGCATTCATAGCTGAGATGAGGAAGCGCAGCGAATCAATGGTCTGCGCGTCATCAGGCTTGCTCTTGAGATACTGCACAAAGACTCGTGCAGAAACGTAGAGGCAAAAGGCAATGAATGGGTTCATCTGAGGTATCCGCGTTAGTATTCATCACTATGATTTCATATGACGATACTTCTGTTATAAAGGCTGCGTCGTTGGTGGAAGCAACTTACCGAAGATAGATCCATGTGTGAGATTGTCCTCATGATGCTGGCAATCTCGTTTGCGGCAGTGATGCACCGGACTTTGCTCTCTGCACTGACTGATGCTGGAAGCTTGTTCGCTTCCGCTTTGAAGATGGCTGCCTGGTGAAGGCAGATGGTCGAAGTGTGGATGCTCATGTTCGTAAAGACGACGTTGGGGTTGCCCAGGCCAGCAGGGAGCTTGAGGTGGGACGGCAGGCAAAGAGAGGTGTTGAGGAGGATGTGATCCATCTGTCGGTGGCGCTTCCAGAACGGGCCATTGATGTCGTGGTCAAGGTCGTCGTCGTCGGGGCGGTGCAGGTGAATCAGGTTGCGGCCGAAAAGACAGGCCATCAAGATGATGCCACCAAATGAGGAGAGCTTGCCGGCTCCGGATGGGCCCATGGACTCCTCCAGAGTCAGCGTCTGCTCTGGGCGGCTCATGTCAAAGGCCTCATCTGCCGATGGCATGTTTGTCTTGATGTCCTTTTCATCAATCGTCATGGGCCAGCCAGTGCCGATACTGGCATAGCGATCCTCGCAAAAGGCCATCCAAAACGTTCGTCTGCGCTCCTCCCTCTCGGTCCAGTCCTTGGGGGGTGGCAGACACTGTTTCACGTCCAAGCCACCACCATCCATACGGTGCAATCCGATCCTACATCTTGTTAATCCACGCCCGGGCTTGGTTGAATAGGGGAAGTAAGAGAGGGCTTCTTACATTTGTGCCAGACGGACGGCAGAGCCGGTGTTGATCCAGGCTCTGGGGAAGTACATCATCTTCATCTCATAACTGGCCAGCAGGATGTGTGTCTGGCAGTGAGCGACGGAAATCATGTGCTCCCCAAAGCCTTTCATGTAATCGGCCTCGACATACTTGCGTGCTCTCTGGTAGAACAAATCCTTCAGATCCGTGTACTTTTCCGAGATGGAGCATGCTAATGTCCACATGGCGTAGCGTAAGCAGACTGGTGGTCGTTGACTTGGTGCCCTATACGAATGAATTGTGAGCCACTTGCATATTCCAATCTCTTGCTTGATGGTCCAAGTCCATCTTTAGGTATCATCGCACAAGGGCGCGGGGGTCATGTCTCAGATGATGACTAAAATCAAGGAGGGGGGATCGAAGGAGAGAAACTTCAAGCAAGACGTACAAGTTCATGGCGGCAAGATAGCGGTATCTGTGAATCATGGGCATCGATGGATGGACCTTTTCAAAGTAGATTTGATGCAACTCGTCAATGGTTTCCTGCGGCGGTAGCGGCTCCTCCAATCCCAGGCCAATCATTTCCCAGGTGAAATTTCCGGGCATGTTGTTGACGGGCATACCCATGTTGGCGTTGAAGCCGAAATCATCCATTGGCGCCGCCTGGGGCGACTCGCCATTGTTGTTGAAGTGCCAGTGCTCCTCGCCGTTGATGCCCATGTTGGAGTTGGGCATGGGCATGGACGCACTTGCATTGGCCTGGTTGTTGTTGGCTCCGGGGATCTGCATGCCGACGCCTTTTGTCGGGCTCTTTGCTGCTGGCTCCTGGGTTTTTAATAGCGTCTCAACTTGTTCTGTGTGTCTTGATTAGCCTTTTTGTCTCATCGATGTCGGCGTTTTTGATGTTGAGGTTCTTTTATCGACGTCATCTTGATCGCATGCCCTCTTCCCTTGAATCCACTCCTCCTCCGCTCCCCCCCGTGCATCTTGAGAAATACGCAAAATCGATCGGAGACACAATGCTGAAAAGAAAAAAAAGAACGTTGGCAGGGGGTGTTTCTCACTGAGTCGTTCTTCCAGGGCCTTTACGTAGCCACGCTTAGGACCACTCTTCCTTCGCTGCTCGTCGTAGGCACAGTTGTGTCCCAGTCGGGAGCAGGTGCTGCAGCTGGGTCGTATGCCGTCGCACTTGAGCTTGCGCTTCCTGCAAATCATGCAGGCAAGGCGCTTGGGCTTGGGGACGCTGGCGTTGTCCGGGTGCGCATCGCGAGGCGCCATGTTGTCGTCCTGAGACGGGCTGTGGCCCGAGTGGTTCCCGCCGTTGCTCGACGAGCCGTTGTCCGAGGAGCCGGGCATGGCGCTGGTGGTGAGATGGCGACTGCGCGAGAAGCGCTGTGGCTATAGGGCGTGGTGATGATGATTCTTGGATCGACGGTTGGTGTTTATTCCTCCCCCCTTGCTGGATTTCCCAATTTCTGCAACGCAAATCTCCTCCACGCTGGGCGAACGGATGATTGGTGGGCCGATGAGCAGAAACGCGAAAAAAGATGAAGAAAAGGGAAAAAACGAAGAGGAAACGGAAAGCCTGTCGGACCGGTGCGGGCGGAGGATGGGAAAGTACGAGTGCAGTTCAGTAGAGATGGCGGTTGTTGAAGAAGGACTGCCGAAGTGTTGTGGATGCGGGAAGCCGGGCACTGAGGCGAGTCCGCCGAGAAAGAATCCAAGGATCAATGCTGCTTTGGGGAAAATGGGACGTGGGTTTTCGGCTGGTCTGGCCTGAATGCCCGTAGCTGCAGCAAGGCATCATCGAGGGGATGTGCAGTGCATGTACAGTATACAGCAAGGTACCCTGTACCGCCAGGCTACGTCCGGGGCTGTATTATTAATGGACCACTTGCTGCTATATTTAGCCCAACGCTGGCTCTGTCTTGTCTGTCTGAGCGTGCCGGAGTGGGGCACGCCAGTGTGACAACGGTGCGGCGTCGTGCTGCCCAGGTACCGGCTACAAGTGCGATTTGATTGATGGCAAAGGCACTACAGGGCACTACAGGTAGTGCGAGCGCTGTTAGTGAGCTGTGGAACTGCATCGTTCTAGCGCCCTACTGCTACGGTACATGCACAGCGCAGTTGGTATTGAGGTATTGAATGGATGGTTGGATGGATTGATGTCGATGATGGAACGTTCAGTTGTCGACATGACATGAATGGGGCCAAATACAATTTCAACGGCTCTGCGCCCCAAGGTAGCGGTACAAATGCAACTGCAGCCAGCTGCGATGAGTTGCAGCAATCAACAGCCGTCAGCACGGTACCCTCCACTACGAAGTAGCAAAAGCTAAACACTTGTGCCCCCCTCCTCATTCCAAGCTGCCAAAAACCCTTGGAACGAGCGACAGACCAGACCCCAAGACACCTGGACTATGCCGCATCCGTGTGGTCGCCTCGTCCTAGGGCATCGAAGCAGAAAGTAGAGGGTACGGGGGCTGCTGGACGGCGCCGCGATGGCGCTGAAAGGCGCTGGCCGGCGCGCTGCAAGAAGCTCAAGGTTGGTTGGAATCAAATCACAAATGAGTCGCGGCACCGGCCCCCCGAGCGGCAGAGCCAAGTCCAGTGCTGGGAAAGCTTGCGAAAGTTGAGGGTCCTGTCCCCTCCTCTCAATCTCCATGATGCCTCAGATCCCCCTTGTTTGTCACGCTGGCTCGCCCCCCTCCAGCGGATTTGATGGGACGAGATTTGTCCATGGGGGTTCCTCTATTTCCTCTACCAGGCCTAAGTGATACAAGTACAGGTACTAGCACTAGCACCATCACGCGTGGTTTGTGGGGATGCGGTCGTGCTGCGAGGGCGCATGTTTTGGTTCCTTGGCGATGACGACTGCTGCCAGCCTATTGTCTCGATTTTATCAGATCAGGCTGTTTTTTTTTTCTGGCCTTTCAGTTTAATTCGTCTTCATGCTATTTTACTGGATTATCTGACCGGCTGAGTCGGGCGGAATTATAATGTATGTATGTATGTACTCTGTATGATTACTGCACGTCTGTGTAAGTCGAATCCCGAAAAAAAGGGTTTCCAAATCAGATGGCGTTTTGTTAGTGGCGATGCCAGTTGATGGTGGCGCGTTTGGCTGCGCGTCATACGGTCGATTTGCACGGCCGACGGGCAAAACCTTTGAGCCATTCCCATACGCGTACGAGTACGAGTTGTTCTCGGAAAGACTTTCATTGTTGAACGAGTTTGCTTGAATTTGGTTTGAATTTTCTCTTGGGCTTGCGGCCGCGAGGCTTTGGGATGGTGATGGGAAAGCCGGATTCAAAAAGGCAAATTGGGGGGGCTAATGCCCGCCAAGGTACGGCTAAGGTTGTCCATCTGCCAGAACAGGTACCACCGCGCTGGGATTTCCGTGGCTCAGGTCGATTGTGTATGCTCCGGACCGGTTGATGCATGAAACGGCTCCTTTTCTAAAACGGAGCAGCCTATTGTGTGTAAGTAGAGAGGTGTATAGGAGGGAGTGCTGCATATTGCGAGTTGGGAAGTGCAGGTAGACGTTTGTAGGAGTGTACATGTAAGCGCATCAGTCAGAGATTACCAAAACAGTCCGTTGCTATTTTCCTCTGCGAGAATAGCACGAGTATGACCTGTCCAGTAGCATTGATCTTGATTGTCTACATACATACAGCCTGTGGCATTACCTGTGGGATGATTCAAAAAGAGCCTGTAGCATTACTTTACAGTACAGTTCGTTGTCAGGCTTCCAGATGCGGCCACGCCACATGATGCCATGAGACGCAAAGCGTGTATCTGATTAGAGCTCGAAGGAAAGACTTTGCGATCGTCCGGCCAATGTCTCCTGTCATCGGGTGCTAGTGCAATACAACGTCAGGTACATAGACTTGGCCAGCCGGGGGCATTATTTCAAATTCTTTTCTGTCTCCTCAATTTCGTCCCCCCACTGGCGGCACATACCGCTCAGCTGCTACTGGTGCTTCATCTTCCCGACAAGCCCCCGGCACAAAAGAGACGAAATAGGGCCTAGCTGAACTAGTACCGCTACAGCATATGGTCGAGTCTCTCCTCCAGGTAGGTTCAGTCAAGGGGACAGACGCCAAGGGTACAGGGACAGGGACAGGGGGGCTTGGATAGTATGTTTCTTTTTGGAGATGTGGGCTGCGGGTGCATATCTCGGTTACGTGATTCTGCAGGAGAAAGGCCAAAGAATATGCACGCAGCCAGATGGAAGCCTGCCATTCTCGGTGCCTTTGGATTATTTTGTCTTTGTGTTACAGTTTGTTTCTTTACAATGCAGCCTTATTAAAAGACTCTTCGTTCTTCATGTATCTAGATGAAATGCACAACGGAGCTTGATTGTCATCTGACTTTTGTATTTTAATTTCCCGTACCACCACCACGTGGGATCATGCTTATTGATGCCTCTCCGTCCTTTCGCATTTTGCATCAACTGTCACAAAACACATCCATCATTGTATAAAAGTCGACGAAACAAACCCAGAGCACCTACCTAATCAGGCTCTTCCAGCCCGAGGTGAAAGACTTCCGCCAAGTCTTTTGCCACCCAGAAGTACCCCAGCATTCGGCTGCGATCATCTTCTAGGTACGGAGTACTACCTAACCACTACTACGGACTACGGACTACGGAGAACAAGCTACGGCCTGCTCCACGCCTTTGTACCGTATACTCCGTAACCACCTCTTTTGTTGGGGGTTACAAAAACACAAGCAAGTTTCTGCGGATATAACATAGTAATTCAGATTCATTTTACTATGTTTTTACCATATATTGAAGCCGGATATAAGCCCAGTGGCCTCTGCCTCAAGAAGGCTTTGCTTACGTACCCAGCAACCATCTGGCCCGGCAATGTTTCTTCCCGTCCGCCCGCAAATGCTAGCAAACCGGCTGCCAATGGATCAAATGCGAAGACCAAAAAAAAAGACGCCCTCGTGCGGATGAGATGCACAGCCCTCAAGCCTTCTTTCTGCTTCACCGTTTCTAGCGCCTTGCCTTATGCACGAGCGTATTCGGATCTGATAGCACACACTTCACTAGTAAAGCCAGCAGCAGCACACCTGTCCATGTAGTGTCTTGTGTATGTTCTTGTATGGATGTTCGGAACGCCGCACACGCACTACTAGACGGTGTATTCCGAACCGCAGCGGACGGCAGCACCCATAAAAAACATACATTTTACCAGGGATACCAGTGATCATGGCATGGCAGTATGCACAGCTGGCCGTTTCGGTTCGCCACCATGTCGGGATCAAAGACCAGGGTCAGATTTCCGTTGTGGAAAGTTGACTGTCATCATCCCATCCCCAATGAGATTCCCTGTCTCCGCTCCCCCTACTGCTAGTTACAGTTACATGCCCTGCATAGTAGTAGCTTTTGGGATATGCCGTGAAGGCTACGCTACCTATACATGATGCCCATGTGGCATCACAGAACGAAAGAGATGGTGGTAAGAGATTGCAACCAGAGACATCCGTGCCGTGCTGATGGACGCCCAGAAGAAAGGGAAAAACGATAAAAAACCCCCACTCAGCCCTAAGCAAGCCTATTGCAACGGTACGAGTACTCGGACAGTTTACTCTCTCGACGCCCAAAAGTCATAGTCACGTCCTCTCGAAAAAAAGGGACTGGTCGATTGGCCGGTTGCTAACTGCCGGTTTGGCCCTCCGTGTGGCCGGCCTGCGCGGTCTATCAGAACCTTGATGCTTCTATAAATAATCATCACCTTGCACTTGGTGCCTGTTTAACGCCTCGATTCTACTTAGTCCCACGTTATAGTCTATAGTCCCCTTGTTGTGGTAAATCCGCTCTCTCTCCATTCCCCATTCTCTTCATTCTCTCTCTCTGTCTTTATACACGCCCCCGTTACTCGTCGTACGATCTCTCGCGTCGGTAGCAAGTACATTCAGCTTCCACATTCGAGCCCCCAAAAACAATCCATGGCAGCCATGCCGCAACAAGCAAGAAAAAGTGTCACTGTCTCTCCATCCCTGCGGACCCATCATCTAATCGAGCCCGTCCCAAATCTCCATCTGACTGCCTTTTGCTTCCGCCAAAAATATTACCCGCCTACCATCACTCCCACGTTTCTCCGGGCCTTCCAAGCAATGTAAACCAGAACCAAAGTCAATGGGGAGGGGATTCATTTTCCCCAGCCTCCCCCCCTAAACTCGGACTGTTCTAAAAACAAAACAAAACTATCAACCCCGTGATGTGATGCTTTCCGTTTCCTTGTTTCTCTTCAGTTGTACTCCGTAGCTTAGTGGGAAACAACGCAAATCGGCTTACCTTACCGTTGCTGGACTGGTGAGCAAGTTCCACTTCTTGCCCATGCCAAGGCCGGAAACTTGCAGCACATCGAGGCGGCACTTCCAGCAACCATGCCTGTCCATGGCAGTAGATGGGATGTAGTAGCTCGCGCAACGGAGTACTCCGTACCCTTTACCCGTTCGAGATGGGTTACACACACATTTCCGAAAGCCGTTCTAGCTTGAGTTGCTGGAACGTTGGAGGATTTTTGGGGTCTGTGGGAGGCCACCGGTGCAGAGAGCTCGCGTGGCTTCAGGCTATCTTGATACTACTAGATGGGTTGCCGACCTGCCACAGGAACGCCCATTTGGGCAAGGAGTCTACCAACCCTCTTATCAAAGATGATGAGTCCTCTCAACAAGTGAAAGAGAAATAAAATTGTATAAAGCAAATAAAACATCATAAAACAAAATAGGCCCTTATCCCTCCAATCCCGGTCCTCATTCCAAGCAAGCTCCTTGTCTCAACCCACGTGCTGTTTCACAGCCTAGTGGCAAATCGGCTGCCAACTCTTGCGGCACCTCCAGCAACTCTCTACCAAGCATGCAGCCGCTGGCCGTTGCGTCGAATCACTTCCCAGTCTTAGCCTTTACCCGGCGTATTACATACATGCCTTGCTTACTAGGGGAGCGGAAAATGCGCGACCTTTTCCACACCATCGGGATACTTTATCCGGCTCAACGCAAATGCCCTAGGCAGTGCCACATGCTAGCTAGACAACATGCTGGAGATACGCAACCTTCTGCCGACGACTCCGTGCCATGCCATGTATACCCAATGTGGCTCTAGCTCACCTCGCCTGTTCCCGTTATTCCAAGTGTCGGAGAAAAAAAGCATGGGCGTAAGACCAGAAGAAGGAGGAAAAGGGAAAGACGACAACAAGGCTATGCCCCCCTCCTCCTCCGGCGCTGGCAGCTTACTTTCTGTCGAGATCTACCCCCACAATTCGCAGGACACCAAGATCGCTATACGCCAAACAGTAGCGGGTCGGCGCCCAAGCCACCACTGGACATGATCCGGCCGTCTTGAACGTGTGGACGTGCTCCCCCGTCTCGACGTGCGTTACTTCCAGTCCGTTGCCTATTAGGTTGATGGATCAGCAGAGCGTCCGGAACTTGGCCAGCCAATACAGAGGGCATTGAGTCGGGCCGCCATTGTCATCCGAGACAGATAGCCGCGGCCTTCCAAGCCAAGTTGCTGACTTACCTTCATCACTGCCACCGACGACGTAGCTGCCATCAAATGTGAAACCTGCGTGAGTGCATAGTCGTTAGCTTCCAATGAGCCCCGTCAAGCACGGTCACAGCCTTCGGACTTAACTCACTTATACTCCTCACGGGGCCCGTCATCCTTGTGATCGTCCTCTGGCACAGCCAGTCTGTGGTATCCCATAGCGCTATGATGGAGTTTGCTCCTCCCGTGGCGAGATAGCGGCCCATGGGCTGCAGCTCGGCGGTCAGGCATGAAGCGGTATGGCCCTTGAGAGTGAACTCCGCGGCATCCTCGCCGTCTCCTAGACGTAGTACCGGTTCAAACTCGGGATATGATAGTATCCTAATCTGCCCTTCTGAGGTGGTGACAAATATCTTCTTCCCACTCCAGCAAAAGGCAATTTGATTCGTTTGCACCGTCTGCTGGTGCGAGGCCAGAGGCGTCGATTGTGTTGGTGATAGAACAAAGATGTTATCCGACTTGAAACGGTGAGCCATTCCTGAACAAGCATGATCGACGTGATGGGAGAAAGAGATGAGGACATACCCTGTTTCCGACGAGCAGTGTCTGCCCATCTGGGGCCCAAACGAGCGTCATCGCGTCACCTAGCCCTGTAACTTCGTTGAAGCAAGCCTTGGTCCTTACATCCCAAAATCGTACCACTCCGTCACTGCTTAAGCTGCACAGCTCAGCATCTTTTGTAGGGTTAAAGGCTACTTTTTCGATGCCTGCCTGGTGACCTTTGAGCTCCGTTGAAAATTTGACATTAGGTTTTTCTGGATTCCCTACAACACGCGTCAATCTTTCCGTCTTCCTTTTGCTTGGCCTTTTCTCTTCTTTTCACTCCAGCCACCCCTACTTACAGACTCGCAGTGTCCTATCTGCTGAACCCGTGGCAACCAAAGTCCCAGGGGGGTTCCATGCAATTGATCTCAAACTATGCACCGTGTCAGATCTTGCATTTCAAACAACCCATTGAAACACCACTTACTTCAACGGGCCGGCTGCCCGTGATGAATTCGGATCAGTATATGGCTGACTCCGCAGGTTGTTAAAGTAGGTTGGGAACCTGTCCTTTGACAGGCTCATCCGAGGCCTCAGAATCGGGGCCATGGCCGCACGGTTCTGCTGTGATTAGCCCTTCTCTCACCGAATCAAGGAGGCTGCGCGTTTGAGCCTGCGTCCTCTCTCTCGTAGAGGTGTGACAATCGGAAGCAATAAACGCCTTGATGACGCGTTTAGAGGCCAATTGAGCGAGATACTAGTCTTAACTATGCCGTTACGACTTCAAATGAATCTCTCTTAGAGATGTGGCCGATGGGAATAATTATTCGAATATGCACGTCGTTGATGAAGGATGGTGTAAAAGGCTAGGCCAGGCTGAAGGCGGCGAAGACAGCCACTAGTGAGGTGTGTGGCTAGTTTACAGATGTGGCGCAGTAACAAATCTCGCTACTTGAGCTTGGGCAAACGTCTTGTGAACATCATCGTTGACATCATCACCTCTACTTCTTTTCAAAATAGCCTGCATGACCAAATCTTTCATTATTATTATTCTCGTGTAACTGTGATTAAGCTGTGGGTAAAAGTCGTCCATATGGGGGCTCGTAAATAGAATGGCAAAACAAATGCAAGATCGCGACAACACATCAAACAAGAGAAAAAGCTCAAAGCACGAGAATGAAGATGCATAAAAACAAAACGCCGACAGAAAACTCTCTCTAAGACTCATACAATTCAATTGTCATTCCGATTTGAAAGCCCCTTCCATAAACCAATCGTGATATGTGTACACTTTTTCTATCTCAGCCTTTGCCGGCTAAGGGGCGAGTTTCCTGATTCCTCTCTCAATGGCCACAGCTCATCAAAGCTCGTCCAACTGGAACGAAGCGCAGCTTCAAGAAGCATCAGATGCATCAGATGCTGCGGCCAGCTCCTTCTCCAAATGTTTGGTCACTCGTTACCGGGGGCACCACAACAAGCCAACTCCAAGATTGGCAAACCGATACCTTTCCTTTCCATCGCCCCAAGACTCCAAGGCGCCTGCCTGTATCAAAAAAAAAAAAAAAAAAAAAAAAGAAGCGCGAAACGGGATTTCCATGCTGAAATATTGAAAAACCAGACAATTGCAGACATAACCTGCTAGATATCAAACAATGAGAATGGTGATGCAATGTAGCCGAAATAATACGGCTCCCAGACCAAATGCTTCATAGCCGCTCATAACGATGCAGGGCCCAACAGGCCCTAACGCAGTATGCAAATAAAGCGACATATTATGGCGTGGTCGTGTTCACTTTCGTTGCGCAATTAAGTCGTGATAGAGTCCAACGAATAGTGTTCGTATCCCAACTCTGAACGGAACTTGCAGTAATTCAAGACGCCAAAGTTGGGGGGAAACAATGCGAGTGACAGCCAGCGTCGTCATAATCATGAAATTTGGTCCAAAGACAGATGAAGATCCTCGATGCCGAATAATGGCGCGTTTTTCTTGGCCCATTGGCGAGAAAGAATAGAAGCTGCAGTAGGTGTTAGCGACGAGATGGAGACGCTGTCATGAATGGATGGATATGAAAATACCTTTGAGGAATTTCTTGCTAGCATACTTCTTGAAGAATGCTTCGTGAATAGGAGGTCGCGCTAGGTAATCAACCATGAGGTTGACAACAGGCTCAACCTCCTCCTCTGTGTAACCTGCATAATACGCAATAGTTGCATCCTATCATCGAACCTATTAGCTAGTGCTATTGATAGAGTAGAACTGATTGTTTGTACATACCCACTCGCCACGGTCAAGCATGAGTCGCGCCAGATACATGGAAGCAGCAGCAACATGACTGGGGCGGTACGCCATGAATCGGTGGTCCAGCAAGCTAATCTCCGTAAGATACTTGCCAATGGTACGTGACTGGATATCATAGTTGTCCGCTTTTGAGACTCGGCGAAGGAAGTTCATGGGATTGGGATAGCTGAGATCGTAGTTAAGGGTGCTAAGAATGAAACGCTCCGCACTCAAAATCTCAGCCTCGCTGAAACCGTCATCGGCAATCTTCTTGAAGTTCTCCACGTGAGGAGACAGGACTTCTTCGTATTTGGAGGCGATGAACATGGCGGTGATACCGACGAGCTGGAGGCGGTCGAGCTGGACAACCTTTTCGGAGAGGAACCGATCGATGATGTTGACGGCCAGGAACAGAGTTTCGGGAAGCAGATGGAACCGAGTGTGAACCTCAATAAGCCAATCAATAAGAATTCCTCGCGTCTTCCACTCGAGGTCGTCCTGGTGAGACATGTAATCAGAGTTGGGAATCGATTGAACCTCGAGATCTCTCAAGTAGTCGAAAATATCATTCGCATATTCGGCAACCATGAGAGGGTCATCCAAGTCCTCCTCATCGAGACTCTTGATGTTAGCAATCAGCTCGGCTTTTGCCAACTCCTCGGGATCTGGTTGTGAAGCCTTGACTGGGGCAGTCTTGACTGGAGCGGCCTTGACGGGGGCAGCTTTGGAGGATGTAGCCTGGGGAGCCTTATTCTCAGACTCAACAACTTCAGAGCGAGCACGCTTCTCAGCATCCAGATGTGCCTTCTTGCGGGCGGGCTCCACAGCCTCGCGTACGACTTCTTCCTTGGGTGCAGCTGCCGGAACCTTTCTCTTGGGTGGGATTGTACCAGCTCCCGACTTCTTGATTTCTGGCTTCTTGACTTCCTTGCTACTCAATGCTGTCCGACCGGCGGTAGGGCGAGTGCTCTTTTGAATGCCTGTAGGCTGAGCAGCCTTGGACACCAGACCCTTGGCCGCAGCCTTCTTTCCCTCAGCGGCATCCGTTTTGCTGACATTGCTGACATCGCCAAGTGCAGCGCGTTTCCTAAGTCCGGTGGCAGTGGTGGTGCTGACAGCTGCCTTCTTCGTTTGAAGGCCAACTTTGGAGGGAGGTGCTGAATCGTCGACGCCAAGAGCCGCCGCCTTGGCCCTGGTCATACGCGTTGTGGTGCTGTTCTCGTCATTCTCGTTAGAGATAACGCGGGTACGGGGTCGTCCCTAGGCATCGCGTCAGCACTCTTTCGCTGCAAGGTGAGGGCTGTATCGACTCTCGGAAATACTCACAGGAGGCATATTCGAAAATATGAACTGAGATGAAGAACTAGTGGTGGTGTTAATAGCTTCGAAGCCTAACATTGTTTGCCCCGACATGTCAGCTTAACAGAACGCGTCGAGAAGAGTAAAAATTGAAAGCGTGCAGACGATGAAGATAATTTGATTCAACTCAAGGGAGTTGCCAGAAGCTCTCCTGAGACACTCATCTGAAGACAAGGGGGTCGGAATGTTACTGACCTCCAGATGGCGAGGTTAAATTAAAGAACCGACACGCCTAGTGTGGCAGGAATGCTGCGAGATAGAGTCAATGACTGGGGCTAAGGGTATTTGAATTGAACAGGCTCGATGCCAAGTAGAGTGACTACGGGTAAGAGTAAAGGACAGGCAGCCGGAGGGGGTATCAACAAGCACGATTGGAGATGATGCAAAGTGTTTATGAAAGAGGATAGTGGTGAGGGCGAGGTGTGTTTTGAGGAGAAACGCACAGGGAGCGCGGAGTGGGCCGGCGCGGATGGGGTACGTACCTCGACAGAGTTGGCGCGGCTCGCGATTTGGTTTGATTGAAGGCAGCGTTGCCAGGCAGGGGAGAAGAATGATGGGGGCTAAGGCAGAAAAAAAAACCTAGAGCCTATGACAATGCAACTTTTTGTGTATGAAGCTAGCCAGGGCTAGGGAACAAAGAGAGGACAGAATGTTATGCGAGTGCTGTGACTAAGTCATGCGTTGAGGTGAGGGCCAGCTGTTGATATCGCTTCGGGACAGCGGTGAAGAAACCTAAGCTTTTGCTGCCAGGCCGGTGAAGAGATGCTATGCTGGTTAGGCCGATTGACGCCGGGTCGAGGCTCAACGAGTGGACTAGGATGCCGATACAGGGAGAGGGAGAGAGAGGAAGTGTGTCGATACGATACGGTGGGATACGATACGATACTGCACTCCGTAGAGAGAGAAAAAAAACAAGACTAAGAGACAGCTTCCAGAAAGGTATCCTGTCGGGTATTGCAAGAGTACCAGCCAGAAGCGGGCGGGCGACGAGTGGAGGCCAAAGCGACGACTCACAACGCGCCGTTTGGCGGAATCTCGCGGGGCCGGGGGGGTAGAGGCTGGAAAAGGCCAATGTCAACAGTAGCAACCGCAGGGCAACGGGGGTTTGATTGGCTGGACGCGATCGCGCGAGCTTTTTTGCAGTGGCTGGATGCCTGGCAGATGCCCGTGCCGAACTGAGCCTCGCTGTGGCTGGTCGCGCCC
This sequence comes from Trichoderma camerunense, assembly GCF_050948025.1. Taxonomy (NCBI): domain Eukaryota; kingdom Fungi; phylum Ascomycota; class Sordariomycetes; order Hypocreales; family Hypocreaceae; genus Trichoderma; species Trichoderma camerunense. The sequence continues at coordinate 113,348 of NW_028145343.1, forward strand.
TACTAACCTAAGAAAGCTAAGCTAGAAAACTCAATGCCCTGTTGCTGACTACTGCAAGTAACAAGGTACCTAAGTTTGCCAGGTCTGTGCTCTGATTAGGTAATTGCATAGCTCTGTGCCGGGGGTTCAATGCAGCAGTCGGCACAACGTTTTTCAGAGCTCCGTTGAAATTTCAACGTGGGACATCGAAAAGACAAGCGGCAGAAGTCGTTCGATTGCGACAGCAAGGCCGAACTGCTCGACGACGACCGGCACGGCGCTTGCAGATTTTGTGAGCCGTTGGGCATCGTCTTGTCCAGCTCCCAGTGCACTCCAGCTCTCGTTTGAAGAGGCTGTTCTGGGCCAATTGCCGGGCTGTGAGAACTTCGAGCACTGACAAGGTCCCCCACCACGAATGTCATAAACGATCAGAATAGGAAATCACCAATCCCCTCGATACCAAATCTATACTCTCTTCTTTGCCAGGCCAATTATAGGATCAATATGTTGCAGCCAAGGATGTCTATTGCCCCGGCTCTTCGCAGCCGCAGCCTCCTCGCTGCTTTCAACAATCTCTCATTGAGGGCTTATGCCACCAAGTCGAGGACCAGCAGCAATGCCGGACGTGCCAGTGAGACGTCGGCCAGCACTGATAGGCCCTCGAACCAATCCGTCATGTTGCGCACCTACAAACCCAGGACTCCCGGTGTTCGACACTTACGGCGACCTATAAACGACCACCTCTGGAAGGGACGGCCATTCCTACCTCTGACAATTCCGAAAAAGGGCCAGGGCAAGGGTGGACGAAACGTGTATGGTAGAATCACTGTCAGACACCGAGGAGGTGGTGCCAAGAGGAGAATACGAACAGTCGACTTTATACGATGGCGCCCTGGACCGCACCTGGTCGAGCGGATCGAATATGACCCTGGACGTAGTGCCCATATCGCTCTGGTCACGGAGCAAGCCACCGGACAAAAATCGTACATCATTGCTTCCGATGGACTGAGAGCCGGTGACATCGTCCACAGTTACCGCGCCGGTATCCCGCAGGATCTTCTCGACAGCATGGGTGGTGTTATCGATCCTGGTATTCTTGCGGCCAAGACTGCCTTCCGAGGAAACTGCTTGCCAATGCACATGATTCCAGTTGGCACAACAGTTTTCTGTGTTGGCTCCGCAGCAAAGAGAGGCGCTGTCTTCTGTCGGAGTGCGGGTACTTCCGCCACAGTGGTGAACAAGAACGAAGAGACAAAGGACGACGGTACAAAGATTATGACTGGAAAGTACGTCGAGATCCGACTTCAGAGCGGCGAGGTTCGCCGTGTGAGCAAAGATGCATGCGCCACCATTGGAGTTGCCAGCAATATCCACCACCACTATCGCCAGCTCGGCAAGGCTGGTCGAAGCCGATGGCTGGGTATTCGACCTACCGTCCGTGGTGTGGCCATGAACAAAGGTAATTTGCCCATATCTTTCTATTTGTACAAGCAACTAACGGTTGTTGATAGTTGATCACCCTCACGGTGGTGGTCGAGGAAAATCAAAGGGTAATCGCCATCCTGTAACACCTTGGGGCCGACCGGTAAGTTTCGAGATTCATTCTCAACTATGCAATACATACGGGGAAACTAATAGGTACATCCCTACAGACCAAGAGCGGTTACAAGACTCGCCGTACGCACAACGTCAACAAGTGGGTTGTGACGCCCCGGCCACGCAACCACGGCAAGCGGAGAGACAAGAGGTCGTCCAAGGAGTGATTTTAAAGCGGTCTATTAGATGCCGTGATGAAGGGGAAATGACATGAAGCTATGTATATGCGCCGGCAGCAAGCACTGTGTTGTAGCTCTGCGCGATTGTATATTATGTGCTATTATTGATATGCCTTGTGAAGGCAAATATTTTATGACCACACGTGTAAAAACGGCCACGAGTAATACATGTTTGAATGTGATTATCAGCGGGCAGTATGAAAAGTATTCAAGGACGCCCAACTTCATGGCTGTCCCTTGCGATGATATATGAAGATATGTGACTGGAGCGGCTCGGATTCATCATCCCCTGCTATCAATGATGCTCTGTGCGTTGTTTCTTTTGGCCCACGAACGCAGCGTCTCCCCGTCTTTGCCTTTCGCCTCAATATCGGCACCATTCTCAAGCAGCAGCTTAACAATGGCCTCATGTCCCTTCATAGTAGCCTGAAAAAGCGGCGTCCGCCCGTAAATGTCTTTCGCCTCAATATCAGCATTATTCTTAAGCAGCAGCTTAACAATTGCCTTATGCCCATTCTCAGCAGCCCGTAAAAGTGCCGTTGACTTGTCTCCATCTCTAGCCTCGGTATCAGCATTATTCTCCAGCAGCAGCTTAACAATAACCTCATGCCCTTTCTCAACAGCCCGGAGAAGCGGCGTCCGCCCGTCTTTATCCTTTGCCGCGGTATCAGCATTATTTTCCAGCAGCAGCTTAACAATAGCCTCATGCCCTTTCTCAACAGCCCGGAGAAGCGGCGTCCGCCTGTCTTTATCCTTTGCCGCGGTATCAGCATTATATTCCAGCAGCAGCTTAACAACAGCCTTATGCCCTTTCTCAACAGCCCGTAAAAGCGGCCTCTGTCCGTCATTATCTTCTGCCTCAGTATTAGCAGCGTTCTGAAGCAGCAGCTGAACAACCACCGTATGTTTTTTTTCGACGGCCCATAAAAGCGGCGTCCATTTTTTCCTATCTCTTGCCTCGGTATTAGCACTATATTTAAGTAATAGCTTAACAACAGCCTCATGTCCTTTCTCAGCAGCTTGTAAAAGCGGCGTCTGCCTATTGTTATCTCTTGTCTCAGTATCAGCGCCATTCTCAAGTAGCATCTTAACAATGATCTCATGGCTATTAATAGCAGCCCACAAAAGCGGCGTCCGGTTCTGATATCTTGCCTCGATATCGACGTCCTTCTTGAGCAACAGCTCGACAATGACTTCGTAGTGCCCATGATGTATGGCCCATGAAAGTGGCGTCTGACCCTCCTTGTCCAAGAAATCCGCATTGACGTCGCTTCGTGCTAGTAGCATCTTAACAAGCGCTTCGTGACGGCCCATCACTGCATGCCATAGCACTGTCCGTCCCATTTTATCTGCCAAGTCGGCCGTAATATCGCTTCGGGTGAGCCATAGCCATACAGCATCTCGATCCCCGACTTGAGCTGTGCGGAATAGTTCGCCAGTATCTAAGGCGTTGTTCAATTTTGAGAGCATATTGTGATCGTCAATGCCGCGATTGATGCCGTACTGATTTCCAGAATTTTCGACTCTACCCGCTGGCGCCATTCGCCCTATTCTGATACACATCTGTCTAATGGGATATCGCCATCTTCGGAAGTCATGAAGGTTAACGCTTTCAAAAGCTTCGCTCCGGACTCGTTCAAATAGCTCCATTGTCAAAGCTGTATCTCTCACATAAATGGCAAGAGGCTTGGTTGCTTTATCTCTCTCTGCACAATGAAGAATTGCAATTCCAAACCCTCCGCGTCCTAAGCCAACAAATCGGAGTGCCGAATGTATTCCTCTGCTGCTCACAGTGAGAGGCGCTCTGGAATCACCAAAAGGGCTGTAATGAATGATGTTGTTAGAATCGCTGAATGCTTCGGGGGACGTGGCCAGAATTCCACCGCGGGTATCTCGAGATTTCCAGGCAAATATACTGTGGTCGTTTGAAATCTTCATTATTTCCTCTTGAAGCCTAATAAAAGCTCGTTCACCCTCTCCATAAAGTAACGGCATATTAATGCCAAATATGCCCATTAAACAATAGGCACTATCCTCAATTCTTGTAGTTTTCCTTCGAGAAGCCCAGGACATCCTCTGAGCAACAGTAGCCGTTTCAAGATCAGCACCGGATAAGATACTGACGGGAATGCGCGTTTGATCGGATACCGCTTCTTGTAGACTTTTCTTCGTCCCCAGGTCGTTCCAGTCCTTGTCAAGAAAGAAGACTTCAGCAGGTGCGAGCAGCTCTTGTAAAGTCCAGCCTCTCTTAAACCATTCGCTCTCTTTAAAGGTATTCATTGATTGCACATCAGAGAGATATGCATAGCATCTGCCAGCCTTATAATACCAAAGGTACATGGAGTTGATTGCTTCTGATAGCTCTGCGCTACTTGTCTTATCAATGCAGCATGAGTCGATCCAAGCATATTGAAATGTGTCAGATTTCGCCCTGATGCAGCATCGGTTTATCTTTTCGAAAGCCTTTTTCTTGTTCTCATTCGTAAATCCCCGCTTTTCCCATATGCGGTTCTGCACATCTTGTAAATTGAGTTCGTAGTTATACCATCTGTGTGACAGAATGGCATAGTTTGGGATTTGGCCAAATCCAAACTCTTCAATCACCAGTGTGTCGGTATTAATCAGCCTCATGATATGATTTATAGCTCGTATTTTGTTTGGCTGAATTGTGGAATAATCGGAATGAAGACAGTGAGTGTCTAGTCGATCTAGCTTTGTCAAAAGGTGCACTTGTCCCTATCCAGACGACAATTATCTTGCCGCAGAAGGCTATAATCAGGAGACTCGACGGCGCTGATCTTTCGTCTCAACGGCAAATTTTAATATGATTTTAGTGTAAACTTCGTAGTTCAATAACAAGGAGTAGTCAGATATATTACATCGCACAATGCGTCTATCGCTGAAATAAAACATCGTTAGGCAGCATTAGGCTGAAATAGGAACATGAAAACCAGCCGTCCAGTGATGCGATATTATTAATAAACAAATATCAACCAATGATACTTCTTAGAGGATACCTGCCGTAAATTTACATACTAATACGACGCGATAGTACCTAACACAGCCTCGTACTGAGAAGGTTATGGGTTCCTTTGGACTACATTATCCCGAGTTATAATTTCATGCCAGATGAGCTCATGGCGATTAACTTTTACTTCCAACGGTGAAAATGAATGGAATAAGAGAGGATAAATAATTTAGAATACTTACATTTTGCATCAATGTCAACTATACATATCTACAGCTCAGGCCACCAAGGGGTGTAAAAAAAGAGGAGATTGAGAAATGACCGCCATACAGAAACAGGCAATCCGCACATAAGCACCTCATATTAAATTCATCTAGAATGATAGTCGTATTCTCATCATGAACAGTATACACACATTCACTTTGCGGTCCCTGTCCTATTACGAACCGCTTAGAGGCTCACACCTGCCTCTATGAGAATTGGAGGACAATGTCGATTATAGGTATGCACAAAGCGACCACTTTTAACTCTAAAAACACTGATCACAGTTCAACAAAAAAAAAAAAAAAAAAAAAAAAAAAAGGATCTTCTAACATACGTCTCACTTATACGAAGAGGTCACAATTTTTTCCTTCTTTTTTTTTTAAAAAAAAAAAATAAAGTTAGGAATATCTTGCACAAGATTGGAACCAGTTGTGGCAAAGGAGGGGTGGATTAGAAACACAAAGGGGAAGCGTCGTTACATTCAGGGAACATCTACAAAGCCCTTCACCTGCTGAAAAGAATCCTACAAATCCACCACTAACCCACGAAGAGCATAATTTACACCGAGTAAATAGGAAACATGCTGCGAAACGTCTCTCCTATTTGTTCTGTCCTGATTTTTGGCAGCCCAAAAGTGAGCTAGCCTGTTTTGTTCGTATATACGAGTATCTCCGCTGATTAAGGAGACGTACATCTCGTGTAACCCTTGGCGCCTTGCATCCAAGAGAGATTGCATGATGAGGTAACGAGTAACAGTGCTTTGGTATTGTTACTTCGTACTAAAATCTGGCCACTGATTCGCGCTGGGTGCAATTGGCCAATTCGCTCAGCCATAATGCTAGCCTGCGTCGTGTATAACGTGTACGGAGTACGCCGTCAGTCCTTTCTACAAAGGTATAGTAAGGGTGAACAGGGTAGAGCTACACAGGTTATGCTTCTAGATACTGCCAGGGTTAGTAGTAAAGGAGTAGTACTGGTAGAAAAAGGCGGGTAACCAATTGAACTGCATGGAGTCATGTATTGATACCTGAAAAACGATAGGCCTAGGAGGGTTGCTTGTCAATTTAACGTTGATTTAACCTCTTTGCACGGTAAATCATGGCCGGATAGACAAGTTCGAGCCCAGCGGGAGAGTGCCAAGAAGCCAAGAGCCGGCGCGAGCTACGTCAGAAAGAGAAAGGACAGGGGGCAGCGCTTGCCAAGAATTTCTAATGCTCCTTCCACTGGCTGCTGGGGCTGCCGCTGGGAAGGCGCCAGCCAGCCAAGAGGCACACGACCCACTTCCTCATCCAGATCGAACACATTCTGCTCCATGTACAGAAGGTAGGGGTACAGTACAGGCGAGTGTACCTGACTTTTGCACTGCCGGCTTATTGCTGCTCCATGTTGCTCAACTTGTCCCATGCCAGCATCGCAGGTGACTCCGGAATACCGGCTCAGCTCCAGATTCTTCTTACTTAACCGTCACCTGCTGCGTATTTCCTTGGTACCGTCTGGTAGGGTCGACTCCGTACTTTGGTCCCAATATAGAGGTAAGCTTCATGTTCCAATTCTTTCATCAGCACGGCCACATGCCTCCTCCACTGCACAGACACAAAAGCCCTATTCTATCCACTTCTCCCCTTCTGCTCTCCTCGATCTGAATCAACCCTGTTGTACTTAATGTGGCAATGCTTCCTAGCCTCTTTCTCTTTCTCTTTTCTTTCTCCCACTGCTCCGTTCTCTTCTCCATCTCTCCTCCTCATCTCGGTCAGGCATGCAGCTAGCATGACTTGATTCATCGCAACAAGCTTCGTCTCCATTCAAAACCCACCCCTGCGACATGTGCGAGACTGCACAAAAGAAACAGCAGATCCGATTACTTACCACCTGTTAGCCGCCTCCAGTGACCACCCGCGGGCTGTGCAGCGGTTGCCACGCGTCCCCTTGGATCGACACCACTGTGGAATCCAGCTCGCCTCGATAAAACCGAGAACCGAGCAAAGTCGATGTTTTTATAGCGGCGCCACATCCACTGAGCGGAGAGAGATCTGAGCCTGCCCACACATCACCAAACCCCGGCTTGGGCCTCTAACTTTAATTCCTCCCTACCTCCTTAACTTTCCACTACTACCTAGTAGTCAATCCTTTGTTATACCCACCGTTAGCCTTGCCGCTTCCTTATAGGCCCCTGGGCCCCCTTCTCACCTTTTGTCTCCTGCTAGAAGCAGATGTCACCATATCGCAGAATGTCCCGCGCCGGGTCTGAGGCCAAGATGGGAAGACCTTCGATTAGACTCATCTCGTCATACATCTTCGACTGGATTGTTCTCATCGTTGTTGCTGCAGTCGGTTATGTCCTCGGTGTCATCACGCCCAACAAGCGGCCCTTTTCTCTGGTGAATCCAGACATCTCGTGAGTTTCATGTCACGTTGGTCAGACTTTGTCTTCGCCCAATTAGTTAGCTAACAGAAGCACTACCCCAGTTTCCCTTTTACAGAACATGAGACTGTCCCAGACTGGCTGCTCTTTGTCTTGAGCTGCGGTGTCCCTGCCGCCATCATCGTCATTGTCTCCATCATTTTTGTACCCGGAGCAACAGTACCCAAGAACACCCCTGCTTCACTGATATGGAAACGTAAGCTATGGGAGCTTCACACCGGTCTTCTGGGGCTCCTAATGTCCGTTGCCTGTGGCTTCTTCTTCGTCAGCGGTATCAAGAACATGTGTGGCAAGCCTCGACCTGATCTCCTCGCACGATGCCTGCCAGACCTGGAGAACGCATCCAAGTTCCTGATTGGCGGTTTCCAAGGAGAGTCCAAGTTGGGCAACAGCATCGGTCAGCTCTATTCGGCAGACATCTGCCAGCAGACTGACAAGGCGAAGCTCAATGACGGCTTCCGAAGCTATCCCAGTGGCCACTCTGCCGCCTCTGCGGGTGGCCTCCTCTATCTCTCACTCTTCCTTGCCAGTAAATTTGCCGTAACGATGCCATTTGTGGCGACGGGCACCTCTTCATCCAGCCACGACGTACATGCTGCATTCCCTTCTCGCCTGGGATCCGCAGTCGAACAATATGACGACGAGGCATCCGCTCCCATGACGGGCAAAGGTGCCAACACAAGCATCGCATATAACTCCAGCGTCCAGTCCTTGCGTCGTCAGGCAGCAGCTCCCCCCGTCTATCTCCTGGTCATTACTGTGGCACCATTCTGCCTCGCCATATTCATAGCAGCCTCCCGCTGGTTTGATTTCCGACATCACGGTTTTGATATTTTGTTTGGCTTTTGCATTGGTGTCTTTACTGCCATCTTCAGCTTTAGGTTTTATCACCTGCCCATTACTGTCGGAGCTGGTTGGGCGTGGGGTCCTCGCAGTCCAGACAGGGCTTTCTGGGCTGGCGTTGGACGACTGGGCTATGTGGGTGAAAAGGATGTCGAGCGTGGGATGACCGTTCCCGCCAATTATGGAGCGTCTACGGATGTCGAGGCGCACGGTGCTTCTCTTTCGGTGCCCGCAGCTATGAGCTACAGGTCTCCGGTTTCGAGGAATGACCCCTACCAGGATGTCGAATTACACAACTTGAACGAGGGGACGAGCCAAGGGGCACAACACGGGAATTGATTCGAGAGTTTTTAAATGATACCCGTCTCCCAGCGAGGAGACTGCACTTAGAAAACATGGGGAGTTACCTCGAAGGAGAAAATAGTCCTTTTGTTTGGTTTGTTTGTTATCTCCTCCCTTTTCGAAGGGTCAGGTATATATCAGGAATAGCTGTGCTCTAATATTAAACATATAAATTCCGTCTACTTGGCTGTAGCATCCCGACATTCGTGATGAAGTTGAGATGCTTGAAGGTGTGTCCACAGAATTATGTGGCACGGTTAAGAAATGGGGAGAACGTTTTTCGAATGAAATCCTCGCGACAAGGTACACTTCCAGTCCAATATCAACAATTATTACAACAATCTTTATAGCACCCTATCCACCTCGTAGGCCATCATATAGATTGGGACAAGAACCAAGTTAGGCGTCAGGTTCATCACAATATGAAAGACATATACTATTAGTTTAATGGGCAAAAAATCAATGCGTACATAGAGATTCAAAAAGCCAGAGCTTGGTTTGTTCCCCCCGCCGCCGCCGCCGCCGAACGCCTGTCCGTACAACAAAATCAAAGAAAAAGGGGCCTTGTAGAGGAGGGTCGAAAGAGAGAGAAAAGGATGGAATGGCGTAAAGCTGAAAAGCGAAGAAGAGGAATAACAAGGAGAGCTAGAGCGTGGGTAGGTCGCGTAAAGGCATGATCATCATGGCTCTCTTGTGTATAAAATTTTCAGTCCTTTCCTCATTTCCCCATGAAAAATAATATTCCTTATTCCTTTTTTTTTTCAGGTGTGTGAATTTGCATTTTCCCTTCTTTTCCGTCCCATCTCGCTCACATAGGTCCTTCAATCAGCCTCATGTTGCTGTTGTTTCCATCGACTCCCTCGAATTCGACATCATCGTCTTCTTCCTCCTCTTCCTCCTCCATCTGCTCCTCTCTGAAGCCAGACTCAATCTCCAGTTTGCGCAGCCTCCTTCGCATGTCATCTCTCTTCAGGTCCTGCCACCGGACCAGGGCCGCGGCAGCGTGTACTTTGAAGCCGTAGACGCGGGGGATGTATCGCTCGATGCTCTTGGAGGGGATGAGCGCTGGGTAGACCTGGAAGATGATGTTGTGGAAGGAGGTGCCGAAGTAGGCACCGTCGATGGAGGCGTGACGGGAGGACTTTGGGTTGTAGAGGTCCTCGCAGCGGGCGCAGTAGAGCTTGACTGGTTTGAGGTTGGGGATATCGGAGAGGCCCATGGGGAGGAGGGGATGGGAGTGGCAGTTGACGCGAGGGCATTTTCCAAACTCGGCCTTTTTGTACTTGTCGAGCTGATTCAAGAAATCATCGATTAGCACAGATCGGACTTTTACACAGGGGAGATGAAAGCAAAAAGGGGGAGACAATACCATTTTCGTCAGGCCGCGTGTTGTGACAATGTATCGCGCGTGCACCAGGCCGTACAGGTGCCTGGCCGAGCTCTCAATGGTCTCGCGCATATCATCGTCGCAGTCGAGGTCGAAGACATCCGTCACCAGATCGAGCGCATACTGGTAGTACTGGACCTCGGTGTTGAGACCAGTAAGGTTGAAGCGATCCGTCAGGTAGTCCTCGTCGATCTCGCAAAAGTATTCGTTGCCTCTAGATGAGATGAACTGCAGCGTGTTAGTTTTGTCTGTTTGCTTTGGTCTGAAGTGCCTTTTTCATCTCATTTTCTTGGTTTGGTATCACAATGGCATCGCGTCTTCCTCTCTGTGGCTTTGGACATGCACCAGCAGGGGTTTATTGCTGCCCATAGAGCGTTGCATTGGGCTACGGATGGGAGGGAAGGGATAGGAAGGGATAGATGGAGGGCGGATAGACAAGCTGTAGAAACGCAAAGGCAACTCACCCAGTCCCGCCAATAGCTGGTGTAGTCACTATCGGACTCGCTCACGTAGTCATCCATCGTAGGGACACGAGAAGCAGAGATGAAGAAGAAGAAGAAGCAGCAAAAGAGATAGAAGCTGCGAAAGGTAGACGAGGCTGCAGCACCAGGCAGCAAGCGTCAAAGAAGGCGGAGAAAAAGCCGGTCGGGGCGAGGCGATAATTGCAGGGTCGGACCGCGATTATGCCCGTGAGGCGAGGGCGAGAGGATTCGATATTCCTGGGGAAGAGTCGCGCGGGATGCGAGGGCAAGGAATCAAGGCCGTGAGTATCTCGACTTTTGGGAGCGGATGGCGGTTGGCGGTTGATGGTGGGGGTGCGGGATTGTTTCTTGGGCGATAACGTGACTGGGCCAGTTGCTAGTGGCCAGTGCTAACAAAGAGAGGCCTGGGCTGGCTAATCTGTATGGCTGCGATAACGCTGTAACTGAGCTGCGGTTAAGGAGAGGACAAATGATTCAGCCGTGTTATTTCCATCTCAGATATATGAAAAGAAAGAAATTGAAAAATTACTTGATTTTTTAGTTAGGTATTCATAAGTCTAAACCAGCACTTACGGATACAGCCTTTCCCATTACTGATTAAGGCCCGTGTAGCCGCCATAACACAACATGAAGCTCACGCAAGGGACAGGGGACAAGGAGTATCCCAGCTCATGGATGACTCTTGGAGCTCTCATCTAGCCTAATAGGTCACATAATAGACCAAGTACTACTTTGTTTGTCAAGAAAGGTGGCAATATATACACTAGAATGTATATCCTTTATACATCTCGTCAGGCTGTTGCTCTTTTTTACCTTCTTTACCCAAAACAATCCCGCATCTCATCCGTTTCGCCAATTCAAGCCCATAAAAGACGACAGCCATCTAAGAAAATAAAAAAACAAACAAGAAACAAGTAAACAAATACACCCATCATCGTAATGATCAATATCCATCTCATGCATGCACCCATCAGCGTCCCTGTGTGCGCCTTCATCTTATCATTCATCCGTCCAACGGACTGATAGTCGAACCCATGCTACTAGCATCGCTAGGGGACCGTATATCAGATCCCGTTTCGTCGTCGCTGCCATTCTTGTTGCGTCCATTGGTAATAAATCCCAGCCCCGTTACCGGAAGCTCGAGTCTGCTTGAGATACCATCTGGATTAGGCACCTGAGTCACATTGGCCATCTTCATGGCTTCTTTGAGAATCTCTCCGGTTTCATCCATGGCAGCTAGAAATCGTGCGAGTTCTTTACACAGTTCCCAATCGCCTTCTCTTATTGCCCTGGTCAAAACTCGGACGGACTGTTCTAGGGAAGCGTCCAGCTCATCCAACGTATGCAGAATGATGAGATATCCGCCCGCCGTCTTGAGCGACCCTCTTTGCAGTGATTCTTCAAACAGCTCTTGCGCCGGCGGTAGATAGGCAAAGAGCGTCTTCCATTGCCGGACTTCCGTTTTTCTTGTGCACTGTAACACGATGTCAAGGTACTCCTTAGAAGATGACAGCAGAGACAAGACACGCGGCAAGACAGCATCTTCCGGCTTCGGCGAAGTGTCTGCCTCTTCATCCAGCACACGGTGAAGGAGCACCTCCAGACCATGGGAGAAATACTCCAGTCCTTCGTATTGCTGAGACAAGTTCGCCGCTTCGACCGTCATGTTGTTGCCAAGATAGAACCGTAACACATCTGGTAGAACAAGGTGAGTCTGCAGAAGAAAAAGAGGCGTTAGTAATGCAACTATTATCATTACCAGAGCAATGTTGACTTACCCTGATTGCGAAGTGAAAGAAGGAAAAGTTCACATCGCGTCGCTGCACCAAGTCTGACTCTACACCAAGAACGATGCCCTTTTCCAGCAGGATGGATAATGGATAAAAGTCAACGTCCACGGACACCGGCGCTGGTAACTCCCTCCCGCCGTTATCCCCACTCGCTGCCATCAAAAGCTCGTTGATATCGGCCCATGCTTTAATCTCCATGCCATCAAAAAGCCAGAGGGAATCACGGAGAGCTGGTGGTCCATACCGCTGCTGGGTATCTTCGAGGGAGTGGCTGACGTTTAGAGGCGGCTGGTCTCGCATGTTCACATGATACTCTACGTTCTGTGCAATGATGCGCATATCGTACTTGAGTTGGCCCTCTTCGTTGAGTGACGGGCTCAGCAATACTAGCTTGCCATCGACGAGGAAGAGAACAGATGCAACAGCCACATCCTGGGAAGGATCTCCGTCGCTGAGCTGGTTGTCTGGCAAGATCCAGCTAAGTCCTCGGACTCTGGCAGGGGACCGTACAATTCCGTGAAATGCAATCTGGCCCACCTGGACGAGACGAACTGACCCGGTCGTCGGGACAAAAATGTAGTGGTACAAGAGATTCTCGTAGGTATAGACGAGGAGGGAATCTTCACCAGATGCTGTGATTAGAACCACAGGAGCAGGTAAACGCTCGGTGTGCAGGATATGGGAGTTGTCCAGCGCCGCCTCGCGTGAGTACAGCCGCAGCTCAAACGTCCTGTTATCTTCTATTGCGGCGACCAGTATATGCTGGTACCAACACATGCCTCCCCGGACCGCGAAGGCGTTTTCCATCGCCTCATCAGTAAATGTTTTCCATCGTCCGCTGTTGACGCTGTAGTGGGCCAATCCCCGGCGACCAGCGACCGCAACATAGCGTCCATCTGGGGAAATGACTGTTTGGCGGATGGGCCACTGGTTAAGGAGGTATGATGATGGAATTCTTGAAGTATGCCACAAAAAGGGCTCGGCCGATATGCTTGTCAAGTCAGGGAGGTCATAACCTCGGTATATCATGACACTAGTCGGCGTCTGTAGGACAGTGCGAAAGACATTGGCCTCGTTGTAACAGCCAGTGATGGCATTTCTGGCCATCTCAAGCGACCATACGGCTTCATGCCGCCGCCCTATTAGGAGAATCTCGGAACCGCCACTGGCCCAGACTGCGCCCTTGACCCCTGAAAGCCAGTGTTCGCCATTCAGAGTAGATATGCTGGGTTCCGCTCCAAAACTGTTGCTTCCTAGCTTGCCAAACATGCTCCAGGTAGACCATCCTTTTTCAAAGCCTGCAAAGAGGCAGTATCCGTCGGGCGAGTACGTCAAGGTCGTAAAGGAGCCGGCCGTTGATGTTGAGAAGGGCATGCGATGGGCGTGGGAATACACAATGTTGCCCTCGTAATCCCTGACTGAGTATACATGAATTGCGCCATCCGAGCAGCCAACAGCAATGAGCGAAAATCGAGCATTAATGACTGCGCGTACGGCTTGTCCTCTCGATTCTTGCGGAATATGGAAGCAGTGTCCCTTGAAGAGTCGTTTTGCCTCGGGGCTGTCGGGGTCCTCTTCGGCTGTCGTTTTGCGTTGCTGGCGCTGAACGGCATATGCTCGCCCATCACTCGTGATCCAAGTGGTCAAATTCATCGGCCGGTCATGGGTCATTTCCACAATGGACGCCCTCTTCTCTACCCAGCCCATGCGGCTCAAAATCTCTGTTCTCGTTTGGTTTCCGCTGCTGTCGGGCGTCCAGCGAATACATTGCACCGCCGCAGGTTTCCTTGTCGCAACAACTAGCTCATCATCAAGGGCGAGAGCACTCTCTATGCCGGCGTCCACCTTGATAACCATGCGGAACCGTACGCTGACATCGCGAACCCCGCCTCCCTCGCCCGGGCCCCAAAGGATCTGATCGGGTCGCAGGTGGGATTGCGGCCCAATTAAGCTCTGTTTCCTCCTCTGTACGTTGTGGTAGTTTGCAAAATGTGGTTTATAGACTCTCGACTCGCCGTCGGTCGCTATGGAGTAAGTAATGAGGTATCCTTTGGAAGTATGCACCACGAGAATAGCGGAATCGGGGCGCAGCAGCAGGTCAACGTTGGTGCCGTAGGACTCCAAGGACGCTTCGGATCGAACAACTAATGCGAGAACAACTGCGGGCTGGGGGAGGTTAGCCAATGAAGCCGGCCAAGTGATTTAGATGGCATTGAACATGCCTTGGTCTGCCAGAGTGTGATGGACGTTGCCGTGATGACGGCAAACATCTGGCCGGTGCGGGCAATGCGCAACGCAAGCACCGGATCCTTGACGGGGACTTTTCCATCATCGGCCGTCTGGCTCTTGGTAGAAGCGCCATCTGGAAAGAACTCGTAGCGCTCAACGGGTTTGACAGCCGGCGTTTTCGGCGTCATGGGAGTTGGAGGCGGCAGCGCATCGTCAGACTCGTCCTGCTGCGGCGCCGTGACGGGCCGCGCAAGGGGCTCAGGCTGGGGCGATGCTAGAGACGATCCCGAATGGCTCTGCAGGCCATCGTAAGAAACGAAGATGTTGGCATCCGAAGCTCTGCTGCTGCTGGTGGCATGGACGCGCGGAGTTCCGATGGGCCAATACATGGCGGAAAGCCCAGTCTCGTCAGCTGTCGGGGGTTCACGCAGCACAAATGCTCAAAATGCTCAACCATTTCCGAAACTGCTGGTTCATGACAGGGTCGCTGGGCTCATTGGCGCCAGATTGCTGCGATGCGGAGAGAATTCGCTGGTGAGGCCATGAGTTTGACATGGGCAAGTTGCAGGGAGGTTCCGTCACATGGGGAGCTCGGTCGGCATTATGTAAGCAGTGAGGAGTTGGATGAATCTGGTCTTGTACCTGTTGTAAAGTGATGATGGCTGCATGTTGTGTATTTTTTTAACGTTAGTGAAGTATCAAATCATCAATCTATCATAATAAGTCCCAAAAAAATAACAAGTAGTAACCAGTGGCTGTTGTACCGTAGAGGAATCCGTTGGTGATGTGCCGTGTCGTCCGTCTCCCATCTTCAACTCCAACCCAAGCATGCCCAGTCAGAGCTAGCATCAGCCTACAGAATCGGTTGAGATCTAAGTAATCAAGATGAACCAATGAATTCACCGGCTATCATCTCTTACAGCCTCCCCCGCCACGCCGATAATCAGGGGCACCAGGTCCATCAAATGCCGGGATGTGCAAGTGTAAGTAGGTACCCAGGTACTATCTCATCATTGACATCCTATATTATCTGCTACATGCATTAATCCAGAGCTCAGCATCAAGAAATTACCTAAATCAGCCATCTTCTCTTCCGATATGATACTATGCTGCTATCTTATCATATTTCTCCGCACTATACACAAGGTCAAACATGCTCCGCAGATAGATAATCAGCTGCCGCTGTCGGATGTCAAAGTTGTCGGCTCACATCTCAAGATTACTGCCCAAGTAGGCAGTATCCCACACACTCACCTAAGATAGCCCACCCAGATCCCTTCTCATGTTATTCTCAGGGCGCGCCACCAGCCTACAAGTACGTAATTAGCGGGTCAGATCGCAGTTGGAGAAGCGCCAACGCCGTCGCTGAGAATCGCGGCTACCAACGGCGGAACCCCGATCCCGGCGCCTCCCCCGAAATGGCCGGCCGGTCCCCCAACTATCGCGTAAAAGCTCGCTGCTAATGGGGGAAAGACATGCCAATTATGGAGCGGTTGACAAATGCTTCTAGGCCGGGTTTATTGCATTATCGATATGGGGTTGGGGAAATGGGTTGGAGGGGCTGGAGATGCATATGCAAGTGTATCGCTATCAAACGCCTTCCAGACCTCTACTTTGCTCACCTCCCTTTCCCTTCTTCATACCTTCTTGTACAAGCACTGCACTTACTGTGCTACACTATCGTCAATACCTTTTTCTTATTAACACAGTCTGTGTGACCTCATTTCCTACCAGACGTCTTGCCTCTTCGTACAGGAAATCAAGCACATACCAAGTGGCGACTCACGCTTGATATACACACATACGCACCAGACAAGGCTATAAGCATTCCAGTGTCATCTAAGCCGCCACTATGCTCCCCATCACAAGAGCTGCCCGCCTCAGGGCCCTGATAGCCACTCGCCACAGCGTCGCCTTGATATCCAGCCGCACAGCTAGATCACTACACACCAGATCAAGCCTCAACAGCGCAGAAGCAGCTGCCACAGCTCAGCCGGCTACACACGAAGTCGACTATGCGCCTTCACTACTCAGCGAGATTGCCGCGAGAAGAGCCAAGGCGGGAAAGTTGGTAGCAGGTATTGCTGCGGCATCTGACAGTGATATGTTCAAGGGGCCTGTAAGTGTGACACAATTATAATAGAAGTAAGAGAGCAAAGCTGACCTGCTATTTCCCAATAGCAAACGGGAAAACCAAAGGCGAAAAGATGGGACAGTATGTCATAGACATATCAAGCATGTACATCAATGCTTTTGTTCATTAGCTGACAATTACAGACCACCTCAGTGCTGAGAGCAAATCGAGGGAGCCCTGCTCTCTCAAACAAGCTGCTAAGCACCTAAAACAGCCCGGACTCATCTCCCTTGGCGGCGGCCTGCCCTCCAGCGAGCTATTCCCTCTTGACGAAATTGACATGAAGGTCGCTATGCCGCCAGACTTTTCAGAAAAGGGAACAGCTGCTCACGGACAAAGGGTCACCATCGGCAAATACGACGTCCGCGATCGTGACGGCACCTACGATCTATCCATCGCTCTCAACTATGGCCAGTCCACGGGATCTGCTCAGATGATTCGATTCCTCACTGAACACACTGAGATCGTTTGCAAGCCTCCTTACGCAGACTGGAGAATCTGCCAGACCATTGGCAGTACCGGAGCATTGGAACAGGCGTTGCGCATGTTTTTGGACAAGGACCGCGGCGATTCTGTCTTGACAGAAGACTTTAGCTTTTCGACGGCTCTCGAGACCATCACTCCCCTAGGCGTCAAGGCTTTTGGTATCCCCGTCGATGACCAAGGTCTCATCCCCGAGGCCATGGACGAGCTTCTCACCAACTGGGACGCAAAGGCTAGGGGATCCAGAAAGCCACACCTCCTATACACCGTCCCCTCGGGACAGAACCCAACCGGAGCAACGCAAGGTCTCGAGAGGAGGCAGGCCATCTACCGAGTTGCGCAAAAGCACGACATTTTCATCCTCGAAGATGAGCCCTACTACTTCCTCCAGATGCAGCCCTACACAGGCCGCGGCCAGCCCGACGCCCCTGCACCCAACAATGTTGAGGAATTCGTATCATCTCTTATCCCCACATACGTCAGCATGGATGTCGATGGCCGAGTAATGCGAATGGATTCTCTTTCAAAGGTGTTGGTCCCAGGATCCCGTCTCGGCTGGATCGTCGCCTCGGAGCAGATTGTCGAAAGATACCAACGTCACGCCGAGGTCGCCAGCCAAGGACCAAGTGGCTTCTCGCAAGTCATTGTCCACAAGCTGTTGGATGAGACATGGGGCCATGAGGGCTATTTGCGATGGCTGATGAACCTGCGACTGGAATACACCAAGAAGAGAGACGCCCTGCTGGCTGCTTGCGAAGATAACCTGCCGCGGGATCTCGTCAGCTGGACGCCTCCTGCTGCCGGCATGTTTGTGAGTTTTAACCATACCTTTTTCTTCCCCTCAAGCTACTACAAAATCGAAAGGAACTGACTCTTGTCATTAGTTGTGGTTTACTATCGACCACACCAAGCACCCCAGCGCTGGCACCCGCAGCCTCGAGGAGATTGAGCAGGAAATCTTCGACTCGTGCATCAAGAGCGGCGTGCTCGTTGCCCGAGGATCATGGTTTGCCACCGAAAAGGACGCTCCTCTGCCGGGCCTGTACTTCCGTGCCACTTTTGCTGCAGCTAGCCCCGAGAACATGAACACAGCGATTGCAAGGTTTGGCCAGGCCGTCAAGGATAGCTTTGGGAGGAAGTGAGAGGAGTTATGATGACTTGTTTATGGAATCTGAACCTGCATGATGGAGATTGCTAAGGCGTATGATGATGGAAATGGTTTTTTGTTTTTGAAATGGATTTAACACAGGGCGGACACTAAGGTTGCGATCTTTGCATGGCTACAAGTTGTAGATACAAACTGAGATTGGGAACTGTTCCAAGGAATCTACGAGCTGTGATGTGAAGATAAGCTTTCGAAATGAGCTCGTTGTCTGTTATTTACATGTGAAGGATGTACAGCTAGGTACATTATGTATTTTACAAAAGGAGGGGAGAAGGTTAAGTGCTTACTACTATACATACCACCTCGAGTGCTTGCTGATCCAGCGCCACCTCTTGCCTTTTCCTTTCGCTCTTTCTTTCTTTTTTGTTTCTTTTTTATTCTTTACAAGTTGGTGGTATATCTGCTCATTTGTCATTCTTAGCCTCCCAAAAGGCAACATGCACTCCCTGCGCCGGAGTCAGCACAATATCCGTCTTCAACTGCAGCTCGCCGCCATCAATCTCGTGCATGAAGCTCTGGACCCGGTCAAAGCGCTGAAAGATGCGGCACAACGTGTATCCCATTTCCGTAAGCGCAAACTGCTGACCGAGGCAGAAGCGCGGACCTGCGTTGAAGGGGATGAACTCGTGCGGCCTCGGATGCCAGACTGCCCAGCGGTCGGGGCTGAAGATGGCCGGGTCGGCGAAAGTTTCCGAGATTGGGGGGTATAGATCGGGACGGCGCTGCATGACGAGGGTCGAGTATCCGACTCTGGTGTTTTGGGGGACGGATAGGGGTAAAGTGCCGTCGGGGCCGCCGCCTCGGGGGAGGGTCGTGTCTTTAAGGGCGACGCGGACGTTGAATGGGACGGGAGGGTATAAACGGAGCGTTTCGTTGAGGACAGCGCGGAGATAGGACATTTCTTTGAGGTGCTCGTAAGTGGGCAACTGGTGGGTGCCGATGGTGGAGAGGATCTCGCTGCGAAGACGAGTGACTACTTCTGGGTGACGGCTCAGCTCATACATAGCAAACGACAAGGTTGAGGCGGTGGTGTCGCGGCCGGCGAGCAGGATGGCGAAGATCTGGTCCCTTATAAGCTTGGGGTCGCGGGTGAAGCCGGCGAGCTCGTGCAGAAGAGTGTAGTCCCTGTCGGACTTTGTGTGTGCGGCGAGTTGGTCCGGGGTCATGCTCAGCACACGCTGGATGATGGGGTAGACAAGGTTTTCGATGTCTCTGATGCCGGAGTAGAAGGGCTCCTTGGAGATGAACCAGCCCATCAGGGGGGTGCGGACCATGATGTTTTGGATGCGTTGGACTTCGTTGAAGGAGTTCATCAGGGTGTGCTGAGGGTTTCTGTGTTAGGGGAAGTGTGGTCAGCCAAGCATCAACTTTTATTTTGTTGTCCCTTGAAAGAGACGTAGCACGAATCTAGAATGTCCATACGTTAGAGATTTAAAGTCAGTGCCCAGCAGAAAGTCAGCGGAGGCGTCGAGCGTAAATCGAAAAAGGAGATCCTTAATGTCGACACGCCGTCCATCAGCCCGGGAGAGATCAACGAGCTGAGTCTCCCAATCCAACGGACCGCCATTAGCGATGGCCTTGAACAATACCTGCACGTGCTTCTCGAAGCAATACAAGTCGCTCACGCGGTCTCTGGAAAACTGCGGCCGCAGAAGCTGGCGGGTGTCGTGCCAGGGGGCGCCATCGATAGTAAAGATGCTATCGCCGAGGAAGTCGTACCACTCATCGTGGAACCGCTTCCCCTTGCCGAAATCCTGGAACTGAGTTGCCAGTACGGCCTTGATGTTCTCGGGGTCGGCGGTGAAACAGACTCGTTCGTTGAGGACACGCATCTCGATGGTCCAGAATTGGGAGAAGAGGACGTCTCTCCATAGCGCAAAGGTCTGCTGGCGGAATGTGGCGCGAGCTCCGTAGTAGATGAAATCCAGTCCTATGAGATATTGAGGTTAGCAGATCGGTTCTTCTGTGTCAAGACGGTAGAAGATGCTACTGTTTACCAAATGGGAGAAGGGGCTTTAGAGAAGGGCCATAGCTGCCGAGGCTCTTGATCTTCTGGTGTTCTCGTATGCGCCCGACGATGAATATTGCGGTCCACACGCCGACTGTGGTGAGGAAGAACCTCGTGATAGAGAACTTCTCCAAGAGAAGTTCGATGAAGCCCATGGTAGACTCGCCTCCGGTTGAAGCCGATATATCGATTATAACTATGTCTACTGTTGATTGAATATGTGGCTTAACCTCGAGCCATGAAGGGCACTCGACCACAAGATGGAGGTTAGAGGGCTATCCAAGCCAAGTCGTGGGAGCTTGTCGGAAGTAGAAATCAAAGCATAAGCGACGAGGTTCATTCACTCGCGAATTCACAATCGCGACTCATTACAGGCGAAAGAGAAGCGCAAGAGTTACGATTAAGAGCAGCAACTACTATATAAATGAGAGATCGCGGGGCGAACCTCGGCCGATGGAGGCACATGCGCATGCGCATGGCGAAGGAACGAGAGGGGGAGGCAAAACGCGGAGAAGCTGAGCTGAAGAAAAGGGCGCCGATGTGCCCACTGATCTTCGGGCCCTTCCGGACGAGCTAAGCTAGTGGACGGAGGCGAACGGTCGGCATTTGATGCCTCATTCATCTCGAACCTTACGATGATGTTGATGCGACAAGGATGGCGGGCGATTGAAGCAGTTCATTCCAATGTAGGCTGCTGCATTGTCTGTTCGCAGATAGATCGAGACGATGGGCAAGGACCGAGGCAACGATTCCGCTCCGGTGTCCGGTGTGAGGGTTTCATCTTTGTTCAGCTGCTGCTGGGATTTAACATTCGACCGCTTTAATAAGCCACCATGGGCTATAATTGCTAAAGACAGAAAGTGCTTCTAGGTTATGGTATCTGGCTGGGAGAATAGCGCCTGATGAGACGCAAAACATGGACAAGATACAGGTAGCTACCCTGCACTCGGTGATTAGTTGCTAATTACATCGCACAAGTTAGCTTAGAGTATGTTCTGTTCATCTTCAACTGTGTAGTCTGCATTATGTAGTATTATGATTGTTCGATTGAAATCCTTCCGGTTAAATTCACGCGAATGTCGCATGCCTTCCAATGAACTGCGGTTCACAAATGAGGTACACACCACTCCAGAGATAGGTGCAAACCGTCTTCCCCGCCATTGCGTAAGAGCTAGAGATTTAAGAGGCACTTGGGTGATATTTCCTTGCTTTGTATCTCGTAAAAGTGTATTTAGAGGAAACGAGTCTTTTGCTTTAGAAGCTAGAATTCTTTCAGAATTCTATGGAAGGCTACAACCATGCTGCGTAGCAGATTTTGGTGTTGAAGACTACAAGCCCTCCCACAAAGTCCACACAACAGCCTCATGGCATACTCTATAAATAATCATGAGACAACCCTGTCAGCTGTAAAACATACAAAGATTCCAGACTTGACTTTTATACGTTCATGTCTTGAGATACAGACAGCCGGATCGGGAGAATCAAAACAGATCAAAGCGAAACAGAGTTTGAGACAGGGTGAGTCAACGCTGAAGACTCTTATCCTTATTCTCACATGAAAGCTAATCTTTTTCCTTTTCTTCTTTTCCTTTTCGTCTGATGCTCATAATCCATTGATCCGTCCTGTACAATATAGAACATAGTATTTATTGTACCTGACAAGAGCCCATTCATTTAGACATAGAAAGCCATCCATGAAGATGTAATAGAGTTAGTTCGTATTAGTGCCGCCACAGTCCCACCAGC
Source organism: Trichoderma camerunense (assembly GCF_050948025.1). Classification (NCBI taxonomy): domain Eukaryota; kingdom Fungi; phylum Ascomycota; class Sordariomycetes; order Hypocreales; family Hypocreaceae; genus Trichoderma; species Trichoderma camerunense. Next base: position 135,365 of record NW_028145343.1, read on the forward strand.
CACGAGGCCAGCCCACTATGTAACTACGCACTGACTCCAGCCCACCACGAAGCTCCGTCATAGCTTCAACCTCCAACCCCAACCTCAACCTCATACTCTCACTCACTCACTCACTCTACTCTCACCGCCTCACCCAACCCGACCTCCGCATTCCAATCATGTCCAGCTTCCCGCCCGACTCTCACGCCCCAACACCTCCCATCCTCCCCCCCAAACCAAGCAGCCAAGAGCCCTCCCGCATCGGCACGCCAGCCTCCGGCGCACCTCCGCCTCCGCCGTCCTCCCTCTCCGAAGCGGGGCAGCAGTACCGCGCCGCCGTGATCCCAGGCGTCTCTTCTTCTTCCGCAGCCGGAGCAACGCCGCCTCCTCTGCCCGCCGTCGCTCGAGCAGCAGCCGAGATTCCTGATCCGGGCGACCAGTGGCTGCCGCAAGTCCTCCAAGACAAGTCGTGAGCTTCATCCTGACTCCTCAGAGGAAAACTAAGCTTGCTAATCGTAAAATAGAAAGCAAGACATCGCCGATATCCTCACAAGCCCAACCCTCCTCAACGCACTCACCAACTCCCCCTCCGCCATCCACCCCTCCCTCCTCGCCTCCCACCAAGCCCTCGCTTCTGCCCTCTCCAGCAACACAGACCTCGCCGCCCGCCTCGCAGACCAAGAGTCCCGCCTCGCCAACCAGCGCTCCGCCGCCCAGGCCCAGCTCCTCTCCATGCACGCCCTCGAGCGCCAGTGGCGCCAGAAGCAAGTCGACATGGACCACGCCCTCGCCCGCTTCAGCCCCGCCGCGCTCTACCAGCTGCTCGGCCAGAGCGTCCAGGAGCAGGGGCTCGTCTGCCAGGCCATGGAGGAGAGTTTTCTGGATAGCGACGGCGTTGATGGCGGGGAGACGTCCGAGAGGGAGGCGGCGGAGTGGATACGCAGGTATAGGGAGGCGAAGACGCAGTTTTATTTGAGACAGGAGCGAAAGGAGCGTTGGGATGAGGGTCGTGTGGGTGGTTGGAGGTAGAATTGTGCTTTTTGGGAAGCGAAATATGGCGTTTTTTTTGGGTGGAAATAGCGGTTTTATGTGGCCTCACCTTTGGGTGTGTACTCTCTCATCGTTGACGAACATTATGATTCGTAACTAGACGGATGACTTGTATAAAATAGAATCCCTATAGGAGAGCTTCTACTTTCTCGTTAGATTCATGATGTCTCATGTAAAGGGGGTTTGATATCTGGGACTCGTCTTTACATAAGAGTATAGTCAACTCTATACAAGCAAGTACGAGTATAAAGTCATTTTGTTGGAATCTTAACTTATATCAAGCTTCATTTAGCTTCACTTGGAAGCAACAATTTTTGGACGCTACTATCTATGTAGTGGATAATACATGTTGAGGTTTTTGTGCTTAGACAGAGAAATGTAAAAAAAACAAAGTCTATCATCAAGGACTCTCTGTCTCTCTAATATGTGGCCTTGCTAAAAACGATTGCGTTCAAGGGTATCGTATCAATGTTACAAATGTTGACAACAGGCTATGCAATGCTGGGAATCTGGAATTCTTCTTCTTTCAAAAAGTCTCTTTCATCCTTGTCAAGAAAAATAAAAAGCGCTGTGTGTCTCAAACAGGGTCAGAGGCCCAGGCCACCTCCCAAGGCACTAAAAGGGCTCTTGATCATGTCTGGGCTTCGGGGGCTCATGGGCAGGGCAAACAGATCCTCCTCGGCATCGTGGCCTTCAGGCTGCTGCTGCAGAGGAGCTGCGTTGCCTTGAAGGGCAGCATCAAGGGACATCGGGCCGGTTGGGCGGCTGCGTGAAATGGCCGCGAAGGATGACACGGCAATGTCACCTCCTAGAGGGGACAGCATGTGGGACTGGCTCTCGGGGCTGGTAAAGGTGTTTGCTGTTTCGGGAGAACTTTGTATTAGTCCGAGATCACGAGTACAAACCGCATGAGATATGCATATGTATGAGATGCTTTCTCTGGGGAGGGGGTAGAAGGGGGAGCTTACCTGCTGGGCTCGGCACCAAATCTGCCGGCGAAGTGGCCAGGCGCAAGCCCTTAAGCTTGTCACCAAGGCGTCCAGTGACGGGAGAGCGGGGGGTCATGGTAGTAGGAGTGGGAGACGGAGGAGCACGTAAGAAGTTGTCCACGATCCACTGCTTCTCTGCCAGAGCCATCTCGAGGCCCACACTCTCAGCGTTTGCCCTCATCTCGGCCTCCATCTCGAGCTCCAGCTCCCTCAGGCGCTTCTTGGCCCATATCGTGTGCAAGACGCCCCGCGGGCCAGATTCCGCCTGGAAGTGCTCGGGGAAGATGGCTGGCAGGGGCTTGAGGATCAGGCTGGGCCGTCCAGGACGCGCAATCGTCACCGTGGCGGGCACCGGTACGTCAGAAGGCAGCATAAAGTACACCCGACGCCTGGTATCGTCCTCGTCGGTATCTCTGGCCGGCAGGAAGGTAGACTTGCCGGCCCATGAGACTTCCCAGACGGCAGCGTCGACGACAGGGCTGGAGGGTACGGGGACATGCTGGGCTGGCGCGGCTAATGCATCGTCGGCATGAGTGTCATGAGATTGAGGCCCGGCCTTATCACTGAAGACGACGTCGACGCTAGCATTCGTCGTATCTTGACCGGACGGGGTGGGGGCTGCGGCGGCGCCAGGATACCACTCGACCATCAAGATCTTGGTGCCACGATCGCTAAACTCGAACCGAGCCAAATGGGTTGCGACAGGAGCTGTGTCCGAGCTTGCGTCAGGGGCTGTGAGAAGCTTGTCCTCGGCATCGTCCCTGGCGACGACAGCGCTGTCGACGGCGGCGGGCGAGACGGCAACTAACCTGTCAGGATGAGGTTGATGCTGTTGCTGTTGATGGGCCTGCTGCTCAGGTTCATGCTGCTGCTGCTGCTGCTCCTCCTGCTGCTGGTCACGCTCAAGGCCAAGGTCAGGCTCGGCGTCATGCTGCCTGAGTTCATGCTCGTGCTCAGCATCAGCAGCAGGCGGCCGAGAAGCCCCCGAAGATGGGTCCATGGCGAGGAATGCTGATAAAGGGCAACAGAAGAGAATCCCCGTACGGCAGAGGCTCGTTGGGTCAGAGGTCCCAAGTGATGTGTAGCGGCAATGTCCGCTCGCCCGGGGGCTCGGTGACACTCGGGGCAATGAGTCGGAGGATCTTTTTTTTGTTTACTTTTTTTTTGTGGTCGTCGTCTGTCCGTTAGGGTCGCAGTGGCCAGTACATGATCGCTGCTCTTTTTTTCTCTGGGGAAGCGAAAGATCTCACGGGAGGCGGGCTTGTGGCAGAGAGATTAAACAAGGACAGCGATTATGTGGATGGAGGAGATTCGAGTTTGTGCCTTTCTGCTGACTTGATTGGAAGAGGGGGTCGGGGTTTAGGCCGTGCGGAGCTTCGGCAGGTGCCACTGCCTTACTTGCGAGTAACCGCGTGAAGCAGCTTCTCTTTTTCTCTCCACGGGATTACTTCATTTTTTTTGGTCTTTTTTTCTCCTTTGCGGCTTCCCACGGGAATATCCACTGGTGCTCGCGCCGCTCTGTCTTGCTTCTTGGCGATGCTTGTACGAGTATGTACAAGTGAGTACATGTATCGCAATCTAGGGGCCAGGTTGAGACGACACGAGCCCCTCCAAAAGACCGAGGTCTAGTCCGAAATACCTGCTCATTGATAGAGGTGAGGTTAACTTAGACTCAGTGGAGATGGGATGGAACAAAGCTATTAGACTGTCCATGACTCTGTGTCCCCCCATCTCTGTTCAGTAGTATGTTCTAGATAGCTTCATCGCACATCTACAGCATCTGCTTCTCTGTATCTACGATATCTGCACAGAGCCATGAGAGGTACTTATTCGCTTTTTCTCCAGCTTGTGATGAGCAAATGTCACCTATTTTAAGCAGCTTATCAGTCACTGGTGCGGCTCCATTTCTGCAGCTCCAACCAAAATGGTTATTAATAGCAGCACCGTGCATGACAATGAGAAGCCAGTTCCCTTCCAGCCTACGCTGCAGGATGCTTGCTGAGTCAGCGGGCAGAGAGGCAATGTCCAGCTTTGTCTTGTTCAGTTGGTTGTTTGAGCCAAGCGCAATATTTGTTACAGCACGGGCATTGTTACACCAATTGATGCATTTTCGCCGTGACATCCCCCCAATCCCCCCAATCCCCCCAATCCCCCCAATCCCCACATCGCCACCGAAAACCGCCGAGAGTGCCTATCGGCTACCGCATCAGCTGAGAGGGCGCTTCATGTCCATTTGCTACTGCTACCGTACTCTAATCATACGCGAGCTGGCTCTAGAAGCTCTTTATGTAAAAGCCACCGGAATGAAGCCGCGATTCCCGATCTCGCCATTCTGCGCTTTTGTGAGCAAAGTGCTCCGTATTGGTGCGGGCAGTTTCTGCACGAACCCGGCGGCCATGTGCGAGCAATATGGGAAATGTGCCATCAAATATGCTCAGCTCCGGGCTTGACCGGCTAATTGTTCGGATAAAGGCGGTTGTGCTCCGTTTCTCCTCAAAAGTCAAATGACGATCTAAACATGAGCAGCATCATAGCAAAGAATGAAGCCACTTGTCTGTCGACGATGAAGCTCTCCCCATTGCAAGATGTCATGATGAACGCGAATGCTACCTCGGTAGTACTTCGTAGCCAGCGCGGAGAATTAGAAAATTAGTACGACCTCTTTGACATGAGATTGCAATGCTTCCCACTCATCAAGCTCGGCCGCTATCCACGTGCCCCGTAGATTAACGTGGACCGGCCCAGTGTCAATCAATGCTCTCGTCAAAGGTGGGCTCCCGAGGCTACGACCAAGACGCGCAAATAGTCCGCCCGAGACAGAGAGGAAAAGCGGAGGCTGAGTCTTTGGGTCTCTGATAGGGCAGCGCTTTTCATGCACGCTCGGATAATATTTCCGACAGATGTTTGCTATTGATTGATTGATTGTCTGCCTGCTCGGAGGGAGCATTACAGTTCAGTCGAGACCCATGAATGTTACTCTGTGGGTTGCCAATAGACTCAAGCGACGTTCACAGCGGGGTGGCACAGCTTCTTTTCAACGAGGTTTCATCAGGAGACACAAGCAGCAGGAAAAAGGGAAAAAATCGAGGCCCCACGGCAGCATCCGAGTGGACTCGTACGTTCCAGTGCTGGACAATCCCTGGTGCAAAGGACAAAAAAGAACGTGAAATCTTCCGAGAAACCACCAGCCCATTGGAGCCCTGCATGGGGGAAGAAAAGAGCAAAAAGAGCACCTCCAATGCGGAAGTTGGAAAGGCTGACCGTATCGGTCCTTCGAACGAGGCGAGATTTGAATCTGCGACGTGCTGCAGGGCCCCTATGCCTAGTACGGCTTCACCTTTCACATGCGTTTCGAGGGTCTCTTTTTCTCTTTTTCTTCTTACGTCCTTGGCTGCGACTCTGACGGACGCTGGTGCTTTTGCCTTTTTGTTTTTTTAATGTTGCGTGAGATTGGTTCAGCTCCGGATCGGTGCTACTGTGCCATCCTGGTAAGCCGTGGCTCCGTGCTTTTGGCCACAGGATTGCATCGCTGCAAAGTAATTTCTCCTCAAAACCACACAAAGGGCACAGGCAGCACAGTGCAAGCAGGCTCGCAAGCAAGGGTCCCGTCTTGGGTAGCATTTTGCTCGATGGTGAGGTAATCCCGACGCAGCATGATTCCCTGATTACTCTCGACTCTCGACTCTCTCTGTCTCTTTGCCTTACCGCTCCAGCGCCAAGTTTATTGTTGCTCGCACGCCAGGGGATAGTTTTCGTCGAGTTGCCAGTGCTTCCGGCCTGTTGCCGTGGCGCCATTCCGAGCTCCCCGACGCAGGTATGCAATTTATGGGGGCGGCTTGATAGGACAGACAATCTCGGGGCAGCCATCACGTAGATTTGGGGGCGACGTCACCGCGATCCAATTGGTAGCAGCAGCAACAAAGATAGGGAAAGGCATGTGGGAGCATCACGTGATGGGGCCTGGGAGCTGCTCCGATTTGTCGGATCGTGGGCTGCAAAATGCAGGGAAGACAAAAGAAAATACGGGGGTTTGATAAGATCGCTGGTCGATGCCGGGGCCACAGTCGGGAATCCGAAACGGCCACGGTGCTGCTGCGGGCGATGCAAAGGGCATTTCAATGAGTTGCTCATACTAGCTAGTAAGGGGCTAATGCCGGTACGGTAGTATTATGACCAGGAAAAAATACGGAAACAAAAAAGAAACAAACAGTGCAGAGAAAGAAGAGAGAAGAGAGAGAGAGAGAGTGCAAGTGTTGTCTTTGTTATCGAAGTTTGTACTGTCGGCGAAAGCGACGGCCGAAGCAGCGCCAAGCGTCATAGGCACCACACTAGAAGATTGGGCTTTTCTCTTTGCCTCTGCGCGATTCATATCTTGCCGACTGCACATCATGTCCACTTGGGGGAACCTCCTTGCTTCCTACTTTGGGCATTCACATTGACGAATTTGGGCAGGTTGCTGCTATACTACTGGGGAGCAAGACACAAGGTTCGGTAGTTGTTTGATGCCTCCGTGATTTCAAGTGATCAGCCCCATCTACCGAGCCGCCATGAAGCAAATTCACCGGCGCCAACTCCGTGATGCTGGCATGGCCTCTAACGCAACAGAGGCAAATGCACGGAAATGCGACGTAGCACCACTCACTGCCATCACCTTGCTGTGCAACGTCTTCCCAATGACATTGAGGCCTGGTTGGGTGTGGGGAGCTGCTTGTCGGGGTAAGGCATGGCTTGGGCCACTCACCTCTCTGCTGCTGCAGTCTCGTCCTCTCGTGTTTGGATCGACAATTCCATGAGACACCAGAACGGCCGGAGTAGGGCCGCGGTGGCCTCCTCCCTCTTGTCTCGTCTTTTGTTTTTCCCACACTGCCCTGACAAAGACCACTGTGCTGGTTTTCTTATTTCAAGCCCAGTTTTGCTCACACGCCCAGCCCTATCCGTAGTGTACGGAGCATTGACGCATATGTTTCCGTGTCTTGATCTCCATCGCTAACGAGGGAGAATTCGGCCGGGACGGACGGCGGCAACGCCACGGCTAGCATGATGGGTAGCGCGCAACTTTGGCTTCGTGATGCATGGACAAGAGTAATCCATGCATGTCGGGTTGGAGTACCGCACGGCATACAGGTAGGTAATATTGGGCGCGCGGAAGAGTGGTGAAAGCAGGGCATCGAGCATTTTCCGTCCAGGTAGCCGTGGCCTCAAAAGCAACGGGCGCGCCGTGTGTCGACTGCCATCAGCATGGTCATGGTCATGGTCATGGTCATACCAAACAGTTGCTTGCTCTGTGCTCGTATGTTATCTTCGGACCAACTAACCCAAACAGCGGACGACAATGACAGGAGATGATATGGATAGATAGCAGACCATTGTGTGTACGATACAGCAGACCACCTTAAGTCCGCGTGGCCTTTCCGTCCAATTTCGCTCGATATCCCGCCTTCGGAAAATGGTCGTCGGCGATAGAATCGAGTTGGTTGTTGGAGCCGAGTAACACTTGCCGTATGTACGGGTGTATGTATGTACGAGTATGCGTATGTAAGGTCTTGAACGGCGCCATGTGCGAATCAGGCAGACAACGTGATTGATTCTCACACGCATGGAGCTAGAAAAAGACACTCGTAACATCCGGGGGGCATCGTGCCCTATTCGTCGTAGCAGCAGAGCAGTGGTGTGCGTTGTTTTGTTGTCTCCTCTCCTCTCCTCTGCCGTCCTCTCCACGACGCACGGTCGCGCAGCAATACGAGGAGTACAGCACAGCTATGCAAACCAAAACCTGCTTGTTGACGCAACGACGACCAAGAAAACGCCCGCCTCGCCACTGCCTGTGCCTGTGTCTGTATGTACGGTAGAGCAACAGATTTGAAAGCCCCGAAACTCTTATCTCTATGGAGTGTGTTTTGGTAAATGGAGCCGCGACCACCTCGGGGATGCTGTGCTGCTGTGGATCGCGATAGTGGCCCGAAATGATCCAAAGGTGGGACACGCAAACGCACGCAATCAATCAATGTGGACAACGCAAGGACGAGGGAACTTGTGCTGTATGTAAGTACCTCGTACATATGGCCAGCCAGCCCAGCGCTACGACTCTTGTTGGACTAGCGAGGCTGGCGGTTCGGTAAGGGAAAAGAAGATTGGAAGCGTCGTCGAGAAGCGCAACGACTATTTTTCGTTTTCCCCTCTTGGGGCTTTTCTTTTTTCGCTTCCGAACACGTTGCGACACCGAGGGATTGGGCTGATAGAGCGGCGCACGGTTCTGCGCACTGTTCCGTACCCAGCGCGATTTGGCCGCGTTCGGCTAAATGCCATTTTCGAAATCTCAGCAGCGCACGCGACGAACGCAAGTGCGAGTACCAAGAGGTCACTAAGAAAGTACCTCGGGGTAAGGGTCGTGCTAGCCCGGCCCATGGCGCACGACCAACTGATACTTTGTGGCCAGCTGCAGCCTTGGTACCGCGACCCCTAGCCGAAGCTTTCCCACGGAACGACTTTCCCCTTGCCTTGTCCACAATGGGGGTTCGCCATCGTGCGGATACGCTCGCGGCGCTACTGTGCGGCCCGACTGCCCTGGGCCCACAGAGGGCCGATTTGCTAAGAGCGACAGCCTGAGAGGCGTCGTTTGGAGAGCGGGTTGGCGGAGTACGTACCAAAGACAGCGGCTCCCCCCCTCCCCAAAGCTGCCAGCCCCAGATGCCCCGGACATTGCCCCAAGGCAGACGGCATACTGTACGGGGCAACCCTGGCAAGCCTGGCCGTGGCCCTGCAGCCTTCAAGCAGGCCTTGTTTGGGGAGCTCCGCAGCGCACCCGGGGCCGTGCGCGCACTGTGTGCCAAAGCCCCCAACGTTGCTCGGGTCGCTGGCTCCAGCACCTTTTCCTCAGCAGCTCCACTATTACGCCGGCCAAACGGCCGCCTGGGCGAATCAGCGCACCGGCATTCCCTCGCCCTTCCATTGCGATTTTGCAAAGGGTGCAAGAGGCTCCGTGGACCCTTTTCCTTCGCCCTCTCTCCGCTGTGCTTCTGGTGCTTCGTCCCCCCAAACAGTGCTCCCAAATGCCCCGGGCGATCCCCGACTCCCACCTAGCGGGCTGCTAGCGGGCCCTGTTCCACTGTACGTGTTCCACTGTCCTTCCCACACATGCCTTGCCAGCTTCTCTTCCCTATCGCAATTCCTCTCTACACTCCCACCCTCATTTTTCTCATCCTCTGCCCAGAGCCTTGCCCTGCTTTTTCCATCGCGTACGAGTAGCTTCTGGCCTGTGATTTTTTCTTCCCGCTTCCGCCTTACATCGCCGCGCCAAATCCGTCGCTGCGCATACTCGCACTTGTACTCATACATCGTTTACACGGCAGGGCTAGACGCAGCTCAGAGACGACTCGAGACGACACAAGGACGAACCGAGACGAGACGAGACGAAGCTGCCCTTGACGGCCAACCAACGTCGTCGTCGCCTTTCCATTCGCCGCAATCCTTCGCTCCCCTTCGCTCCCCCTCTTCTCTCTTCCCCTACTGGGCGGCTTCGCCATACAAATCCCCGCCATGTTAAGACGACTGCTCTCTCCCTGCGTCCAACAATAGAGACGCCTTCAACTCCCCGAGCTGGCCGCGGCCGCTCGTCACCCATAGAATCTTGTATCTCGTCGCTCGTTCACCTCGCCTCCATCGCCCATCATGGCTGAGTCCCAGCCTCAGCGCCGCGTCGCCGCCATGGATCCGCCTCACCTCACAGAGTTCGCTTCCGAGCGCTACTTTGAGAAGCTCAGCCAACTCCACGCCAGCCGCCAGCAGCAGCAGGCGGATCATGCGGAATCCAGTACCACGACGACGGCGACGGCGACCGTCTCGAGATTTATCCTGCCGCTGCGAGAGTCATCGAAGCCCACGGATGTCGACGCCCTCAAGCCCGCCGACTTGAAACGCGAAAAAGGCCGCTTCCTTAGTTTTCGACAAAAGCTAGGCACAAAGCATTCCAAAAGCGATGCGGAACACACGGCGACTCTACCTTCAAGAGCCTCTACGGAGTCGACGCGGAAAAGGTTCGTCATTTTCATCCCAAAATTTTATTCTCTCGTCGTCGGCAGGTATTTCCCAAGAATCTTGATTACTAACTAGAGTTATTTTTTGTCTTCTTTTAGCATACCTTTTGATCAACTATTCATCGCATTACCGAGCGAATTACAGCTCCAAATCATCTCATCCCTCCCTTTGACAGATATTCTTAACCTCCGATTAGCCTCGAAATCATGGCACGCACTCATAACTGCAAACGAAACACCCATCGTCCGACATCATCTGTATAACCAAATACCCGCATATGCTCTTCGTCTATATCCCGTACCCGAGAACTCCGCCGACATCAACTTCCATTATCTGTGTAGTCTGTGGCATCGTCTTCATGTCGCGGCCAAGCTATCATATTTGATGTGCGAGTGGATTACAAAAGACATATTCCTAAGACAGACGGAGGCCCAGAAGCTGGCATTTGCACCACAACACGAGCGTATGCGCCGACGACTGATACCCTTGCTTTTCACCGTCTTCCACTTTTTCGAGACATACAGGAAACTACACCTGCAATACATCGCTGAGCACGGCAACGGATTGTTAAAGGAGCCATACACGGTGAACCCCATCGAGGAGCAAATCATGAACATGTACGACAACCGGACGCTGCTCAGGGTCCATGAGGTCTTCCCTCTCATCATCTCGTCCTTTTGCCGCCGCCTGCGACCACCGACATATGTCGGTCGAGTGGAACGATCATTGCGTGGTTATCTGAGGGAGAGACCACCCGACGAAGTCCATGTGGCCATCTTGTGCCTTGGTGGTCTTCGTCAGGTGGAGAGGCTGTGGGAAACAAAGGGCTACAACAACCGACGGAATGCTGTCGATGTTTGGTTCGGTTCTCTCACCAAGGAGCCCGCTGGCGAAGCCTCTGCCAAGAGCAGGTTAGGACTGAAGGCCTTTGGACGGAAGAAGTCAACAAGCAGCGATCGGCCTGCGCACCGGACATCATTCAGCGAAGGCGGCCGTAGGAGCCCGTGGGGATCGGTAGACTCTACCCACAACGGCGGATTCATGCCATACAGCGTCTTCGACACCAGTCTCTCGGCCGATGCGCCCATGGCACCTCTCGATCGCGACCAGGCAAAGACTCTACTAGGGGACCTCCCATCACTGCAGGGCATCTGGCTGACAACAGCCGAGGCCATGATTATGGATCGCAAGATTGTACAGCGGCCGCAGGACATTAAACGGAACCAGCAGGTTATGCTGGATCTGATCCAAGAGGATGGCCTGGACGAAGAAGATGAGTGGTGCTACGGCCGCCACATCTCCGACTCAGTGAGGCCACCCGCCGCAGCCCTTGGCGACGATGCGGATTAAAGCCTCACCTACTCTTATTTCATTATATTCGCCAATACATATACGGCTCTCTCGACCTTGTTTGTCTTTATATACGCTTGCTTTTGATTGAGCATGCCATCTTTCTTTTGAACTAAGCAACACATCTGCTTATACCATTATTTCCTTGAGTTTTGTTGTGTCCTCGTTGACGCAAAAAGAAAGCATTTACAGGCGTTTTTCTATTTTTGGGGGGGGAAGGGGACTTGGGAAGGAATCCACGCAATGTGGATATTCGGTTGTGGAATATCTTGGGCTCTGTGGCTTACTGTTGTTTTTCTCTTGTTCTTCTTATCTATCCATATTCTTTCCCTCTAAAGATTTCCTTTTTTTTCTCTTGATTTTTCTTGTATTGGTTTGGTTCTCTTTTTTGTGTGAGTGAGATTTAGCCTTGTTCAAATGAAAAGGCCCTCCTCACCTCCGTCTTGCTGGGAAATATCCTGCATATTGGCACAGCTTTCAGTTCGCAGCATGCATAGAAACTTAAGCAGTCTATATCATCTTATCTGCTTGCTCTGCTTGCTTGCTTGCCTGTCTGTTGAATACCTTTTTGTGTGTGTTTTTCTACCCACCTTTTGTCTCTTAGCAGCGATTTTCTCTTTTTTTCTTCTCTATATTTTTTGCGCACTCTCATTTTGTAACACTTTTGGCGAAACTGGTATGGCCAGCGCTGATTGCAAAAAAATTGAAGAAAATACATATTTTGATATAAATCATGCAATGAATCTCTTGAAGTGACTGTTGTGTTTTGATTTACACGATTTACAATGACAGTTAAAGTTGTAAACTTCTCACAAACATATTGTTGTAGACTTGTCACATATATTCATGTATATATTCATGTATTCTCCATTTTCTTTGCTGCCCGTATTCCTACGGGGATAGATAGTCTATAGCTTTTTTAGTCAACATGCTTCGCTGTCCCTGCTTTGACTCATAACAAGTAAAGAAGAAGTAAAAGAAAAAGATCAGCAGAAAAGAAAAAACGCCAACAGACTTTATATTAACCCCATTCACACCTGTGAATGCACCCATCGTTTCGTTCCCAAACGTACACACATCTCACATTGAAAAAGGCACAAATCGTAGCACCATCCATCCACTGTCTCATCATAAGTATCATCTGCCCTATTTCGCAAAAGGAAAACGGAAACTCCGATGAAGGAAATGTGAAAAATAAAACCAGTTCGCCTTTTAACTCCTTTGAAAACCCGTCCCATTTCGCCTAGCCATCAAAACAAATAATCGAAATGCCATTTTCTTTTTTGCTGCTGGATTGGGACGAAAAATTCAGAGAGGAAACCGAAAACCCATCGGTCCCTCTACATTGCGTTACTCTTCTTTCACACACACACTCTCTCTCATTATAATGACAAATGCGCAGACGGCTAAGTAAATAGCCGTTCTCCGGCTGGAGAGAAAGACAAATCACCTTCCTATTGGCGGTTAGCCATAGCCTGGTACAGCCTCTCTCTCATATTCGGTTCGGCTAGCGCTGCTTCAAGCTGCGTGGAGTCGCCGAATGCAGCGGCGGCATCTTGAACATCGCGCTCGTTGAGGCCGTAGTCCATGTCGAGATAGCTGTGCTCGGCAAAGGTTTGGAACTGGCTCAGGCTAGACGTCGTAGGTGCTGATGCCGAAGTTGCGGGAACTTGTTGACCATTGGTGAAGCCAGAAGACGGGTGGCGAGCCGTAGCGGCTTGCTGCTGTCCCGACTGGCTCCGCGAGATGGCCAAAGACGCTTGTTGAGACAAGCTGGCGGCGCGAGCTTCGTCCGAGGTTTGCCTCGCCATGTTGGAAGATCCAAACTGTGATGCTTGGCCGCCACTCGTGCTTCTAGCAAAGCTGCCGCCGCCGGCTACATGGCCTAGCTGGCCTGGGAGCTGTCTTGTCTGAGGATAAAAGCCTTGTGAGGCCATGTTCGTTGGGCTATTTCCGTACATTTGGCCTGGCCCCCTCGGTCTCGCGGCCCCTGGCGCCATGTGTCCACCTTGCTGAAGTTGTGGTGGAGGGCGCATTCCCGTATTCTGCTGCTGAGGTCTTTGAGACGCAAACTGCTGTGGCTGTTGCTGGGTTTGAAGCGGCTGGTTCTGATTTTGACTCTGAGGCTGCGTTGGCGATCGCTGCGGATGGTGTTGCTGCTGTAGATGCTGCTGGCTCGAGGCTTTCCTAACTGCGGCGCTCGCTAGCTGGTTATCAAAATTATTGGTAGCCATGACTTGAGAGATGCTGTTGTAGGCATTGTTTAGTATGGGCGACGTAGTCATACCGACGCGGCCAGATTGAGAATCGATATTGCTGAACATGGGGTTTTGAAGCGACTCTCTAGATACCCGCCGACGTTTCATAGTATTTGGATCAGACGCAGCCATCTGTAACGACGCCTCATTGTCGTGTCGAATCTGCGAGGAAACATCGGGGCCTGCAATTGCCGATAATGAATCCCTAGCAACCTGTACTGGATCGCCGACTTTTCTCTTCTTGTGATGCGAGTGATTGTTGATGGAGCGGAATTGATCCAAAGACTGCATTCCTGACCCAGCCCAACTACTCACTCCCGGAATGGCGCTTGTTTGGCTCGTCTGAGGAGTTCGCACCGCCATATGTCCAGCGTGTTGCGCTACTGCATTCTCCTGCATCGTGGGCGAGGGGTGCTGTTGCTGCTCTGCTCTGGGCGGCATCGTATTCGCAAAGGTAGAAATATTATTCAGACTCCCCGTCGTCTTATGTGCTAACGGAGAGGGTGCAACAGGATTAGAGGTTGTCGATGTCGGTAGCAGACCCTGGGATGAGTCCGCAGCCGCTTGGCCGACTTCGGGAGTATTCTTTGGTCGGTTCTTAGACCCCTTAGGTCGACCTCTTTTCTTGCCCGTCCCCGGAGTGCTCATAATACTGGAATCAGGGTCAAGATGCGTTGGCATATCGGCATGATACGAGGGATTGGCAAGTCCATTTCTAGATTGCTCGCCGGATCCTGGCTCGGTTTGGGATAGATGGAGCATATTTTGCGAACCAAGCGGGTCAACCTGGCTGGAGGAATGGTGTGCTATATCTGACTTTTTGATGCCTTTGTCTATTCGAGGTTTAGAGCTTTTGCTCCCCTTTGGCCGCCCTCGTGGTCTTTTCATAGGGGTGCTAGCTGCATCTTGCGTTCCTGAGGGCTGTGAAGGTTCTGGTGCAGCATCCGTGGAGGATGGCGGAGCGGCGGGAGCGGTAGCCGAATGAGATAGAGTTGGAGGTTGAGCTGACGAGGGGACGTCTGAGGTGGTAGCAGCTACAGCGGCAGCGGCAGCAGAGACTATATCGCTCTGTAGAGACGGATGTGGTGCTATAGCTGAAGGATTACCTTCGACCGGAGGGAATATCTCGGCGACCCAGCCGACGAAAATGGATCCCTGGCCATTGTTGTGTCCGCTTTCTGGAAAAGCTGCATCGTGTGATGAAGGAGCGCCTGGGATCCCCCCAAAGTATGCCAAGGCTTTGCACAGCTGATCCACCACGACAACGGGATTTAAGCTGCGTAACAAGGTGAGAAGCCGAGCCTGTTCGGCCTTGGCCTCATGCGGTAAAGGCCCTAGACTGCGGGCAGGTAAAGGGTAGGAGGGATTCGGATAGCCATTTTGCGTAGCCCCGTAGGCCGGGGCGGAAGAGCGCGGATCGGGTTCGGTGGGCGGAATCCACGCCAGCTTGCTACGTTTGATGGATTGGTAGCCGCGCATGTTGGCCAGTCTCGCTGCCGCCTCCGTCTCCTCGCTCGTACGCTTTGCAGCAGCATTCCGCAGGGCAGCCTGTGCGCTATTTATGTCGATGTGCATGACGCCAAAGTTGCCGTTCTTGTTGTCGGCCTTGCCCTTGAGCTTGCTGGGCACAGGGTTCTTGACCCGGCCATCTGTGGTGTGAATGGAGGCTCCCTCCGGGGCATCGGTCACATCTGGGCACTGCAATGAGCAAATCCATCCGGCCAAATGGCACCAGATCCGAGGGCCTGGCGGAGCGTTGAATTGCGCCTACATACCATGACTAGAGGTGCGGATCGGGGTCGAGGACCTGGGGCCGGGAGTTGCGGACGACTCCAGCGCGATTTCAGCCTTTGCGGGCGAGTCCCCGGGCGGAGGAGATTCGCAGATGGCGAGCGTCGCAGAAGCTGCCGAGAGCAGGTCAGAGGCGACACGGGCCGGGGATGGTTTGCGGAAAGACAACAAGAGATGGAGGCACAGATACGAGACGGGGAAACGAACCAGGAGCTGCGGCCATGGCGCTATGATGATGCGCCTGCAGACCGCCTCATGCCCAGCGCGCGGGCTAGGCGAATTGGAGCTTTGGGAGGGCTGGCGGAGAGAGGCTGTCTCAGAAGCTAGATGTTTTGACGATGCCGGGCCCGGGCAGAAGGCGATGTTTGGAGCTTGGAGAACAGCCGAGGAATTGGAGAGGACGGAGAGCGAACAAACAGGCCCCGGAATTGGCGTCTCGAGGCGCTCACATGGTCCGGAAGCGAGGGGCGGTCAGCAGTCCTTTGTATCGCCGTCACAGGCCGTGATGTCGCGCGTTGCAGGCGGTTGTCATGTCCATGGCCTGACAAAGAAAGTTGGCGGTGCACGGCGCAATGTTTCTCTTCATATTCCGACTGAACCTGCTGCTGAGACGGGACTAGCGTCGTCCGTAGCGCTGTGATTCCATATGCATGTACGGGAGGGGAAAGATGCTGCATAGATGAATATCGCTGTATGTATGAGGCTGTACTGCCGCTGTAGACGTCAATGCCGAGTTTCTTCCATCTTAAGGCGAGGGGTTGGTGTTTAACGGGGACCCGGGCCCTGGATTAGGTATTGAGTACTTGATAAATCGTCAGTCTCACTGCACAAACTTTAGTATCGAGTACTTTGGTCCTGCTCAGCATCCTGTAACCCCCCCACTGCTGGAAGCTAAGCTGAACTGTCACTGGACTTGCTCGCGAACTTGCTTCCAACTTGCCGCATCCTAATTTATACATGTAGCCAAGCAGCCGTTCAAGCTTGTCTCGGCGCTGTTTTTCTTCCTCTTCAAAGCCAGAGCTGCAATCCTTCTCCGGGCCTTTGCGTGAGAGAGATTTCCGTCTATTTATCCTCTCTGCCCTCCTGCTTTTGCTCGTCCCTTCTCTTTGCTCTTCTCGTCTTCCTCCTCATCGGGTCTACTTCTATCTCCGTCACCAGCAGCCACCGCCATGTCGTCCAAATATGCGCTGATATCGCTGCCTCAAAGCGCCTTCGACTCTGGAAACCGGGATGAAGCCATCTCGTCTTTGAGCGCGACCATCACCGCCGACAATGGCACCGTCCTGCCTTTCGCCATCCCCGACTTCAAGATTGGAACTCTAGACCTGCTGGTCCAGCAAGCCGATGACCTGGCCAAGCTCGACGCAGCGTGCCAGTCGGTCGTCGCCAAGGTTGCGGATTCCTTGCGCACCGTGCTCAACAACGATGAGGACCGAATGGCCTCGTACAAGATGGTCAATGACAGTTAGTCGAGCTAAATATGCGCTTCTGTATGGTGTACGTGGTGGGGGGACTGACGACATGCGGCAGAGCCAACCGATCACTATCTGCGCAACTTTAGCTGGAACAAGATGAGGTACCGAGCCGATAAACCTATTGCCGAGCTCATCAGCACTCTCCAAAAGGTATGCCTTTATTAAAACTTGGTCCAAACCCGCCAGGCGAAGCTCATCCATCTTACGCGCGGCTTAGGAGCTCAACACGGTCGACAATGATGTCAAGTCCAAATTCAACCAGTACAACACCGTCAAGACGAACCTTGCAGCTCTGCAAAGGAGACAAACGTGAGTACCTCGCATCTACCAAGCTGCCCTTCGCTAATTGACCTGTCTCGACTGCAGGGGCACTCTCGCAACGAAATCTCTCACCCCGATTGTGAAGCCATCGCTCCTCGTCCAAGACTCCGAGTACCTCGAGACCCACCTCATCGCCGTGCCGACGAATGCAAAGAAGGATTTCATTAAGAGCTACGAAACCCTCGCGCCCATGGTGGTGCCCCGGTCCTCTGTCGAAATCGACCATGACGACGAGTTCACACTGTTTGCTGTTGTGACGTTCAAGAAGCACAGCGCCGAGTTTGTCCACAAGTGTCGAGAGCAGAAATGGACGCCCCGTCAGTATACGTATGTCGAGGGCGGCCGGGAGGAGGAGCAGCGTGAGCTGGATCGTGTCACCAACGAAGAGCGCAAGGTCTGCGGCGAGGCTCTGCGCATGGGAAGGACTGGATGGAGCGAAAGTGTCATGATCTGGATTCATGTCCTCACCCTGCGCGTCTTTGTCGAGGCCGTGCTACGATACGGATTGCCGCTGGATTACGCCACAGCTCTGATCAAGGTATGTTGCGCTGCGCCGCTACTTGCGAATGTACCCCTTATTCATCTACCCATCCCCATCAACCATCTCAGATGGGTCACGTATATTTCCTCATGTACACAAGACTGACTACATATGGCACAGACAACATCGAAGCTGGCTCCCAAGGCAAAGGCAGCGCTGGACTCTAAGTACTCGTACCTGGGCGGAAATGCATTCGGACGAGACAAGCACGGCAGGGTCACCAAAGACGACGCCGCCCTCAGCTCAGAGATGGCTGCGGCAGGACTGGGGACTGGCGAGGGACACGAGTATACGGCTTTTGTTTACTACGAGGCCGAATTTCCCTGAGCGTGGCATAGAGTATAATTTTTTTCTAAAAAGCGTCATACGCCTGTATTCTATCATTATTGTCTGTGTCCTTAATAAGACTTTTCTTTTTCTCGTTGCACCTTGTTCTATATGAATCCACCATTTTCAATGTGACAAAGACCAGGTGTAATGCGATTTTCTTTGCGCCCAACGGTTATTTCCTTTTCTCTCCATTCCCCATCTCTTTCTTTCCTCCAAGTAATGCATGTCTCTAGTTCTTGACCTCACTCTTGACGTAACCCTTGGCGATGAGCCAGTTTGTGATTTGCGCAACGCACTCCTCAACTGTGTTCTCATGCGTCTTGATTGTAATCTCAGCGTTGACAGGCTCCTCGTAAGGAGCCGAAATGCCAGTGAACTCCTTGATCTCTCCAGCACGAGCCTTCTTATACAGACCCTTGGGGTCGCGCTGCTCAGCAACCTCGAGGGGCACGTCGACAAAGACCTCGACAAAGGGGATGGGCTCGTCGCCGTCCTGCTCCGTCTTAGCGTGCAGCTCACGAGCGAGGTCGCGGTCGGCGCGGTAGGGCGAGATGAAGGAGGTGATTGCGATGGTGGAGGCGTCGGCGAAGAGCTTTGCGACCTCTGAGATGCGGCGGATGTTCTCGTTGCGGTCCTTTTCGGAGAAGCCGAGGTCCTTGTTGAGGCCGAAGCGCACGTTGTCGCCGTCGAGGCGGTAGGCGGCGAGGCCTAGATGCAGGAGGTGCTGCTCGAGGGCGGTGGCGACGGTGGATTTGCCTGAGGCGGAGAGGCCTGTGAGCCAGATGGTGAGGCCGCGCTGGTTGCGGAGCTGGTTGCGCTCGCGGCGGGAGAGGGAGGGATGCCAGGTGATGTTGCTGATGTTAAGGGTTAGCTTTGCTTGGAGTGTTTGTGGTGATGGTGATGATTCAATGGCAGCTAATTATGGTGGTTTGGTGTGCGGTGATAGAATGACGACAATCTTGAAGATAGATAGATCGTGACATTTCATCTGAAGTGTTGCAAGGCGGGGGAGGGGCAAAAGGACGGTTGTGGTACGCACGTGGCCATTGTGAGATGAATTGACAAAAGCTGAATCGCTTGGTTACTTGAGACGAGGAGTACAGGAAAGTAAAGTAAATAAAACACTCATAAAAGGAGGAAAAGAGATGTAGAGATGGAAAAGGTAAGGTGGAGATTTAATGCGACATATATGAATACAGAAAAAAGAGGGATGATGATGAAATCAGATGCGAGATGGGCGATCTCTTAGAGTTGGTCTCTGTAAGTCGCAAATTCGCCCACTAACATCCCCTCGGACCCTCGCCCAGCATTAAAAGACGGGACATATTTCCCCCACTGTGACATGCTAAAGAAAAAAAAGAAAAAGCTGCTGCTAGTGCTGCTGAAAACCCACTTGCAACGTCGAATTCTACTCCAAGATAGGCCAAGGCGGATGATGTGCTCATTGGGGAGGCTGATGGCGACAGTCCGAAACCGCCGACTTCCGCTGTCTTGATCACCCCGCTGTTTTTCCGTGCCTCTCTCTCTCAAATCTGTACGGATTCTTCTTTTATATCCACATAGTGTAAACTGGAGAGTCTTGTGACGATTGTACTATGTACGGAGTCTCGCATTGCAGCTATCTTTGCTCATTTCGATAGCAATAATATTGTACAATGATATCTTGAATTTACATATCTATTTTACTTTTGCTTGCTCAACAATGCAGAGAAATCAGCCTTCTCGCAGTATTCCCTAAAAGACGACATTCTAATTCCGTACTAGATGATGATAGTCAGCATAGTGAATCGCCTCTTGTATGATGAGATCAAACTTACCTTTCCTGGCCCAACAATCCCTGCTTCTCTTCCCTCATACCCAAACTCAAACGCAAACAAGACATTCAATCCGAATTCATGACCCAAGCCACCGGGAATGAGCGCATTAATCTCATCATATGTCAGCTCGTCAACACCTCCATATGGAACACCCTGGGTCTCGCAGAAGATGCGAAGATAATCGGTCCAAGAAAGATATTCTCCCACGGCAAATAAGTTTGTGTTGGGAGGCGCCTGTTCCACAAGAGCCTTCACGTTCGGCCCAAGGTCAGTGCCAACGTTGCCGAGGGGGATGGGCTTGTGGGCAGCGCCGGGGACCTTCATTCGATAAGTTCCATCTGGTTGCTGAACGGACCAAGTTGTTAGCTGGGCCATAGTGGTTAGAGAGAGGAGAGAAATTCTTCATATGTTACCTTTGTTGGTTCTACCGGCAATCCCCATTCCAGTGCAATTTGGTAGTAGATTGGGGCCTGGATTTGAGAGAACTTGTTTTTAAGCTCAGGGAGGCTTTGTGCATATGTAGCGGCTTGGGCCTTGCCGTCCATGTGGTATAACTTTGAGAACTTGCCACCACTCGATTGTGTCGCATTAGCCATGGAACTAAAAATGTACCGGTCTAATGTGGATGCCGTTGAAGCTGCAGCATCAGCAAGGTTCTTGCCATGCCGTAGCTCAACTTCGTAGCAGTATTCGACGAGTTCTTGATCAGGCTTCTTGAGCTCCTTGCTTCGAGGGTCGCCAAAGATGTTCCAGAAATCTGTGACGCCGAAAATGACATTGGCGCCTTGGAAGGCCCGCTTAAGCGACTCGACGTCGTCAAAATCGGCTTTGACAATCTCAACGCCCTTTGCTGCCCATGCTTTGGCAGCTGGAGATTCGGTGTTGCGAGTTACACCGCGGATGGTATAGCCAGGGGTTTGAAAGAAGGTGTTGGCAACAGAGCCGCCCTAGATGTGGTGTTAGTAACTAACTACGGTGCTTTCAATTAAACGGAATGCATTCGTTTAGGGACACTTGCCTGAACTCCGGTGATACCTGTGATGGCAATGAGTTTCGTCATGTTGTTGGATTATTGGCTATTGTTTAGATGTGTAACGGGTTCGAGTCAATGGTTTGTTAGAATGAGTTATCAATGCTTCTGAGTTGCGAATTGTAACATGCAGAACTGGGTTCAAGAGGTATTAATATAGTTGTACGACCTCGTATCACTAACTCATCTTTAAATCGGTAGTTACCTAGAATACTGGAGAATGAAACCATTTCTCAACTACATCATGCGTATTAAGCGCTTCAATTCTAATCAGCCCTCTAAGCGATCTCCAACATACAGCAATTTGTAAGATTTTAATCGCAATAAGTTCCTACAGCTCTAGAAACTTACGTGCGACAAGGAAGACCATTGCCCGAGTTGGAGATCTGGTGGCTTGGCCGGGCGAATCACGATTTGTAAAATCACCTTTTCCTACCAATTTGGCTTGGGTTTCTAAGTACAGCCACAGAATCTATGGCGGAGGGCGTAGTACCCCATCTCGATGTCCTAATTGGGAATGTGGGGTAATAGAAAATGGATGTCTTTGCCAATGAAATTTGAATCTACAGCTAGCAAAGATAACGTGATTGACTTTGGCACAAGTAGACACGACCATTTTGGAACAGTTGACAACTGTTACTTACCAATCTACAATGCCTAAAAATTAAGCATACAAACGAGTTGATTGTGGTTTTGTATTCTATGACATCATAATCATACGAAACAGAGGGCGCTGGATCTCGAGAATCTGCTCCTTGCTCCACAAAGAGCCAGTGCTATGTATAATCCAAACGCCTAAGCTAGGGCTGACAAATGAATTACATACTCGTACTTATGTGATTCCATTCTAGCAGCCTGTACACCAATACTTTCTCAGTCATGAAATTATCGATACGATAATAGTTCACAATATTATTGAAAGGGAAGCCAAGTATTCTACGGTAGGCAGTGGAATCGAAGCGAGTTCTGCACATGACTGTACTGTAGCACATCTTTTTAATATTGTCATTGTCTTATATCAGGCATATACGTATATTTTATATACTCAACATGGATTGTCGTTTGCAAATATTTGTACTTGATGTGTATTTAACTCGTTTGCAAAATAATGTACTAGAGGTATATCATGTAAAGCATCCATCTGGCTCGGCTCCATCTTCTGCAAAGACGACCAAGCATTCCTCTTACTGCCTCGCTGTTAAAGTATGTGCAGTTCTAGTATAATCTATTCCCGCCGTCGCTTCCCAAAGATTTCAAAAAAGAGCAAAATAAACATGGAAAAAAAGGAAAAAATGCAATGAGGCAAAAACGTCGCAATTCTATACGCTCGTCTTCTCGTCTCGCCATTATTCCACCGCATGTAGACCATCATTTAGGTAATTCGGGGCATCAGCTGCGTAAAATAAGATTGTCAGCCACAGTAAGCCTTACAAATATACTGAGACATAGATCCAAAAAACTTACCGCTGCATACTTGGGAGAGATGAACAATCCCTTCGCCTCGACCAAAGTGACGGGCTTCTCGCCCGGCGCAGGCAACGTCTCGATGCATCCCTCGGCCCACGCCTTGCGCCCCTCGACTTTAACCGTCTTGCCGCGCAGCACCAGGAAGCTGTTGGCCTGCGTCGGCTTGCGATAGTTGATCTCCAGGCTCGCCGTCACGGCAATCTTGTGCGGCAGCGCGTCGAAGCAGCCCCTCGCCAGCCCCTCGTCCAGCATCGTCGCCAGCAGGCCGCCGTGCACGAGGCCAGGGTGGCCGCATAGTTTGTCGCCGATGTACGTGACGCTGACGATGGACTTGCCGCCGTCCTCGATGAAGGCGACGGGCGGCACCATGATCATACCGTCGCCTTGTAGGGCACCGCCGGTGAGGCTGCGGCTCCGGACTTCGCTTGACATTTTTAGGTGAGGTCGTGATTCCTTGAACTCTGGTCGTGATCGCAGCTCTTGGACGAGCGGGTGTTTGTTGATTGTCTCTTCGATTTGCTGCAGCTCGTCACTGTCGGGGACAAACAGCTTGGCTGATTCGGCATCGGTGAATGAGGCAAAGCCCTTTTGTACCATCGAATAGAATGTTGCTGCTGCTCCGAGGCCGCTGAATGCAACACCATACAGGAGCAGCCCGAGGCCTCGACCGATACGTCCTTTAGGGGCGGCTGTATTGGTGGAAAACAACTCAGACGTTAGCACGATCTTCTCCTTTCTCGCTCTCCGCATATCATCCACACGCAGAGATCAAGACAATCCACAAGAAAACTCACCCTGCGCAGCCTCAGCATAACATCGTCGTTGAGCAGCTCCTCTGAGCGCAGCGAGTGACGGATGTTGGCCACCTCGAGCCATCTGGCCGATGCGGCGCCCGCCACGGGCAACTTGTTGGCTAAACATTTCCGTGCAATTGCCTCTCTCTATTTCCTCCTGTCTTCACGCTTCTCCTCTGCAACAGAAAACAAACACGAAGAAATTAAAAACAAAACCAAAGTGAAAAGGCCCAACAAAAAAAAGAACGTATAATTGCCGAGGCAAAAAAAAGGGACCGACCACACACCATCACGCCTTTATAATCCTCACCGGCATAATATTGTATGTACAGTATGCGCCGATAAGATAAACTGATATGGCTCTTATCAGCGGTCCGGTATCCCGATTCTAGCCAAGCCCGCGCTTTGGCTCCATCGGCGTATCCGAGTTCGGGCAGCGAAAGCCTCGGATATTTTCCTGCTCTCTATGTACATAGGCACGTCAGACACACCGTGGCTTCGGATCGGACATTTCCTTCCCGTCTGACTGACACTTTTATTCATCATGGTTGCATCCAAATCGAATCTGCAAGGCTTCGAGAATCCCGTGGTTTTCCCTTGTTTGGTCCCATGGTGATGGCATATTGTCAAGAGTGACATTCGTCTCAAGCCACCTGGAAGCATCACTGCAGACTTTCCTGGTACACTTCAGATATCACTTACACCTCTTTGTAGCTCTAATACACAAGCGCACCCTTGTAGACTGGCCAATAAACATGTTTCCTGTATTTTCGCCGCCTTCTAGGCCCGATTTTGATTCCTTATTACATGTAATCTGCTTTTTGTCTATTCTACAAGTCATCATCGCCCGCCAAAAGCTCTGCATAGTCGTCCACAGATGCAAACGTAGGCAGACCCCTGAGCATCTTTCTTCTAGCCTTGCGCTTGTCTCCCTTCTCCTCGTCTTCATCAGGCACGTCTGGAGCGACCAAATCGTCGTCATCTGAGCCTTCTTCCTCTGAGTCGTCACCGAATTCCACACTAACATCATCATCATCATCATCATCATCGCCATCGAGTGACAAGGCAGGTGAATCATCCTCATCAGATCCCATGTCCAGATCATCCATATCGTCAAAGCCAGCATCGGAGGCATCTTCATCAATGTCAGGTTGAGCATTGACCAAGGCCTTCCAGATCTCATCCTCTTCCGCGTCGCCTTCATCGTCTTCGCCACCTGCCGCTGCCCTCTTCGTAGTCTCCTTGCCCTCCTTGGCGATTTGCTGGAAGTATTTGTGGAAGAAGACATCCTCTGCAGCAACGTCCTCTGCTTTCTTGTTCCAGAATGCAGCCGAGTTGACCTGGGTCGTGGATGAGCTAGTCCGTCCGCTACCCAGCCAGATATCTCCGATATCCTTGGCGGCCTTGAGAGGCTGCATAATGGATGCACCACGTGCATCTGTGGCCTTTGCGTTTCTGTACACAAACTTATCCAAGAATCTGATCAGACTGTGGCTCTCCATATCGGGCTTCAGCATTTTCTGATTTCTGTCCATCAATGAAGAAGCAAACTTGCTGACGGCAGGGTGGAAGTGACTTTGAATTGGAACCACTTCCCACAGGCAACTTCG
Organism: Trichoderma camerunense; assembly: GCF_050948025.1. NCBI lineage: Eukaryota > Fungi > Ascomycota > Sordariomycetes > Hypocreales > Hypocreaceae > Trichoderma > Trichoderma camerunense. The sequence continues at coordinate 160,201 of NW_028145343.1, forward strand.
GTGGGCGTTGCTGTGTTCTGGATTTCGTTTGCGTCCATCGTACGTCGGTCGATTTTCAGGCTCTTCATCATCAAATACGGATTCTTCGGGCGACTCAACCAAAGTTGAGAGGTCAGGGAATGTTTGCCTGAGATGAGAAATGACGTAGAGCAAGCCACAAATAAAGGGGGGCTGATGAAGACCCGCCACCTGCAGCATTCGCTTGGCAAAAGCCTTGACTCTTCGCACGTCAACATCGTTCTTCAGTGCCCGGAGAAGCAAGTTCAAGTAGAGCGCTTGTTTTGAAGAGGTCATGAGACGGGGGTCAAGTAGCGACTCGTACAGAGTCCTGTAGAAACGGTCGCTGCCAAGATTTCTGGCAGAGGAGAGATGTTGAATGAGCAGCAAAGCCTGGATGCCAGTGTTGAAGTTGGAGGAGTGCGCAATCTTGAAAAGCGTGTCGAGATGACGCTCCATACTATGAACAAGTTAGCCGTCTTCACACAATTTTGTTATAACTGGGTTGGCGTTTAGACACTTACACCATGTCGTTAGTGCCTACAAATGGTGCGGCACGGTTGACGCCGGTCAATAGGGCAGAAACAAGCTTATCAGCTGCCTCAGACTCTGGGACAGAAGCAGCTGTTGGCTTTGTCTGGTTAGCTGGCTTTCCAGATGACGAGCCCTTGCCAGGCTTCTGTCCTTTCTGTCCTTTCTGGGGCTTGCTAGATTCCTCTTCTATCGGCATACCAAGCTTTCCTGTCTTGAGTATTGTGGCAAAAAGGTCGAAATAGATACGAAGTAGAGACTCAGCTACAGCCGGCTCCTTGTTTGAAAGAATCGTTTGGTTAAGGGTGTTGATGGCATAGTAGCGTGAACGATGGTCTTGCGAGGGTCGAAGTAGGATTTCCTGTTCCACCGTTCGTACGATGACCGGCTTCATACCAGGGTGGGAATTTTGCAGCTGTAGGAGGAGATACGAAGCCCGCGACGAGATCTTTCGGTCACGGTCACCCAACTTGTTGACGAGTAGAGTAAGAAGGTTCGATTCTTGTTCCGGCTTATCCTTTAGCAAGGCATAGACGAAGTCAACGGCCCTCATTCTGGAGTATTCAATCTCATCGGAGCACCAAACTTCCAAAAGTTGAATGATTTTGAAATAAGTCTCCTTCAACCAGTCTTCGTATGCCCAAGATATTAAATGCGCTTGTGTAATTTTGCCGGGCAAAGGTTGACTCGGGGCCCAGATTTTGGCAGAAGCTCGTTGAAGTGAGCCTAAAAGGCCCGGCTGAGCCTGAAAGGTCCTCAATCGTCGATCTGATGGTAGGAGCGTGCCAGGGCCAAGCATATCCACAAGCGCTCCTATAGCTCCAATGGCTTGTGCTCGACTCTTCTTTGAGGCCAGATTCATCAGGGTGTCGAATGCGCGAATGTTGTGAACGGGAGACTCTTGACAGGCCAGGGTCAGAGCGGAAACCTTGTCTGTAAGAGTACCAGACGTCATGATAGTCGCAAGAAACTTGTGAGATGAGGATGCAAAAATGGTTGTTCTGTATTTAGCCGCCTCCGTCTCCAAGAGATATTTTCCATGCTCCTTCAAGGAGTTGATGGCCGACATGAATGGGCCAATATCATCCACCGTAGGTCCGGGTAGCTGGGCTAGTCTAGCAGCGTGCCAGTCTGCGCGCGGCTCGAAGATCTAGTTCACTGAGTTAGTTGTCAGAGATGCCGTTGAGACTCAAGGATATCAACTCACCAGGCCTTCGACACGTCGCATATCATTCTCAGCAGGGCCCTTTTTTTCTTTTGATTCCTTGTTGGTTTTGCCGTTGTTCTGGTTCTTGTTCTTGCTATCGCCCTCACTGACGTCGTCGAAATCTTCCTCCTCGTCTTCTTCCTCCTCCTGATCGCCTTCTTCTTCTTGTTCGTCATCGCTAGCATCAACCGGCGCAAGTCCAGCAAAGCCAAGTTCTTTTGATAGAGCTGCCAGCTCCTCTTTCAGACGCTTGTCTACTGGCGCCTTTGACTCCGAGGCGACTGCTTCATCGTCGGAAGCGACTTCATTGATCAGACGCCAATCTTCCTCGTCGCCTCCCAGAGCCTTGATTTCGGCCAGCAAAGCCTCTTCATCGGCTTTGTTGCTTTTCGCGGGCGGTGCTGCACCCTCGGAATCGCGCTGCTTTCGCTGCTTCTGCTTGCCAGAGGCTTCCGTAGGTGGATTCTTTCGCTTGTTGTAGGGATTGCCGTTCAATTTCTCCTGAATTTGAGAAGTGAGCTCGCTCAATCCATTCTTCAGCTTGGCCGCATCATTTTCAGAGCGCTGGGGCCCTTTGGCCTTTTTAGAGTGCTTGGCCATTGTGAAGATGCTGCCGAGTGTGTTGTAGTAGAAATCGGCTGCATCAAATTTCTGGATGCGACGCAAGTAATTTTTTTGAAAGCTGCTTATCTTATCGGCCCACGCAGATTTCGTAGCGCCTATCGCGTCTGTTGTTAGCGCCATGCGCTTAAGGAACCGCCGTCTCAATCTCGAACCAACACAGGCTCTCTCATTGGTGATAGTTTCGCCTCGTACGAGGTGCGATTATTTCATTGTTATCACTCATTCAAGAACTATGTAAAAAATTTAGAATGAATTGTTCCACCACTCGTTAAACATGCGTGCTCCAGCCCTGGTCTATCATGGCGGACTTCGCCCGCTAAAGGCCGTCCGTAGCTCGAACCCCATCCGAGCATTTTCACAGCCTCTTTTTGCTCAATCTATACGGCTAAGATCAACGCTGTCCAAGATATGGGTTCCCACTGGCGGCGTCTCGGCCACTGAGGGAGAAAGTATGGAACTGTTCTTTCATCAGCGTTGAGGAATTGTCGGGCTAATTGTTCATAGCTGGCCATGGCAAGCTCATCCGAGCTGGATTTCTACGTCAGGTAAGCCGACGTCACCTCAGTTGATGACCTGACCCTGTGCAAGATAATTTGCTAACCTAGCCCAATTTCTCAGGCACAATCTGGAGTTTTTCAACTGCTTCCATTGGGACTGCGTGTCCAAGATAAAATTGAGCGCCTCGTTGACAAGCATATGCAGAATCTAGGTGAGTCTATCTACCACACAGTTCTGCGGCGATGGTTTGACTTACTTCTTTTTAGGAGCCTCTAAACTGGCCCTCTCAACCCTCACAACTGAAGAGTTATGGCGCAAAAGTGGCCGCCTAGATAAAGTCTCTTCCGAGGTAAAAACTGCGTTCGCAGGCTAATAAGATGCAGTTTACTAACACTGCACCAGCTCTTCCGGCTCCATGACCGCAAAGAAGTTCCCATCATGCTGTCACCCACACATGAAGAAGAGATCACATCCCTTGTGGCCAGCACTTTGAAATCTTATAAAGATTTGCCTCTCAAATTATACCAAATCAGTATGAGCCATTGACTGATTCACTCCTCATGCGCAACTCCTCACTGATCTTTGTAGCACGGAAATATCGAGATGAGATCCGCCCCAGGCACGGTTTACTACGATCTCGTGAATTTATCATGAAGGATCTATATACATTTGATTTGACGGTTGAAAATGCCGTTGAGACTTATCGCGACGTCGCCGCCGCCTACAGTGCCTTCTTCGCCGACTTGAAGCTGCCCATATTAGTAGCTGAGGCCAGCTCAGGAGACATGGGCGGAGAGCATAGCCACGAATATCACCTTTCTCATGCCATTGGAGAGGACACTGTCGCATCCTGCAACAGCTGTGGCTATACCGCCAACGACGAAGTAGTTGCGGCTCGGTCACCCGGGCAGCTTGCCGACGTTATCTCATCTTCATCCTTTGGCATCTGGCGCGGCATTACAGACGACAGAAAGACACTTGTAAATGTGTGGTACCCGCGTCTGGGAAACTCGCCATCTGGAGACGTTTATAATCTTCATGCTGTCAAATCTGTCGTTCCCGAACTTGATACCAGCGTTAGTGACGCCGTATCGTTCTGGAAAGAGGCCGTTCAACAGGCAGATGGGCATAGTGGAGAGCTCCAGCTACTGAACGTCATTGATTCAAGACTTGCAACAGCTTTTGAGGATCTTCACGGCGACCTCCCTCTCTTTCCTGCAGATCTCGCGGGTGACCAAATTCAGCAATCATCAATATCACAGACAACAGACGGCAGGGATCTCAACCTTTTGCGCATCATCGACGGTGATGGCTGCCCTCGTTGTGATGCAGGGAAGCTTGAGATCCATCGCGCATTGGAGCTAGGTCACACTTTTCTTCTCGGAACACGCTACTCAGAGCCTTTGGAGGCATCTGTAGCACTCCCACAAAACCCAGGAGTCCAAGTTCCAGTCCAGATGGGCTGCTTCGGCATTGGCGTTTCTCGCATTCTCGGTGCTGTGGCAGAACAAATGGCGGATGATAAAGGACTCAATTGGCCACGAGCTATTGCACCCTTTGAAGTCGTCATGATTCCAACATCTGGAGTCAATGAGCAGACGTTGGAGTTTTACGATACATTAGCAAAGCATGAAGGCGCTAGTGCAGGACTGGACATTGTTTTGGATGACCGCAAGGAAGCATTTGGATGGAAGATGCAGGATGCAGATATGACGGGCTATCCTGTTGTAATTGTACTTGGAAAGGCCTGGAGAGAAAATGGCGTCTGCGAAGTGCAGTGCAGGAGGCTTTCGGTGAAGGAGAATGTCAAGGCAGAAGATGTTCCCCAATATCTGGCGGCTTTGCTGGAGCGGCTATAATAACATCCAGCGATAAATGTCAACACCTCTCCAATCTGGTCCGACTAAAAAGAAAAAAATTAGATAAATAAATAAAAACAATTAAAAATTTGATTATATACATTACACATGACATTAATTAAAATTCATAATATAATGCCTGTCTAAAGTGTCGTAAATCCCACGTCCTCGTTACAAGGATCGCCAGCCCCTCTAAAGTCATCCGCCGTAGTGGTGCATGGAGGGGCTCGTCTCTAAACCTCCAGCTCTCCCCAAGCTTCTCAGGCGCCGAAACATTCGACCACGAGCAGCCATGTCGAGCAACCAGTCAGAGACCAGTAAGGCCTCAAACCCTCCACCCCTTCTCTCTCTTGACTTTTCCTTCAATCTCGTTGCTTTGAAGCTGTGCAATAGCGCTGACCGCCTGCCTTTGTAATCTTTAGTCAATCTCGACACTCTCGAGCCCCAGCAGCTCGCGCAGGTCAAGAAGCAGCTCGAAGAGGAGCTCGAGCACCTGACGAGCTCCTTCGCCCAGCTCCACGGCGCCCAGAACAAGTTCAAGGAATGCCTCCGATGCGTACAGGCCCGAGCCGCCGATAGCCAAGGTACATACATCATATCCAAAAGTCGTCGGTCAATGGGGGTGTCGCAAACAGACGAAAGGGGGAGGGAAGAGCAAGAGAAAAAGGAAACAAAAGCTAAAGTGGCAATGCAAATAGGCTCAAAATCGGTCTTGGTCCCGTTGACCAACTCTCTCTACGTCAGCGGCGAGTTGACGAGCACCGATACCGTCTTGGTGGACGTGGGTACAGGGTTCATGATTGAAAAGGTTGCTATACCTGTTTTTTACTACCTGGCTCAAGGGACGGAAACCTGACATTCGACAGAAACTAAAATCGGCCGAGAAATTCTACGATGCAAAAGTAAAGGAGGTTGGCAATAGCTTAAAGGAGCTCGAGGCCATTGTTCAGAGGAAACAAATGAACGTTCGCACAATAGAAGAGGGTATGTCTCCTTACCCATGTCGAATCACTCGTCCTATGGTTACTAACGTTGGGTTCTTGACAGTTCTACGGAACAAGATTATGGCCAGCCAAGCAGCAGAAGGTCAAAGTTGAAAAGTACAGCCCGGGAGACAAAAAAAATTGAATAAAAGAATTACCTTGCGCGTCCATCTGATCATTGATTACAATCCTCACACAACTAGACAGCCCCGGTTGTGAACCTACTCATTAGCCACGGTTGGGAGATCTTCGTCTTCCTCCAAGACCAAGGGTGGCACATCCTCGACATGCTGCTGGAGCTGCAAAACGACTTCAAGGAAGCTTTGGAACCTCCTCCCTAGGTCTGGATCAGTGCCAACCCAAACATTCTTCTGTCCCTCTCCCCAGTCCTTCCTCCTCGTATGCGGATTCACCTGGTTCGTGGCCGAATCCCAGTGCTTGCCATAAAGCTGAATGCCCCACGCCATTTTTGCCTGCGATTTCGTCTTGAGCCCCTTCCAGATCTGGGTTATGCTTACCTCTAGCATATATGGAGTGCCATGAAGTTCGACAGCGAACGTCGTCTTCAGGCGAGTTTCCGATATTTTGTCTTTCCACGGCCCGGCTTGACCGACTATCACCTCGCCCGGTTTGAGAAAATCGCCCGTTTCTTCGTATGTAGCCGGTCTAAGACGCAACTCGTTGATAAGTTTGGCGATGCCGTCTGGTACACTCTCAAAATCGTATGCATCTGCTCTGATGCCCCAATCAAGTCTCCTAAACCGTTTTAGATTAATACAGGGAGCGCAATCGACGATCCTTGGGTAGCTTACATGTCTGGGGTGGCCATCACCCAGTTGAGCCACTTGGTAGGGCATGCAATGCCCATCTTTGCCCGGGAGGTATCGAAACTGCCATTCTCGCAGCCTTCTACATATACCTCTTTCCATTGCAGCCCCAATGTCAAGGCATACGTTCGCCTTATGGTATTATGATCCAATCGAAGGCCGTTATCTCCTTCCAAGGCCAATAAATGCTTTATAACGTGATTTGAGAGCTCGAGCTCGTTCAACCTTGAAGTCTGATCAGCAAGGGATGCCCTAAGAGACTGATATGTAATGATTACCTGTCAAATAGTCCAATGCCTCCTCGAATTGAGAATGACTTTGCCGCCTCCGTAAATTCATCGTAAGTGAGCACATTATTCGTGCCCTTGTGCTTCACAAACACCTTTACTTCCCCGAAACTCACACGCATCCTGAGCTCAGAGTCAACACTCATTGCGCACTCTGTGGAATTGAGGAGATGCGGGCGAAGGGCTCGGAGGAGTTTTCCCGCAGTTCTTTTTATATCCGATGATCCAGACAGCGGTGTTGTGACTTCGGGCCTTGAATTGGGGGCCACTGATATGCGAGCCTCATCGGTAACTCTAGAGCTTTCCTGGACGACAAGCACTGTGGCAAGAAGCTCTTTTTGCAAGCGCAGGTCGTGCACAATTTGGTTGAATGCATGAACAGCTTCTTGCAAACCAGATGCCGACTCACTATAAATATCCCAGGCTTGGCTATCTCTAACTCTGACAATCCACACGCGACGTTGTTTACGGATATCATCCAATATGGCTGGGTCCTCAAGTGCCAAAGGGTAGACTTCCCAGGAGGAAGCGAGCACGTGTCGGGCCTCATAGAAGAGTTAGCAGCTTTCGAACAATCACTCTTGACAAGGACAATACGGGAGAGGTAATAGCATCACTTACTCGTATCAACTCTCGGTCTGTAGGTGGCTCTCCAAGATAGGATTCTTTGTTTGTAACCGCCTCCAGCCGCTTATCATTCACCTGGGCTTTGGCGGTTGCCATTTTCTTCGCTACTCCCCACTGATCCCTTGGTCCCTGAGGCTGTCGATTTTGATGATGGCCATGATTGCCATGATTGCGATGGCTGTCCCCCACGGGAACCCATGGAGTCGCTCGACCCTTGCCTTTGTTCATGATATCTGTTTGCCGAGAGCCAAAACGGTTTGAAGAGTGATAAAGAACCGGAATATTGAGGATGAAGAGAAGAGAAATCCAAGCACGAGAGAGTCAGGTGCAGGCTGAGTTAAATTGTTTCCCGTTGGCAGGGAGAGCCTGAGGCACCACTAATGACGAGATGAAAAGAGAGAAAGACCCTGAGAGAGTGTGTGAATAAGGTAAGAGCCTTGGAGTTCATATTACCAGGTACCTTAGGTACCTCCATACGGTGAATCAGTCTAGATTTTGCATGCAAGTTGCCTTTATGGCCCATCTGGCAAACGGGTGTCTGCTCTTATACACGCATGCATGCGTCAGAATGCTCTGTATAACTAAATCAAAATATATTTTTTTTCTATTAACTGTATCAATGCTCCTAATATCTTATATCCTTACTATCTTTGCTTTTTAGTCATTAATAATGAATAGTGACTACATTTTCTACCATTGTTGCTAAGTGTTGATTGCTCTTTGACAAGGCATTTTGGGCAGTGCTTCGCTCAAACCAAACAGGCCCATTCCTTCCGCTTCCGCAGGTCTAGATTGTGAATATTGCGATAATATCACAAAGATAATTGTTTACAATCGACAGCATCGCATTTATTTCAGCAGTGTTTGTCTATGTCATTTGTTACTCCTCTTCAAAGGACTTATAAGAGACTCATATCCTCAAGTAAGGTAGATTGAGATATGCATCAATTGATTATGCATATATCGAGTTTCTTCCAACGCGTCTCCCCCAAAGCTAGACGCGTTAATTGATCCAAGCTACCCTGCGACCAGAAAAGCAGCAGCAGGAAGTGACAAGCTCTGCGTTCCATAATTGATATTTGAATGTTGTCACTCCCTATCAACATCAATTCCAACAACTCGACATATCACGCACGGCGACAACAATCTCAGGTTCCTTGATCTGTATAGCGGCTACTATAGTTCTCTGCTGGGGACAAGTTCATATCGACGCCGTTATCAATGCCGGCCCAAACCACCTCTCAGACCAACACTCAGTCTACCCGCGGGCGCAAAAGAGCTCTTTCTACCGTAACTCGAGAAAGTTCAGAAGACAGTGTCGAAAGCGAAGAAATAGAGTGGGAATGGATATACAACACCGAGCAGGCAGATCACGGCGAAGATGAGGGCGATCGCAAAAGGAGAAAAGTCACAGCCAGCTCCAAGATTATTGGCGCTCGGTATGGCGACTTTGAATGCCGCGTTGGAGACACGGTGATGCTCAAGGCCGATGGATCTAATGGAACATGGGTGGCCATCATCTGTGATTTCCGGGAGGATGCTGAGAATGAAGGGATGGCTGCCAATTTTATGTGGTTTTTGACGGAGAAGGAGATTCTGAATAAGGATAGAAAACGAAAGGACTTTTACTGGGTAAGTGCAAACACCATCATTTTGTGTTGTGTCACCATGACATCCTTCTCCTAACAGATGATGCAGAATGAGCTGTATATATCACCATCGTGGGATGTGAATCCCCTAGCCTCGATCGACGGCAAGGCCAACATCATGTCACTAGATGCCTTTCTCAGCTCATATCCGTCTGGGAAGATCCCGCGGAACTCCCCCGACTATGGAAAGACATTTGTTTGCCGGCGCGGCTGCAACACTCGGTCAACAACATACACGGGTGAATTCGTATGGGAGGAGGTGTATCAGAACGGACAAGATGTGCCAGCACTGATTGAAATGGTTGAGAAAGGCACCAAGCCAACTCGTCGCAGAGCTCGAGCACAATCACCCCCAGACGGCGACACATACCTACCGCCTCAAACACCCACCAAAACAGGAAGAACCCCGGCGACCACCCCCAAGTCGAAGCGAGGACCAAGGAGCGCTTCAAAGAAACTCGAGTTTACGCCTTTGGCCACCCGGAAGCTGTCGCCGAGCCACGTCCAAGCTTCTCCATTTCAGATAGCCCGTTCAAAACTCCACGTCTCAGCCGTCCCCTCCAGTCTACCGTGTCGTGAAGGAGAGTTTTCTCTCGTATTCTCACACCTGGAAGCTGCCATTACTGAGGGTACTGGTAACTGCATCTACATTTCTGGAACACCAGGCACCGGAAAGACGGCCACTGTGCGAGAGGTCATCTCTCGCCTCGAGGAAGCCGTCGGGTCAGACGAGCTGGATGACTTTATATTCGTCGAAATCAATGGCATGAAGATTACTGATCCTCATCAAGCGTACTCGCTGCTCTGGGAGGCTCTCAAGGGTGATCGTGCCAGCCCTGCCCAAGCCCTCGATCTTCTGGAGCGCGAGTTCAACAACCCCAGTCCAAGACGCATTCCATGTGTCGTATTAATGGACGAACTTGATCAATTGGTCACAAAGAACCAGGCAGTCATGTACAACTTTTTCAATTGGCCAACCCTCCGACATAGCCGCCTCATCGTACTCGCCGTAGCCAACACAATGGATCTGCCAGAGAGAACGTTGAGTAACAAGATCAGCAGTCGTCTAGGTATGTCTATAAAATTCAATATAAATCAGACAGAGAGAGGGACCAGAAGTTAACCATTTCAACACAGGTCTTACTCGAATTACGTTTCCAGGATACAATCACGAACAGCTCATGAAGATTATCCAATCTCGTCTCGAAGGTGTACCGGGGAATATCGTCGATGCAGACGCCGTCCAGTTTGCCAGCCGCAAAGTAGCCGCTGTCAGTGGAGACGCCAGGCGAGCATTAGACATCTGTCGTCGAGCCGTCGAGCTCGCCGAGGGCGATGCTCCGGGAGACCCAATGACACCAAGCAAGAAAGCCCCTGGCAGCGGAGCCCCTGACCAGTCGCGGCGCGGAAGAGTTACAATATCCACCATCAAGAGGGCCATCAACGAAGCCACGACGAATCCTATCCAGCAGCATCTGCGCGGCCTTCCCCTGACGTCCAAGATGCTCATGGCCGCACTGATTCTGAGAATTCGGCGGTCAGGCTTGGCTGAGACGACGCTTGGCGAGACTCTGGATGAGCTCCAGCGAGTTGCCGCTTTTTCAGCCAGACCTCCTCCTGGCATGGCGCAGATTCTTCCCGGGCTTGCCAAGGGGAACCAGGTTGCTGGCCGACGTCTGGTGGGGCGGCCAATGTACATTCATACAGCCGCCCTGGAGCTCGTGGCTGCTGGCTTGGTCAATTTGGAAGCCCATCGTGCGGATCGATCGAGTAGGCTGCGGTTAGCCATTGCGGATGATGAAGTGAAAATGGCGCTGCGCGATGATGCTGATCTCAAGGCCATGGGTCTGAGCATTTAGATGGAACAGTCTGGCTCCACCATATCACGATCAGTTTATTTTTCAGGAGGACGCGGATGGGGGAAAATAGTCTTTTCTCCGACCTTTAGCATATCTTTTATAATGCAGCCTTTGGTGTGTTTGGATACCAATGATCGAATAGCGACGATGCCACGATCTATAGAATAAGGAATAGCCATGTGGGATCAGTTATCTAATTTTTTTATGAGTTCAGCATACACCTTGTTCATGGCAAAATAAATAACGGAGTTTTTGATGGCTGATTCCCCAACTCTTGGAGGTTCATATAACAGTCATAGCGTAATTAAAGTGTTTCTTTTATCAACATGAACCAAAATTCAAAAAGACTTCTGCCATCATGCCCAGCTATTTCCCTTCAATGGTCCAGAAATGCATAAAAAATAAATATCCGTAAACATACACGTATCCGCCTGTGATATCCCGGAGTGCGGCGCAGGATCTATTCTTACTCCCGTCGCCGCTCGATATATAAAACAGTTTCAGGTGATTAACAAACAACATTATAAAAAAGGACTCCCATAAACTCCCGGCTAAAATTTCCTGTGTGCCAATGACGGCGTCCATTGTATCGGATGCGTCTCCTCGGACGCTTTTTCATCTTGTTTCCAAATTTTGACTTGATTTGAGTTAGCATATGACAGAGCAGACATGGAAATATTCAGGAGCACGTACTAGTCTTGTCAGCCTCGCCTGTGATGAGACGCAGACCAGAGCGGTCAAAGGTTGAGCTCATGATTCCTGATTCGGCATCTAGGGAGCCGGGTTGTGCAGTTGTGTCCATAGATTGGAAGCGATAACCAGATTTCCAGTCCCAGAAGCTCATTGAGCCATTGTCACCTAGATTGTCAAGTCAGAACATGAATCACAAAGTTCTCCCCTCTTCCACAAATCATGGAGGGAAGGGGGATAAAGCATACCTCCAGAGAAGAAAACATTATTGCTATTCACACTCATGGTGTTGATAATGGCATTATGGCCCTCAAAATTTTGCATGAAAGCACCCTCTGGGCATTTCCACTGCTTGATGCCGCCAGTGCTGCCTGATGCAAAGGTGAATTCGGTGGGATGAACGGCCAGAGCTCGGACGCCCTTCTTGTGGTGGGTGAGAACGCCCATGGTCTTTCCCGCCGCCAGATCCCAGAGCCTGACGGTCGAGTCCAACGACGCCGTGATAACTTGGGGATCCGCCTCCTGACACTTGACGTCCGACACAGTACCGGTATGGCCTGACAAGACGTGGATGTTGCTCCTTGTGCGCATGTCCCAAACTCGGGCAACACCATCTCGACCACCTGTGACTAGAACATCCAGCGTAGGATGTAGAGAGAGTGTGTAGACGCCGCTGAGGTGGCCGTGATAGTGACGAATCACCTTATTCGTCTCCAAGTCCCAGCACTTGACCATCTTATCCTCGCCACAAGAAAACAGGTATGGATGTCGTGGGGACACAGCCAGACCGCGCACGGTGCTGATGTGGCCTGTCAAGGTCAATCTCAGCGATCCCGTGGCGAGATCCCAGATCTTGATAGTCCTGTCACCAGCACCACTAGCAAACCACTTGTTCCCCGGCTCGACTGCCAGACTGCGCACCCAACCCAAGTGGCCCGAGATGACCCTCATCAGCTTCCACGGCGGATGCCACTCGGGCTTCACCTGCTGGATGGCTGGCGACCCTCTAACTGTCAGACTCATGCTCTGTGGTGTCGTCGCTCCCGTTGCTTTCGTCGTCGTAGATTCGCCTCCGTTCGCTGTAGATGCGGCCGATGAAGATGGTCCGGCCTCGAGCAGCTTGGGCGTCTTCCGCGCTGGTGCTGCTGCCCCCGTCTTTGCCGTTTTCCGTAATGATTGTTTCGATGGCTGTTTAGCAGCCAGTGCCTCGGGAAGCGTCTGTACAGCGGCATATTCGGCCTCGAATCGTCGCTTCATGACGGCATCCTCAAAGACGCCCTCGAGCTTCTGGCGCTTGCCGTTGGCCAATTCGAGGCGCGAGTAGAGATTCCTTGTCGCAGCTGCATTCTGAGACGCGAGCGCGCTGAGGTGAAGCGCGTCTTGCGGCGTCTGTGGTGCCTCCATGGCGAATGTGAATGAGAAGAAAAATGAGAAGAAGAAGGCTGGAGTTGGCGATCCGCGTTCTGGAAAGGAAAAGCAGCAAGAGGCGAGTTTGAATTGAAATCCGATCAGCCTTCTGTGGCGCAGGCTGTGGGTAACGAGTGGCTCCAGCTCAAGCCTGTGGCGCAAGCATCAAAGGCTAAAAACAGCAGCAGCAAAAGCAAAAGCTACGAGCACCTACGCAATACAGCTGCGGCCTACCCTGGAAGTTGTGATTGCAAATCTGGGCACCTTTGGAGCTGTCAACTTCTCTATTTCACCATTTCATAATCATATTCCTTCTGCACCTATTCATCTTCTCTTGTACATCTTTCCTCATTCATATACTCGTCATACTGCTATCGCCGTCATGGCTGACACAGAAAGTGATCGGTTTCCTCTACACACAGCTGCTAGAGAAGGCAGAGGTATCGCAACATCCATCCATTCACTCTCAGCTTCAAGGCAATAACATGGCTAACGTAACCCTCAGTGGCTGCATTCGAAGGACTTCTCAAGGTAAGTCATCAAACAGACGAGATACACATCCTATCTGTATCTGTATATCTGCGTGTATACAAAGTGACAGCCCAAAATACCAACACCTCTCACAGACGGATCCCAAGCTCTCAAAGCGCAAAGATGATGACGGCAGATACGCAATCCACTGGGCAGCCTCGTCCAACAACCACGAAATTGTCCTCCTCTTGGCAAACCAGGCAAGCTTTGATCCCGATATTCAGGTACAACATGATACAGCTCCAACTCAACTCATTCTGGGACCCTTTTGCTCACACGCTACATATAATAGGACGACAGCGGCTGGACACCTCTCATGATCTCCGCCAGCGTCCCCAACAGCGAGCCTGTATTAAACTTACTTCTTTCAAGAGGCGCCGATGTCAACATCAAGAGTAAGTCTCACTCTCAGTCACACGCAATCTACTTCAATCCACAGCTAACAATCCACATCTGTATAGATAACAACGGCCAGACGGCCCTCCACTTCGTCGCCTCCAAAAAGAACCTCGACGTCGCCCGTCTTCTCATCGACTCCAAGCCCCCAGCTTCGACTCGTGTCCGCGACCGCCGGGGCCAGTACCCCATCCATCGCGCTGCGGCTGTCGGTTCAGTTCCCATGGTCATGCTCCTGCTTAAGAACAGGAGCCCCTTGAATGCTGCTGATAATGAGGGCTACACGCCGCTACATCATGCTGTTGCAGAGGGTCACGGTGCGTTGAGTTCTCATGTTTTCAGTCACTTCTATTGTTTGATTCGGGCCTCGTTTTGTTACTATTATTAAAAACGAACTAAACTAATACGTATCTTCATGTGTGTGCTTATAGGAGACACTGCTGTTGCTCTGCTGAGAGAGGAAGCCGACTTCACACTCAAGACCAACGACGGGGAGCTGGCTATTGATCTAGCTCCCGACAAAGAGGTGAGCGTCTCTCAATCTCACAACCTTCAAGTAGGAACATGGATTAACACTCTTCAAACAGGTTCGCAACTTCATCATCCAAGGCGCTGAGAGAGAAGGCATCCAGCTAGTCGATTAGCTTCCCAGCCATATGTATAAGTAGTCAACCAGCCATAATCTAACATAATACATAAAAACAATGTACAAATCTAATCTACAGCTGCTGCCGTACCTTGTCATTTCACGTCATGGTGCTTCATTACCTTCTTCTTTTTCTCCCCCTTTTCCCCTTATTAACCGACGCCATCCATCCATTTCACTTACTTCACTGTCCGCTCAACCAGCTCCCGATACATCGTTTTGACATCATCCACATCTGCCCTCAGCTCATCAACCAGCTCGCTCTTCTCTCCCAGCAGCTCCAGCGTAGTTTGATATCTTGTATCCAAATCAGCGACTTCCTTCTCCAGCTCTGGTACCCTTGCGGACGCTGCTTTTGCGTCTTCTAGCTCCTTCATCAGGGCCACCATGTCCCCTCTTGCCTCGTCTCTCTGGCTACACACCCTCGCCATCTCTTCCTTGGCTGCCACTCTTTCGGCTTCCAGACGACGTATCGCGGCACTCATCCTTTCTACTAATTGAACAGACGGCCCTGCTGCTACTGTCGATACCGAAATCATGTCTTGCGCGAGATTACGAGGAGATGAGGGTGCAGTATCGCTGATTCCATTTTCTCTCTCTATTACGGATGGAGGCAGCGCGGGAGGTGATCCCATAGGCGGTTCCAGAGGAGAGAATGGAGATGGCGGGATAGATCCAGTAAGTGACATTGACCCTGTCCCAGTACGAGTCGGGAGATGCGTGGGAGGCCGCCGAAGAATGCCGAGCCCTTCTCCCACAGCATCCGCTATACTCACAGGGGTAGGTGACCGTCGGATGCGGTTGGGGACGGATAATCCGACGGCTTCGGAGCTGAATGTTCGTGGAACAGAGAGTAATGGTGACTCTGGGCGACTCTGGTTTCGCGCTGTTGCTACTGCAACTTCATCGGCCCACTGCCGTCCCGTTTCGGCTGTAAAGGATCTGCTCGCTGCTTGCTTCTCCTTTTCTAGATCGGAGCGTGTTTGCTCGAGAGCCGTCTCTGTGGCTTTGGTGGACTTTTTGAGAGTAGCCAATTCCTCACGGCAAGCTTCCAGCTGTAACTGGACGTCTTGCAGCTCATCCTCGAGAGTTCTACCGCGCTTGGCCTGTGAGAGCAAAGTCGAGTTAGCATCAATGTCACAGTAAGGACCGAGATAAGAATTCAGATAAAACTTACCGCATCTCGCGCTTTCTTACGCATTTCCGACTCGCGGCGCTCAGCTTCGTCCCTCTCCCTCTCTAAGCTTGTTGTCTTTGCCATCAAGGAGGCCTCAATACCCTGCCAGTTTTGCCTGGCAGTGGCATACTGAGACTGCAGCGTCTCTATCTGCCTGAACAGCTTCATCTGGGCTTCGCCACCTGTGCTCGAAGCCGCTTCCTCCGCCGTCACCCGCACGCCTTCCAGCTTGCTCTCCATATTCTGCAGTTCAAGCCGTAGCTCGGCTTCGACGGTGCTACCACGCTGGATGGCGCGCTCAAGCTTCTCGCCCCATTCTATGGCATCTAGACGGGCTTTTTCGCCCAGGGCCTCCAATTCTGCTCGGACGGCAGCATTGGCATCTTCGAGCTCCTTCTGTTTCACCCGCTCTGCAGCAATCGCCTTGCTTAGAGCATCGGCCTTGGCGATCTCACCTTGCTCCTCTTTGGCCTTGACTTCCTGTTCAAGCCGGCGTATGGCCGCATCTTTATTAGTATTCTCCCTCTTCAAATTGTCAATTTCCTTGCGTAGGCTCGTAGTAGCCTTGATCGCCTCTTGTCGACGCTTTTCCTTCTCTTCATCTCCGTCCAACCGGTTGCGCAGTGCCTCAGCATCCAACACTGCTTTATCCTTTGCCTTGCGTGCCTCATCCAATTGCTTATCGCGTTCACTTATTTGAAGCCGCAATGTCTTGATCATTGTTCGATACTTGTGATCTGCTCCAGCGAGCTTCTGACCTTCTTCCATTAACAATGCGATCCTTTCATCCTTTTCCGCTAGCTTCTTTTCCAGACTACCGGAGGGGGCTGAAGATGCAGCTTTGTTTGCTGCTTCGGCGGCATTCTTGGAAAGATACTGGATCTTGGACTGTAAAGAGTCGATGCGTTCGACATACTCTTGAACCTCCTCTCGATGTCGCAATTTGGCCTCCTCAAGCTCACGAGAAATTTCGGACACATCAGCTCCATTCTCTACCACTGCCACTGCCACCTGACCGTTGTTTGTTGGAATTTCGTCTTCGGCCGGGAGTTGAGATTCGACTTCCCCCTCTTTTGCAGGTGCTGGTGCTTCTTCAGACACTGGTTGCACTTCAGTCTCGGGAAGAGCATCCTTTGTCTCATCAGGAGCTGACTCCAGCACAACTTCGGCAGTAGTATCATCGTCTGTTATCGTTATCGGTATTGTTGTCGTAGTCGTAGTCGTCGCCGTCGTAGAGGTATCATCAGTAGGAGCAGAATCGGTAGTAGGCTGGGCAGACTCGGATTCGGGTTCGGGCTCGGGTTTCTGTTCCAGCGGAGGCTCCGGCCGAGGCTCCGGCCTGTCCCCTTTGTCCATCGACGGCCTCTCCATAGAGCTTCGGCTGGCCACATCAATCGAGCTACGTGGTGAGGCATTCGCCCGATTGTCTCCCCCTCCAGGCGCATTCTTGCCGGCCATGGCCATGGCCAGCCTTGCCTGTAGTCGATCATTGGCGCGGTTGGTCGACGACGCTCGAGAGTTTGCTGTGCGGATTGTCTGGTTAGCCAGCTGTGTGCGTGCTGAAGACTTGAAGAAGAAGCATTGCTGGTTCCCCTCCCCCTCCTCGTATTGTGCTTCTTCCTACCCCTCGACACGTCACCCCATCCACGGCTTCAGCACTTACCAGAGCTCGTCACCTTCGGGCTGGCAGTTGCCAGTGTTGCCGCAGAAGTAGCAGCAGGTTGTGCTGCATTGCGATCGTCATCCCCCTCGGCCAGAATGTTATCCAGGCGCGACTCAACACCAGCCACGGCCTGCTGCAGAAACGACCCCCATCGCGCCGCCATGGTCTAACGAAACCCAGGCGAGGGGACCAACCCACAGAGAAAAGATCCAGTACTTTGATTATGACTCTGCGATGCGTATCAGGTATTAAGTAAAGTAATCACTGCGTCCCCTCAGCCCCTGGAGGCACAAGGGCGTTAAGGGAACAAAAAAGGCGAGTTGGTTACCTTGATGCCAACTTACGCAATGAATTGGATTGGATTGGCACAGGTTGCAACGAGGCCCGCGCCACGCCACCCGAAAAAGGCGAGGTTTGGCAGCGGCTCCGGACCAAGTGCCCAGCTAAATTCGATCCGGCGATTGTCGATTTCGGGGGCCCCTCTTCTTCTCTTTTTTTTTCCGGACATGCCACCTTTGGAGTGCCTAGACAGCTAGAGTATGGCAGTCTTGGGGGGGAAGCTGACACGCGTACATATACGGGTATGCGCTTGTAGTTGCTTGTGGCTTCTATACCTGAGGTATCTACGAGTACCTTATATTGAGCCTGCTAATTCACTTATTTGGCACCGATACATGAGGGCGTACCCATTACTGTTGAATGATCGAGACATATCCGCTGTGTAATTTATATAGATGAACACTCTCATTCTCTAGATGATTATTGCTTCTTGGTTATATGCAGCAAATTTGCCTCTGAATTAGGCTCAATATTTCTCGTACCACCAGTATGTCGAGACGCAAGTATTCGGGCAGCCACATTAGCGGACGTTATCGACAATACATACAAGGAGGTGGGGAGAGCAGCCAACCACACCCATCACCAACCCGTCCAATCCAACGTGCAGCAATCATATATTGCAATTCTCTCACGTATACTTTCTATTCGTTGTCGCTTCTACTCCCTATAGCATACAACAGCAGCCCAGATTCACTGTACATAATGACACAATTTGACACGTATCAAATGTCAAAAACCGGTTGGCCCGTTTGCCCGGTCAAGGCACACAAATGCGCTACTGCACAACGTACATATTCCTTGGATATAATTGATATAATTTGCGAGTACAAGACTCCAAAGCTACCCAGATACCCACTGCGCGTATGCATGATAAAGAAAAAAAAATACAATTATGCGAGGCAATACGCAGCATTCATCTCATGACAATTGATACACCTGGTCCCAACCGACCGAAAAAAAATTCCAAAAAACCCACAAGCCTCGTTCGTACAACATGTCAACATCACCGGCCGAAGAGAAAAAGAAAAAGAAAAAGAAAAGAAACTCAAACATCCCCTCCATCTTACACCATACCGGGGTAGAGATGACTGCAGATATCCTGGATGGACTGGTTTCCATGCAGGGCGTCTCCGAGATCTCGGAAAGAATCGGCAAAACTGTAACATGATACCGCTTTCACAGCAGCGTCCAGATTTCAATCATTCATCATGGCAATAGAAGCAAGAAAACAGATATGCGAGAGAAGCTGAAAGAAAGAAGAAAAAAATTAAAGAAGAAAAAAATAGATCAAACACGCTCGCTCATGGTTCATGCGACTCTCCGCTTCATCCAAATCTTCGCCACCAGCTGCTTCGAGGCTGATGCTCAGCGGCTGCAGATCCTCGTCGACTGCGATGGCGCTCATCGCTTCCGTCCGATGCGCCATTGCGCTTCTCTCGCTCTCTTCGTTCTCGCCTCTCTCGGCGGCGTCTCTCGTCTGCATCCTCCACAGGTGCTTCTTCGTACTTGGCTTTCCGTCGTGCGCGCCGGGCCTCGCGCCGGGCTAGCTCGTCGTCTTCCATGTACGGCGCCGCATCTGTTGTATGTCCGGCATCATCCAGATGCGGAGGGGGGTCCGAATGCTCCTTGACCCAGGACGACGTCCCGGAGTGTGGCCACGTTGTCACCGGCGCTCTCTTGCCGTCTCGTCGACGTTCCTTGGCCGGATAGACGTGGTCATCCATCACCGGCTCCGTATGTCGTCGGCTGGCTTTTCTCGGCCTGTCATATGCTGCTGCTGCAGCCGCCGCCGCCGCCGCTTCCTCCTCAGCAGCTTTTGCAGCACGCCTTGCCTCACGTCTACGCTGTCGCTCGGCGGCTTCATCCTCAAATGGATCTGGATGGGATCTACGCCGCTGGCGCTTAGATGCTCTCAGCGCCTCTTCCTCCATCTCCCTCTCCCTCTCCTTCTCCCTTTCCCTTTCTTTGCGAAGGCGATGCCGCTCGGCCTTTCGAGCCTCTCGATCTTCGGCTTTTCGAGCCTCCCGATCTTCGGCTGCGCGACGCTCCTCTTCTTCGCGATGACGAGCGGCACGTCGTTCGCGGCGAGCTTCCTTTTCTTCAAGCTTGCGAGTCTCGCTGTCGTCTCTGCGCTTTCGTCGCCGTTCACGGTCATCAGCAGGGCGCTCTGCTTCTCGCTCCGGCTTCCTGGTCTTGCGGCTAGATACCCGTGGAGCTTCTCGATCAGTCTCCACCACGGGTATATCAAACTCTACGCCTGTCTCAACTTTAGATGCTCTGGGTGTCATGAAGCCGCTGAAAAGCCCCGACAATCCAGTCTTCTTCGAGAGCGAGGCTCCTCGCCGTCTGCCTGACTGTTCGGGACTTGGGGGATCCGTTGTGATGAATTCCTCGTCACGAGATCTTGCGCTTCGATGTCTTTCATGCGGTTGAGCCACGTGGACATCGGCATCGAGAGCACCCGTCATAATAATATCCTCATCCTCCTGGAGGTTCGTCTTGCGGGATCTCCTTTTTGAGCTTGACTTGTCGAAACCGAGAATCTTGGCCGCCTTTGATGTTACGTCGGGTATTTCCTCTGGAGGTGGAGAAGCAAGACCGTGATTGCCAATGGAATGTCTCCTGGAAGGCTTGCTGCTACCATTCATACCAGATGGCCGCTTCTCCTTTTCTTGTGTAGACATTGATCTGAGTCGGTGCCTCGAGGACCTGGGTGGTCTCTCCACTTGTTCTACCCTCTCTGAAGCGGAGTCCCTAGAAGATGTCTTTTCCATTGCTCGTCTGGAAGACTTTTCTGACTTGTGCTTTGACGATCTCTTCTCCTCCCTTTCTCTGCGAGGAGGGGATTCCACCGCTGGCCATTTTTCCTTTTCTCGGCTAGATCTCGACCTTTCTTTCCTGGATGATTTCGGCTCCGGCGGCGGCGTCAAAGGCGGATCGGGAACTGCAGGCGGAGCAGGGGGAGGGGGAGGAGGCATCGGGGCCATTGGCGGAGGAGGAGGCGGTACCACTATATCCTCCTCTCTTGGTCGGCGTTTCTTACTCTTCCTCTCCTTCCTTGGTGCTTCGTCGACGATGGCAATTATCTCGTTTTCATCATCATCGTCAGGGAATGTGCCTGGAACATCCGACTCTCTCCGATGCCTCCTGGGCAGGTCCCTGTCTTGTGCGATGATCGGCTCTTCAGCCTTTTTCCTTCTCCTGGTACGATCTTCTCGTGAGGACTCCTTCTTGGCGACAGGTGGTTCTTCCACATCATCTCCATACTGCAAATCTTCGACCGCCTGTTCAACGTTAGCTGCTAGTCCTTTCTTGGCCACTCGTTCATCATCTGCCGCTTTTCTTCCATATCGATCCGCGGGTTTCACTTCGTTATCCGAGTCTGATGCTGGTGGTGGGGATGGTGGGAGGGTGGGACGAGCTACTTCTTCCGGTGCTTCTTGGAAAGCCTTGAGGCCGATAGCGATTCTGCCGCCCAGAGAGCGTGGCTGTTCCGAGGATTTTTGAGACGCATTATCAGCTGATCTTGTCTCTGGTTCCTCTAAAGTTGCACTCCTGGTTAGTCACTTTCTTTTGATATTTTAGTATAGGGAAAGGAGAACGAACCTTGTGGCTTTGGCTTTTTAGAGCTGCCGCCGAGACCCCAGAAGCTGAACGCGCCCGCCGCGCCCGTTTCTTTGGGTGCAAGTAGCTCCTCTATCTCGGCAGGGCTCATGTCAAAGTCAGGATCTGGCTTGACCCCTGTCTCCGCTTTCTGTTCTGCCTCCCCTTCGGATGGGAGATCCCGAGACTTCTTGTCTTTCTTGTCTTTCTTATCCCGTTTAGAATCCTTAAGATCCTTCTTGTCGTCCTTTTCCTTCTTGTCTTTCTTGGAGCTCTTCTTCAGTTTCCTCGCGGCCTCTTCAGCCTCGAGGGCAGCTTTCTCTTCGGCCTCTCGAGCTGCCCTTTCCTCTTCTTCGCGGGCAGCTTGCTCCTCGGCCTCACGGGCTGCTCGTTCTTCTTCGGCCGCTCGAATGGCTTCTTCGTCGTCATCGGCATCAATGTCATTGTCGTCGTCGACATCGTCATCATTGTCGTTGGCATCATCAGCTGCTTCGTCACTATCGTCTTCACTATCCTGATTGGCGTCGGCAGCCAGCTCAGCTTCCCGCGCGGCTTGCTCTTCCTTCCTCTTTGTCGCCTTGACTCGAAGATGAGACAATCGTTCGCCGTCTTTCTTCGATAATTTACCTTTCTTATCCTTCTTACGAAGCAGGTCGGCTACTTCTTTTTCCTCTTCGGCAATTGCGGCCTCCTCCTTGGCAGCCTGCTCTGCTTCGATTGCAGCCTGCTCTTCGGCTTTACGGGCCGCTCTCTCTTCAGCTTTCGCCTGGAGCTCGTTCAGTCGCTGCTCTAATTTGCTTGATAAGCCCATAAATGAGTTGTGCTTCTTGTCAAGGAGTCGCTCTATTTCTTCCTCTTCTTCAGCGATTGCAGCTGCCTCTAGGGCCTCCTGAGCAGCCCGCTCTTCTGCTTCCTTGGCTGCTTCCTCAGCTTCTCGAGCAGCCTGTTCTGCAGCTTCTGCAGCTTCTTGATCAGCTTTCTCTTTCGCTCGCTTTGCCGCGTTTGCTTGCAATTCTTTCAACCTTTGCTCTGATTTACTCGACAAGCTTTTGAACGAACTGGTCTTCTTCTTAAGTAAAAGAGCCAATTCTTCCTCTTCCGCGGCAATCTCAGCAGCCTTCTTTGCTTCCCGAGCGGCCTGTTCCTCGGCTTCCCTAGCTGCTTCCTCAGCTTCTCGAGCAGCCTGTTCTTCAGCTTCTCGGGCAGCCTTCTGTTCAGCCCGTCTTGCCGCGTTGGCCTCCAGTTCAATCAACCTTTGCTCTGATTTGCTTGGCAGGCCTTTGTATGAAGTAGCTTTCCTTTTCTGCAGAAGGGCAAGTTCTTCCTCTTCAGCAGCGATTGCAGCAGCTTCAGCGGCTTCCTGAGCAGCTCGCTCCTCGGCTTCCCTAGCAGCCTGCTCTTCAGCTTCCCTAGCTGCTTTTTCATCGGCGCGTCGTTGGGCGTTAGCCTGCAGCTCATTCAACCTTGCCTCTGTTTTACTTGACAGAGCCTTGTGTGAACTGGCTTTCTTTTTCAGAAGATAATCAAGTTCTTCCTCTTCTGCAAGAATCGCTGCAGCTTCTGCAGCTTCCTGAGCGGCTCGCTCTTCGGCTTCCCTAGCAGCCTGTTCTTCGGCTTCTCGGGCTGCCTTTTCATCGGCACGCCGTTGAACATTGGCTTGGAGTTCGGCCAGCCTTGCCTCTGATTTACTTGACAGGCTCTTGGATGAACTAGTCTTCTTTTTGAGTAAGAGGGCAAGTTCTTCCTCTTCAGCAGCGATCTCGGCAGCTTCGGCAGCCTCCCGGGCAGCAAGCTCTTCAGCTTCTCTAGCAGCCTGCTCTTCAGCTTCTCTAGCTGCCTTTTCATCGACACGCCGTTGGTGGTTAGCCTGGAGTTCGACTAATCTCTCTTCTGCTCCATTCAGCAGTTGACCTTTATATGATCGAGCTTTCTTTTTCAGAAGATAGTCCAGTTCTTCCTCCTCTTTGGCGATCGCGGCAGCCTCTTCTGCTTCCCTGGCGGCTTGCTCTTCGGCTTCTTTAGCTGCTTGCTCAGCTTCCCGAGCAGCTTGTTCTTCGGCCTCCCGAGCAGCTTTCTCTTCCGCCCGTTTTGCAGCCTTGGCCTGAAGTATTTTAAGCCTTTCTTCTCCTTTAGATGAAAGCTTTGACGTGGCCTTTTTCTCAAGCAACAATGCCAACGCCTTCTCCTCTTCCGCAATAATAGCAAGTTTCTTTGCTTCTTGGGCGGCAAGTTCTTCGGCTTCTTTAGCTGCTTGTTCAGCTTCTCTGGCTGCCTGCTCCGCTTCGCGAGCTGCCTGTTCTTCGGCTTCGCGAGCTGCCTTCTCTTGAGCTCGTCTTGTGGCGTTGGCTTGAAGGTCGATTAGTCTTTCTTCCTGCGAATTTGGAAGTTTGCCTTTGAAAGCCTTGGCCTTCCTGTCGAGGAGGTAAGCTAGCTCCTCTTCCTCTTTAGCAATGGCGGCAGCCTTCCTAGCCTCTCGAGCTTCTCGCTCCTTGGCTTCCTTGGCTACCCGCTCGGCCTCCTTGGCTGCTTCCTCAGCTTCACGAGCGGCTTGTTCTTCGGCTTCACGAGCGAGACGGTCAGCTTCTTCCTTGGCTCGCTCCGCTTCAATAGCTGCTTCACGGGCGGCTTGTTCTTCAGCCCGCTTTTTGGCCTTCTCCTGGAGGAGCTTTAACCTTTGCTCTCCCGACTTATTAATGCCCAAAAAGGAATTATCTCGCTTATCAATTAATTGAGCGATTTCTGCCTCTTCTTTGGCAATTGCCGCAGCCTCTGCAGCCTTTGCGGCCTCCTGGGCAGCCCGTTCCTCAGCTTCCTTGGCCGCCTGTTCGGCTTCGCGTTCGGCTTGCTCTTGTGCTTCCCGGGCAGCCTGTTCAGCTTCTTGGGCAGCTTGCTCGTCCGCTCGCTTTTTAGCGTTAGCTTGAAGGATAGCCAGCCTGTCTTCGTCTTTCCTAAGGAGTCTGCCAGCTCTTTTACTCTTCTTAAGTTCTAGAGCAGCGAGTTCCTCCTCTTCCATTGCAATAGCAGCAGCTTGTTCCTTGGCTTCACGCTCAAGTTCTTCTGCTTCACGGGCGGCTTGCTCAGCTTCCTGGGCTGCCCGCTCATCTGCCCGCTTTGTAGAATTTTTCTGAAGTGTAGCGAGCCTTTCTTCGTCTTTCCTAAGGAGTTTACTGCCTTTTTTAGCTTTCTTAGCTATCAAAGCAGCTAGCTCCTCTTCTTCTCTGACGATGGCGGCGGCTTGTTCCTCAGCCTCACGAGCACGTTCTTCCTCCTGGCGAGCGGCTTCCTGGGCAGCAGCTTCAGCTTCACGAGCAGCTTGCTCTTCCGCTTCTCGAGCGGCACGCTCCTTCTCCTCGGCTTCTCGTGCGGCTTCTTGTGCTACTCGGTCCGCTTCGCGTGCTGCTCGTTCTTTCTCTCGTTTCGCGGCGTTCACTCGGAGGGTAACAAGTCTTTGTTCTTCCATTTTAAGGAGCTTGCCCCTTTTGACTTTCTTTGCCAGCAACGCTGTCATTTCAGTCTCCTCCTCCTTGATGATAGCTGCTTCGCGCTCTTCTGCTTCGCGGATAGCACGTTCCTCAGCCTCACGTGCGGCTTGCTGTTTATGCTCTTCGTGGTCGCTTTCACGTTCTACCGCCTCGGCTGCTGCAGCCTTGGTGTCTTCGGGTTCTTCATCAGGCTCGGCCTGTGGCTCGTCTACCTCTTGCTGCACTTCGGTCTCTTTTGGGGCTTTGTCTTGCGCTTCGCGAGCGGCACGTTCTTTGCGTTTCGAGGCGTTTCCCTGGAGATGGACGAGTCTTTCTTCCTCCTTCTTAGGCAGCTTGCCCTTTTTGAGTTTTTTCGTGAGCAATGCCTTCATTTCCGCTTGCTCTTCAGATATGATGGCTGCTTGTTCTGCTGCTTCGCGTGCTGCTTGCTCCTCAGCCTCTCGTGCTGCTTGCTCCTGGGCGGCCCGTTCCTCGTCTTCCCGTGCCTTGGCTTCCCGCGCAGCTCGTTTCTCGACTCGGATAGTGGCATTCTCTTCCAGGAGTGTAAGTCTTTCTTGATCTTTCCTGATTAATTTGCCCCGCCTGGCCTTCTTCGTATTCAAGGCAGACATTTCCTCCTCCTCTTTGGCAGCAACAGCAGCCTCAGCTTCCTCCTCGAGTCTAGCTTTCTCTGCTGCTTCGCGAGCGGCAAGCTCTTGTGCCCTTTGCTCTTCTTCTTGACGGGCTCGTTCGTCGGCTTCCTTGGCTTCCCTGTCGGTCTTTTCGGCCTTCTTCTTTTCCTTCTCGAGCTTCTTGAGGTCTTTGTCGGTCAGCCTTGGTATCCTAGACAGCGCCCTATCCGCTTCCTTGTCATTCGGCTTGAGCTTTGACGCGGCGGCATGGGGATCTCCTGCTTCATCTTCAGGTTCAGTAAGGTGCATTGAAGGGGGAGTGGGTGCACGGGGAGGTGGATCAGCTAAGGCCTCATTCCGAGATTTCGACTTTGCCTTGTTGGACTTTGTCCAGACATAGCTGTCGACGCCTTCGACCTTGCTACTCCTAACCTCCTCTACGGCGTCAGGCAGGACAATCTCACCGGTGGTCTCATCCAAAACCTCAACAGGGTCACCCCTGAAGTTAGACTTCTTCTTGTCCTGGGCCGAGGTGCGGTCGGTTGGCTCTTCAATGACATCGGGTTTCCACGACGAATCGTCAACGTCTCGTCGCTTCTTATCACTCTTGCCGATACCCCAAGAGCCGAAGAAACCTTCGCTACCAAATGTGTCCCCCCCGTCCAGTCCTATGTTGTTAGAGTCATCTGCAGGCGCGTTGTCTAGGGCGCCCAGCTTGACCAAATCGGTGGTTCCTTTCTTCTTGTCCTTCTTGGCATCTTCTTCGTTCTTGGATTTGGCGGATTTGGATTCACCCTTGGAGGGGTCAGAAGTTGAACTCTTCTTCTTCTTCTTGTCTTTATCCTGATCCTTATCTTTGTCCCTGTCTCTGTCCTTTTTTATTGTCGTCTCTTCGATGAGGTCTCCAGAAGACTTGGGGCTTTGCGTATCTGCCTTGGACGATCCTTCTCTTGGTTGATCCGTGCCGGACCCGGTAACAGAGTCATTTTTCTTACCCCCGAAGCCCCAAAAACTCCAGCCCTCTTGATTCTCGTCGGAATTCCTCCCTTTGGCTGAGTCATTTGCTTCATCTGGGTCAATGTTGCCTTCTCTGTCTTTGGCACCAGCGTTTCCCAAAGGCTCGTCGCCATTTAGACGCTTCTGTTTAGGCTCAGGGATACGCGATGAGGGTTTTTCTGAAATTGGTTCGTCAGATGTCGCAAGTTTCGACTTCTTCTTATCTTTGTCTTTGTCCTTCTCCTTCTCGCGCTCCTTCTCCCCTTCCCTCTCCTTTTTGACTGTCTTTTTGGCGGCAGAGAACCCCCATTCGTCGTCTGGCTGTGGAATCTTCGACTTCGATTCGAGTTTAGACTCAAGCCTAGATTTAGGCTCAGCTGCTGGCACAGATATAACGGGCTGCGCTAGTTTGTCGCTCTTCTTCTTCTTCTTTTCCTTTGAGGCAGGGACAGAGTCCCACACATTCTCCTGGAGAAGAGCCGCTTCCTGAGCTGCGAAAGGTGGAGGTGGCGCTGGGGGAGGCGGCGGCGGCGGGGGTACTTGTTGCTCATACTGTTTGACATTCTCCTCGGCTTTCTTTTTATTCTTTCCAAGTCCCCAGAACGACCAACCCTCCTCTTTCTCCTCGGCCTTGGACGCCCCCTTGACCGGCATGAGATCTGGCTTTACTTGGTCTTCAACTGATGTGTCGCTTGCTTTCTTGTCGCTTGTTTTTCCAACGTCGCCTTTGGTGAGGTCGTCATTCACTGCTGGCGCCGTATGCGCAGCACTGGAACCGGGTGTGCGATTGACCTTGTTACTCTTTTTCTTGGATGGATATCCCCACGGGTCATCATCCTCATCTATCGCATCATGAGGGGCCTCTGCTTTGTTATGGGCCTTCCTCTGTGTCGCATCGGTATCGGCGACTAAAAATGCTAGAGCGCTGGAGTGTATTGAGTCGCTGGCGGTCCAAGGATTGCTATCGGGGTTGTTGTTTTTGTCGCCAGCGTCGGTATGGGCATCGTTACCACTCGAGGATCCGCTGGCGGCAGCACCAACAAACGATACGAATTTACTACCCCAGGCCCCAAACCCACTCTTGGACTCGTGCTCGTGTGACCCAGAATCGGAATTTTTCCCAGCGTCGTCGTTGAGATTTACGTCGTCAAGAGAGTCGTCGTCGATCGCGTTGGTTGCGGGAGGAGGAGACTCGGTCTCAGGGCCCTTTTTGGTCTTGGTATCCTTTTCGCTGCCTTTGGGAGGCGCCGACAAATCATGTTCCGCGTTGTCATTGTTTGCACCCCGGTCACTACCCTTGTCCCCATCACCGCCACCACCAGCATTACTCCCGTCACCTGCAGCTCCGCCCTGGCCTGCATTACCACCACCACTACCACCCTGCTCCCCACCGCCATTTCCTTCGGGGTTCTGGCTACCTTCCTTGGATGGCCCATCCGCAGACCGGTTATTGTTGTGGTTATTGGTGCTGCCGTTGTGCCCTCCTTTGTTCTTCTTCTTGCCTTTGCAGCGAACAAAGCCATCTTCAGAAGTGAAATCAATTGTTACATCGAGAATCGGATCGTCGAGGAAGCCAGATCGAGATCGCCTGTGCTGCGTCGATTGGGCCGGGTGTGGGGACGGCTGATGAGACTCGGCGCGTGGTGCATCTCGGCGAGCAAGCGAATCGGCGTGGCGAGGTTTTGTGACATGATAGACAGAAGAGGTCGCTGCAGGTCTTGCATGATGTCGAGAGAGCCACCGCGGGAACAGGTTGGGCACGATTAGTGGTCTGCCCGGCTGTGATGTGCAGGTGGAGGACGAACGATGCTATAATTCCCAGTCAATGCGCTGAAACGAATGACGACGATGCCTACATGACCATGAGCCTTCCCCGCAAGAAACTTGATACGCACCTCTCCACGAACGATCCAAGCTCGAGAAATAAGCTGCAGCCGTGCCTGCAGACTGCGCTCATCCCACCCATTTCCCCTTGATCGCCTCGGAGCTGGCCATTCTGTGCATTTCGTCCCGTGTTGATTAAACACCAACACATCGGCGGCAGCCATTGTTGGAATGGGAGCTGATGCAATGGCACGGCAATGTTGCAATCATGGGAGCTATATTTTTCGCCAGAAAGTAGGCGAGAGTGTGTATAACGGAAGGCTTCTCTCTTTGAAGCTAGAGATCCCTTCTCAAGGGCATGAAGGGAGAAGGCCGATTCTAAGCTTCAGCAGCCCTCGGGTAAATTCGATGATATTCTCGAAAGCACAATAAAAGAAAGGACGGTATCGTGAACGGATGCGAAAGATATTGCGACTTGCAGGTGCACAGATGTGATGTTTCGTCAAGATACCTGCTGCGATGGTGTAAGTTGTGGCGGCCCGCGCGAGCTTCGTCTCTAGCAGTCGCGGTAGCTGGTCGATTCCATGAGAGAACCACGGACAAGAAGAAGACGCAATAAAACAACGAGGAGAAGAAGAAAACAGTTCTGTCACTAACAAGAAGAACTGGAGTGTTACTGCAAGACGGCGATTGCATTAGCTGAGTCTTGGGTTTTCCTTGATTTTTTTTTTTAAGAAACTTTTGGGTAGGGATGGCATGTACTAACCCGAGTCCTCTGCAGAAGCCGGTGAAGGCGCGTTGCAAGCGCAGCTATGGGCAGCACAGATAGATTGCCTAGTACCAGACCTTAGCACCTAACCTCGCAGCAGTAGCATGAACAGCGGATAAGAAGATAGCTGGGCTGACGATCTTGTTGCCGCAGCCGTCCGCCTCGTCAGTTGGATGTACAGCTCAGTGTTGGTAGCACAGAGAGCTACCAAGGCCCTACTTACAAGTACAAGGACACTAGGCACGGTAGTACCGTGGGAGGCGGGCTGTAGTGAAGTCGAGTATAAGTTGGTGAGCAAGGCTAGTAGATGTGGCAAAGGCCCGGGATCCTCACAATAAAAGAGCGGCCGAGCGAGGCGGGATCAAGTGGTGAAAGATGGTGGCGAGGCTGTCTAGAGAGAGGAAACAAGCCACTGGCCGCGGCTCAGGGAAGAAGATTTCCGGACAAAGTGACTGACCTCCAGCAGATGCGGAGGGACCAATGATACAGGTGCCCTTGCCTTGGGACTGCCCAACCTACGGAGGGAGAAGAGGCGAGTATCTCAGCTTGAGGTTGCACAAGGGCTGCGGTCTCGACACCCTCTTTTTGGTCCTCTTGCTTTTTCTTTTTTACAGCATCACGCTTGGTGTGACTGAGAGCTACTTTGGGCACTACGGCAAGTATCCATGGCTTTGAAGGTACTAGCACGAGTAATGGATGGATCCAATGTGATATCGTAGATGGTGATGCAATAGGTACAGTACAGTAGAGATAAGTCAAACAAGATGCGGCACATGGATCTCATGAGACCCGGCGGGCGTTGGCGAGAGGGCACTTGTGCTTAGGAGTGCAAATACATGCCTTTCCGATCTGCGATTCGGCACCTGTGAGAGACAGCGGGTACCGCAGTGTCTCGTACATACATGTACACTGACAGCCGCCTTGCAGCGCGTTGTCTTGGATGTTGGGGGTACTACTACCGTAGAACAAGGTACTAGGCATTCTCCAGACTGACCTACGATAGACGTGCCTGAGCCCTCGTGGGACATTGCCCATGCCAAAGCATAAACGGGAGAGGACGACTAAGCAGGTGCTAGGCCGTTGAAAGCGCCCAACTGGGAAGGCTAGAGCCTTTGAGCAAACAACGTGACACGAGCGCTGCCGTCATTGCCTCGCTTCTTTTCTTTCCTCGCCTCGCCTCGCCCTTGCCTCTCTCTGCACTGCTCACCCGCAGGAAGCAGAACACAGGAAGGACCAGCCAGCCCTTTGCAGGCGAATGCACGCACACATGAGCAGGTACGATACGACTGACGACCTCCCAAAAGACGCTCCTGCACCAAAAGATGCGCCAGTGATGCACCAGGACGCAGCGGCCCGGCCAATCAAAGTGGCGCTGGGCGGGAGGGTTGGCTGGGCTGCGGGCCCCATTCGCTTGTCACCAGACCCCCAAAGTGCTTAGCGCGTCTTTAGCCCATCTCCAGCTGCAGCCAAACAAGCCCGCTGCCATCTCGCATGGGGATTGGATCTCCCTTGGTACCTCGTAGGTACCCAACAACTTGAATCAAGGTGAATGGCACTCGATGTTTTGGTGATGGAGTACGGAGTACGATGGGGTAGTACAAAGAAAAGACAGAAAACGAAAGGGGCAAGATGCTATTATTATAGGATTCCTTACAGCTACCTTGGTATCTATAAGCTCGTCGCTCTACCGTCAACAACTATTGTATTCCATATCTTCACTTCAAGTACCTAACACTGATTTCCAGTTCATGATACCGATGCGATACTTGCAGGCGAACGCAGCGGTCTGATGCTGCTGAGAGTTGCATCCCATCTGCAGCCATGGCCTATTTATTGATGCAGCTGCAATGCATGCGTGTCCCACTTACTGCGACTGCTCCGAGATAAATACAGAGCGCGAGCATTCTCAGCCGGCTTTGTTTATTTGTTTACTTGTTTTTTCTCCTTTGTGCCTTGACAAGCTCCAGACTAGCGGAGAGTGTACCTGCTTCGTACCCAGCTGCTGTCATCTATCACTTTTCATCACCGCCTGGTGAAAAGTATGAATTTTATAAGCAAAACTTGCAAGAA
Source organism: Trichoderma camerunense (assembly GCF_050948025.1). Classification (NCBI taxonomy): domain Eukaryota; kingdom Fungi; phylum Ascomycota; class Sordariomycetes; order Hypocreales; family Hypocreaceae; genus Trichoderma; species Trichoderma camerunense. Next base: position 191,353 of record NW_028145343.1, read on the forward strand.
TTGTGATTCTCACCATCACAAGAAAATGAAGAAAGCAGAGGAAAGTACAGAAATAGCACTTCGCCCCCCCAAACCACATCCTCGACCAAAAAAACAACAGCAGAAAACCATACGATCCTCCACCACTTGAGCACCCGGCTGGCCTCGTCGCGTGACAATGTACATGCACGTACCATGCAGGCGCATGCAGGGCCTCGATCCACCCAAGCTGCAAATAAAGTGAATCAGAATCAAGAAAAAAAACAAAAATCTCGCATGAGGCGCCTCCTACATACATAAACGCATGGCGCATCCGCACTGACACGCGTGCATGTACCTGTACTTTGCGGCTGGCATTTGACGATCCAAATCGGCTGCCGTCATTGGTTGCCCTGGCCCGAATCGATATGCCCTGCGTATCCAGTTCCAGGTACCGGTACGTTGACATGGCCAGGCACTCTCCCCTTTGAGCGGGTTGCTACAGGTTGGGAGTTCTGTTTGACCGCTTGTCAGTCAGTCAGCCAGGGCTCGAATCCCTTTGTGCTGCTGCTGCTGCTCTCCCTCAGACACGTTCATGCAGCATCGCCTTTCTTTCTTACAGGGTTCAGAAGCACGGCAGACTCAGCTGACCCCCTTGAGTCATTTTGCCGTATACGGCAGGATGAGGTACATAGACAGATGATATGAGACATTCAATGTTGCCCCTCACTCAGACTCGCAGTTGGAATCCAAATAATCAAATCTGCATGTTTGCAAAACAATACTATCGATATACTACATCCAAATGTCTTCATCAAAAGGTAAAATTTAAAGTAGTTCAGAAACATATTAAATGCAATATCGGGCTGCAGGCAGGCACCCTCGTGCAGCCTCCCGGATAGCCCGTCCTCTACTGTACAAGCCCGACATCGCAACGGGTCTTTCGAAGCGGTCAGACCCAAACGATTCATCGAGTCGAAACCCCCCCAAAGGCCTGCTTGTCCTTGGGCCTCTTCCATCATGCCACGGGCAGTGCTGGGCCTGGCTATCAGATGATAGATGACGTTTTCCAGCAATCGCATCGTCATGAATTATCCACAAAACGGCAGCAATGCAGACGCTGAGTTGGGCACTTCATCCCGCTAACACTTTGTCACATGGTCATCAGAAAACTGCTCGTAGGTAATTACTTTTTGATCCTAGTTTTATTATTAACAAGGCGAAATACACGCAGCAATTGGGGCATGATTCCATGCTCGTTACAGGCGCCCCCCACGGCCCCCCATATCTCCCTTACAGACTCCAAATTATCTCTAGCAAAACCTGTCAAACCGAAATCCCCAGATTAGTTATCACAGCATGCACATCATACTCGTAGTAACAGCAAAAACCCTGCCCCCGGTCCCTGTCTGGGGCAAGGGCGAGCTTGTACTTTGTACTCGTAACATGACAGTTTGGACAAGAAGCACAGAAGAATCACGGTTATCTCGCCCCCCCTGCTCCGACTTATACCGGAGGTCCCACATCTTCCGGCACTGATCAATATCTTATCGCCATGCCGATATCCAGCGGCTACCGGTGCAAGTATCCTCTTTCGAAGTGCCGCTATAGTATTCGAGTAGCATGTCTAATTAATCTTATTGTATGGTTGACCTCTTAATCTGTAAGGTTTGCCCGTATAGTACTAGGTAAGAGTAAGAGTGGAGGTTAATGCGATGGATTTGGCTTCAAGGCTTCATAGCTTCTGAGTACTAGGTAAGTAAAATGTAATCAGAATTGTACTCAGTGTTTGTCCAAAAAAAAAAAAAAAAAAAAAAAAAACACAGTGGATAACAGCGTTTGGGTGCTATTTTGAGTCGTTATCCCCTTTACATTGGTATTGGCTTCATTTGCAGCCGTGCCATATGATATCACTTGCACTATTCTCAAGATAGCCTCAAGAACGGTAGAATAACCCTTGCAAAAGAGAAGAATGGAAAGAAACTACCAATTCAATCACAACAATACATCACTCAACAAGTCGCACACCATCAGAATACAAATGAACAAGGCTTTATTCGGTAGGACACAAGTCCCATCAACAGCATCACAAAGTGATGTCGCGGAAAGTCGGAGTGACAATAAGCTTCAAGGGGTGGTATCTATGCGACGTGCCATCTAAGTAACCCGAGCCATCTCAAATTTTGTTTTCCAAAATGAAAAGGAAGAGAAAAAAAACACACATATCAGAATTCAAATGCCACCCGTTCCACGCTATATAACCAAGCTCGCCTCCCCGAGTTGGGGTTCGGGGGCAGTCCGATAATTAAACACCCATCGTCGTGGAAAGAAACCGTAAAAAAGGGGGGAAGAACACAGGTGGAGGGAAAGGGAAGTGATAATGGGGTGGAGAAAACATGTAACAGAAGAAGAAGAAGAAGAAGGGGAACGGAATCAAAGAGCTGCTCGTCCATCAGCGCCCATACTCTCCAGTATAACTCATGTCGGCGTAATTCTGGCCCATGCCTTCTTCTGGGTATCTGGCTCCAGAACTACTCATGTATCCACCATCGTCGCCGTCATCGTAGTCACTGGCATCGAATGAGGATCTACCACTGAGCTCGTCATCCAGCCCACCTCCCATGTCGGTCGACCAATTCATCTGCGCCAGGGCGGGATATTGAGCTAAGAGGGCCTGCGGGAGGCCATAGTTGCCACTGGAATCCATGGGATAACCAGGGCCAGCATCCATGCCCATAACCTGCGGGTTGGCCATGTTCTGTGCCATGTTCTGCTGCATCCGCTGCTCCTGCCACTGGCGTTGCCTTTCTATCATTTCCTCGTCCAGGAGAGGTTTGATACATATTCTTCCTGCTTCAGAACGGAAATGTCTTCCCAAGGCATCAGCTCGTGCAAATCGTCGACCACAGCCCCACTGGCCACCGGTTTTCAGATCACCCTTGCAAACAAACTTCTTCTCTCCGGAATGTAGACTTTCGTGTCGCTTTCTGTCATGCTGTCGAGCAAATGCCTTGCCGCAGACAGTACAAACGAATGGTCGCTCATCGGTATGAGTGCGCAGGTGAGACCGCAGATTATATGCTCGAGTGAAGCGTTTGGGACATAGAGTACACTGGAAAGTTGCCGGGTGTTTCTGCATACGCTTGCTGGTCCCGGCATCCTGGCTATTCTGATATTCGGGATCCGCCAGGCGCAAAGCGATCACGTTATTGGGCACTGAGGAAGTCGATTGCCGCCTTCTTGAGGCCGACGAGCCGACCGATTGCCGATCTAGAGGGGATAAAGATCGAGACGATGTATCGGAGCGGGTTGCAAGATCAACTCCGAGAGAGGGTCCCAAATTGCCAGGGGGGAGGATTCCGCTGCCAGGATGGAACGGATCCGTAACCGCCCTCGGGCGAGACTTGGGTCGACCTGTGAAATCACGTTAGTTGTAGTTCGTGCATGCGAAACACTGTATCGCAAAAATGAACGACTTACCTCTTTCTGGGGGTGTTAGTGAATCCTGATCCATCTGCGACTTGGGCGGTTCGAAACTGCCTTGTCTTGAATTCGTAGTCGGCGCAAAGTCAATGTTGATGGCCGGTGGTTGCATTTGGTGCATATCGGCGCCCATACCGCCCTGCAGAGGCGGGAAAGTCTCATGATTAGGTTGTAGGTCTGGGTATCCAGAGACGTTCTCATACCCGGAGTTTGGCGGGATCAAGTTGAAAGAAGGTTGCATAGTATCCGGCATCTGCTGTGGCATTATGCGAGGGCTGATGGCTGGGCTGTGCGAGGGGCTTCGGCCGTGATAACCAGGACTGCTGGGGTCGGCCAAGCTGAAAGACCCAATACCGAGCACTTCTTGGTAGAGGCTGTCCGCAGGTCTCTGCAGAGGAGAGTGGCCGGATGGATCGGCGTCAAACGTATCGGAACTAATCATATGAGGAGAAGGAGCCACGGAGGAGACGTCAGAGTATTCCGAGGGAGTCCTCCTATGGCCTTGGAATTGCGGTTGGGTCCAGTCGCCGAGCTGATTGGGAAGAAGCGCGGCCTCAGGCCCTAAAGAAGCATTCCTCGAATGGGTTGACGGCGGCGACGAGAACTGATGTTGGTTGAAGGGGGGCGACTGGAGACTTTCGGACGGGTAGAGCCGTGGAGGGGTCGGAGACTGATGCGAATGCGGAGAGGTCATGGCATTGAGGTCGCCAAGGGGCGGCTGCTCAAAGAGAGGGGCGTTGTACTGATCGCCTTGCTCAGCGGCCGATGGGAAGAGAGAGAAATCACCGTCGTGCAGGTTTGGCGAGAGGTAGTTTTGTTGCGCCTGGGCGTTCAAAGACAGGGTGGAGTCGGGGCCGGTGGCCGGCTGCTGTCCGAAGCTCGCGCTGGGGTCAAAGCCGGTATTCGGGTCGGCAGCGTTGGCTTGTGCACCGAGGAAGCCGTTTGCGTTGAATGAGTCGAAGTTGGGATGCAAAGATGCTGTGAATGCTCGATGTTGCTGTTGCTGCTGCTGCTGAGGTGGTTGTCGCTGTTGCTGTTGTTGCGATGGATCCAGGTCGACTCCGATCCCAAGACCAAGACCAACGGATGGCTGCTCGCTTGTGGGTGCGAACGGGCTCCGTGCCGGCGAGTGAGATTGGTTTATATCAGGCTGAAAGCCACCGGCGGACGGTGACCTTCCACGCTGGGGTTCGCTGCTCATGATGGCTGCCGAGTGCTGGTCTGTACGTCGTGCGAGGCAGATTCCACAGTCAGCCTTCCGTGCTGCAGCGGGGAGGCTGTGCACTGGGCGGCAGAGATGCAAGGAGCTGGGGGGCGGTCCTATCACAGCGGCAGGACGCGTACAGCGGTGCGAATCACAGTCTGAAGAGTGTTTCAGACGGGCGGTCCTGAGGCCAGCTGCAACTCGTTCTCCGAGCGGGTGCGGGCGTCCAGGTACGGGGTGGATTTGACGTGGGTATGGCTATCAAATAGGGCTGGACCTGGACCTGGGAGGGGGAGGGGAGACGAGGCGAGGCGAGGCGAGGCGATGCTATGCTGGCTTGGATGCGATTTGCCAGAATGCTAGATGCTGGCAGAGTTTGGGAATCGGCACGGCACTGGCAGCGTGAAGACGAGGGAGGGGGGTCCTTTCTGGCACTTTGCTTTGTCGGGGTTCGTTCGGGTTGGGCGCCAAATCATCGAGCAGAGAAACGCGGACCCGCGAGGCTGTGCAAACTGGAGCAGCAACCTTGTGGCCGCAACTCTGCTTGGACACAAGAGGAACAGAGACAGAAAGAGACTCTGCAGTGACGGCGTCTGACGGCGCTGCTGACGACGCTGCTGGTTCTGGTAGCTCGGCGGGCTTGGGGTTGGTCCAACTGGGAGGCGGGTGATGTAGGAGGCAGAAAGCTAAGGTCGGAGAGGTATCGCAGGAAGTGGGATGGTCCCCAGCAAGCAGGCGTGAGATATGGATCAGGCCCTTTGCTTCAGCCGATGGTTAGCACGGCTTAGGCGAACGGGCTAGCAGTGAGAGAGAGAAATGTGCCTTTTAGCAGCCTGTCATACCCACGTGAAAATCAGATGAGGGACACAAGAGAGAGATTTGAATAGGTGCTCTTTTCAGCAGTGCGACGGATGACTCAGGTACTGTATGTACATGCAAACAGGTACTCGTACATACTTTGCTCACTTCAGCTCGTCTGCCATGTTATTCGATGGCGCGCGCCGTGGAATGCTCTTCTCAACTACTAAACGCAGCTATACGCTCCAGATGCAAATCCATCAGCGACATCCGGCAACTGGAGCCTGAGCTACCGCCCGTTCTAGCACTGACGCCAGCGGCCTCCATCTTTCAAGGTTCCCTTCATGCCAACGACTCATGTAATCTCCATGGTCTTTGGTAGCGTCCGGTTGACTTGAGTTGTACATTGAATCAAACTCTAGCAACAACCCCGCACACCGTTCGCATAGGCCTCTGTCATTGGCGCCCCTCCACAGTGGCAGGGGGGGAAATGAGAAAAGGAACCTAAATGGGTACTAGTTTGCCGGACGAGCGGTAGTGCATGAGCGTCAGTATTCCAAAGGTCTAGAATATCTCCCAAACTTGACAGATTCGGCATCACTTTCGAGGGTTCGACGGCACATGTCAGTGACAAATACCTGGAAACGTGGTAGCCGCTTATGTACAATGGTAAGTACCCTAAATACAAGTGATAGGCAAATAGGCACCTTATCTGGAGTATTTACTACCTTATGACCTACCCCATAGCTGTGTAATCATCTAAGTTGGTGAATAAGAAAGACGCGATTCACATCTACCCAAGCAATAGTGCTACTATAGACCAAGGTTCTGCCACTTAGACGTAGATTACGCGTAGACAAAAGGGCTACAGAAATCCCTTTTTGGACAAGTCACCGCCGTCAATCCACAATCATGAGCATCATCCCAAAAAGACGGCAGACTTCCGTTGACAGCACCCCCTACCTAGTAAGTAGACAAAAGCCCTCACAGAATCGGCTGTTTTCCCTTGGTTGTCACCTTTACAGCCACCATTCGAAAGCTGAACAACTTAATGAAGGAACTAGGAATGACCAAATCCTGAAACTTTTCGTTTTTGGCAGCTGCATGGAGATTGGCGGTGATGCGTCGTGTCTCCCCCACATGGCTGGCGGTGATGACGAGTTTGCTCGCACGCTATCGCCATGCTAAGCTTTTGCGACACCCATGCTTCCCAGGTAGAGACATTCGGTCATTGTCATGGGCACGAAAACGGCAAATAACCTTATTAGCTCCGTTCTGCAGAACATCGAAAGGGAAGAAGGAAAAAAAGGCTGACGACAACATCACACTCACACGCCCCCCATGATCGACGCCAACACATGCAAGTCTAGTCAGGCAACACTCTCGATGGGCTAAATATAGCGTCTATACGAAGTTAAAATCTCGCGGAGCGTATATCCTAAAGCGCTTTAATTTCACGGTAAAAGTGTTTTATTGTTTCGAACTATGAAAGGAGATGAAAGACGGAGGAGGCTGTGAAAGAAATAAAAAAAAAAAAAAAGTGCAACGAAGAGAGAAATAGAGAAATGCAATATAACACGACTATCCGAAAATAGCAGCCAGAACTGTTTTGAAACAAAAAATATAGGCGAAAAGCCTGAAGCGTGAATCAGGAGCAAAGCCGCAGCAGGTTTCAAGTTTGACAGGCCAAACACGAGAAAAATAAAATGGAGCAGCTTCAGGAAAATGCAGCAAAATTGTGATTAATACTGCAGAATCCTTTTCTCAAACAAAGGTGGGTTTGTACCGCCCTGAGTTGTCCCATCCTTGCTTGTCCACAGCCACAGCGAGTGACGTATTGGACCGGGCTGCATGAAGACGGTTGATGCTCTGGTGCCTGGTACGTGCCCATGTATGGTGTGTTTCTGGTTCCCCGATTGAAGGATGAAACAACGAGTGAGATTGCATTGTTGTTATTTTCGGTGAATTTGAATCTGCCTTTACTTCAAGCTTAACTTTTGCCGTCTTTGCATTTGAAGCCATCATCGTTAATAATACACTTAACAATGTTCATCTACATGCCAACTTGTTACTGTACCCTTAACCTTGTAAGAACCCACAAAAAACCACGCAGAGCATCCAATGTAAATAAACGCTTGCAAGTTTCTCGGCTGCCGACAGCCAATCGGCTACCAGCCCTTGCTGCAAATCTAGATCCCCGTCCCTCATTGGCCCGCGCCGGGGCTTTTATTCGGATCAACTGCAAGGCTCTCCGCAAGGCTTTTTTCGCAACCCTTCCCAACTCACAGGTATTCACGCTTTGTGTTTCCCTACTTTGTTCCACTACCCCTGGTTTTTTACAATCTTCTTTCTTTTCTGTACAGTATATTTTGCCGCCCATTCGATCATTCGGGAATCGGCCGAATTAAGGGGCGGGGGCTTCGGATTGGTACCTTTGCGGGCGCCAATAAATCCGACTTCCCGTCGCTTTCGTGCCTGTTTCGATGGCCTAAGGCCAATCGAGTCGGCCCAGGATGGCGCTTCACACCTGAATAGGTACTTGATACTACCCGATAGGTAGCGCGTCCGAGGCCTCTCGTATCGGAGGACCTGGTTACGGACGTTTTAGTCCTGAATCGTTGTGTCTAAGCCGTTGCTCGGTTCCAAAAGCATGCAAAGCCAGAAAGTCGAGCCAAAATGTCACCAGATCAATGTTGACGGGACACCACAGCCACTCTCGTCTATTGAATTGGGCGGAAATATACCTTGCCCCCTTTTTATTATCAATTCTCCGTTGTATAGTTTGTAAGAAGAGTCGAGAGAGAAAATTTGCCCAGATAGTTGTGCCAAATCCAAAAACGCCGTGAAACTATGCCCTTTTTTCTTCTTCCAAGTCTTGCAGGCTGCCTCTCTGTTGTAGACAAGACAAAATCAAACACGCCATTTTCCATGTATGCGTATGCTGTTCTTTCTAGCTTCGACCAAAAGCATAGTTGGTCGTCTAATAACGTATGCCCTCTCTTTTCCAATTAGATCACCTCTGAACGCTCATAGCCTTCGGGCTTGAGGGCAGGCTTGGGAACCTCCCTGTCTTTGAATTTGCTGACAAAGGGGTTTGGGTCCTCTTTCTGGTTGAGGTTGCCCAAGGTGTGGTTGACTCCTCTGTGGCTGGCCTCGTCGGCTCGAATGTACAGAATCAAGTCTTTCATGGTTCGGTTGCCCTCAGGCATGTTCCAGTACTAGATGGTCATCTGTTAGTTGAGTTGTTCTCTCTAACTCCTGTCTCTCTGTTGTTCAGTTTACTAACCTGCACGGCAATATCAGGAATCCGAAACTTGGGATCGTTCCACTTGGGTAAATGGCCGTCTTCGATTTCGGCAATCGCTCGAGTATACGTGTGTACCGCCTCTTCCTCCAGGTAGCCGACGAATCGATGGACAATCTTGGGGTGAATCAGATATGCCACAAAGAGACTGTTGAAGAAGACGCCCTGGGCGCCGATGATCATGAGCTTCATGAACGGGCCGGGCTCGCACATGGTCATGAAAGTCAAAAGATGCATCCGCTCGTTGTAGCTTTCTTCCAAGAGCGTCTCGATCCAGCCGTTGTCTCTCTTCATGCCTCGAAGGCTGCTGAGATGGCGAAGCATGCCACCAACCATTCCTGGAACACCTGCGATACTTTCGAGGAAGACGAATCGAATAAGCTATTCACATAGCAAGACACTTGTTAGTTATACATTCTTCATATCCAGACAAATAGACCATTAGGTCCATAGCATATAAGGGTGAGTAGAAATCATACCCATTGGGCCTCTGTCAGCGGCTTCTCCGCCTTGATGGCAGTTGTCGGATTCTTCTTATCAACCTGCTGTTCCCTATCCATCCCCGTGGCCTTGTCCATCCAGTATCTCGCGAACCGCACAATCTTCCACGCCGCCCAATCACCAAATCCCCGAGGCGGGCGGTGCGAAGGCGTCACCTGATGGAGCTCCTCCATTGAGAAGCCCGGGTGAGGCCATGCCGCCGGGGTTGTCTTGATGTGGGGGGTGTCTTTGGCGGGGAAGAAGTCTCTGAGCTGAGAGACGGGTGTCGTCGAGAATGCTCGCGTGGTCTGGCAGTAGAGATGGTGAGATGAGGGTGCGGTCCGGCCGGTACAGCCTAGCCTCCGGGTCAGTGCCGGGTGCGCGGCGAGTCTGCAGCTTGCATGGCTGTTGACGACGACTTTGGCAAGCCTGGCAGCTTGTATGGGGGCGTTTGTCTTGGTGTAAGTCATTGCAAAAGCTTATGTAAAGCTGTGGTTGGTATTGTTGCAACGTTCAACGGCTTCAATGATGATAAGTCATAGGATGACACACGGTTTGATGGTGGTGATGATATATATATATAACCAAGCAACCCCCCTTGGCTCCGGGACACTTGAACGTTTTATACGAGCCCCCTTTTTACAGCTAAGACGGCAAAAGTCAAAAATAGAGAAATATTACAGGTCGGGAGCGCACATTTGGCAGCTTCGTCCGTCGGGTATCCGTGAGTCCACACACTCTTTACATCCGGTGCCGCCATGCTAATCCGCACCCGGGTAAGCGGGCTCGCCGTGATGAGAACCGACATGCAGCAAGGCATCCAATGGCCGGGCCGCATCTGTTCTTCTGTTCCTGGTCATCTGCCATGCAAAGTGCTGTTTCATTGCCTCACCTTGGCTCGGCATCCTCAAGAGTTACGAAGTCCGAGCCGCAAAGGCAAGCTTCAGCGGCGGTCACGCTTAGACTAGTCGGGACCTTTCGGACCGTAAAACCTCTCCCTATGACTCTTCTCCCAAGTTGCTTTCCGGTCCTTTTTCGATTTCATTTCGCTGTCTCATTTCCTCGGACGCAACGAAGAGTGAAATCATAATCTGCTCTCCCAGTCCCGTTGCGTCATAGTAGTAGTACCGGCAAGGCCAAATTATTATGTTATGTTACCAATTCTCCGGGATCCAGAATTCTGTTTCTCCTAACTAGCAGGGCAACAAAAGATCCACTCCCCTGATGACGCTGTGCGGCAGTCGGCGCTTGTCGGCGCTAGACTCTTAGCAATGTTAGCAATTGAGTTTGCTCTATTGGCCTGTGTCAAATTCATGGATCTTTGTCTGAAGAAGTTATCGGTCCGTATATACAAAGTTGATCTTATTTAATGCACAATGAAGTCGCTCTATGGAGCACATGCAAAAGGTCGTTGATGGGGCTGATCCCGTATTTCGCTTACGGATAATTGCGGCTGCTGTCAAAATCTCAAAACATTGAGCGGCAAAGTTTGGTACATACTCCGTACTATCTTCGGAAACGCCAAGACTTGCAAGTTCCTGATGAGTCCGAGGAGATGTGCAGCGGCAAGCTATCGACTATAAGCTTGTTTGGCGCGGTTCTTAACGTCTTTAGTCTACGCATCGAGTTGAAAAGTCAGGCCATTTGTTAAGAGAAACTATTTTACGTTCTGTAGTCAATCGTAGTAGGGCTTACGCCTAGAGTGTGCAATATCTAACCAGACATGGGAATGCCAGCTTTAAACCATTGCCATCGCCATCGTGCAAATTTTCACCGAGAGCAAGTTTGATTCAAGCTCAATCTGATGGGGCAACAATTGAGTCAGAGTCTTTGCGGCTTTTACCGAATCTTTCTTTCTGTGCTAGATGATCGTGTTTCTACATAGATAAAACCGGGACTTATCCTTTTTTTTTTTTTTCCTTTGCGGCAACCTTGCGGCCCAACGCGGCACGGCATCCTAGTGCCCATTTTTTACATCCTAAACAAACAAAGTTAGTATAAGCAGGTTGCAAGGCGATCCGAAAATCAACATCAAATCAATTGGGGTTCAGATGGACGTACCTCTCCAGCGGTGTCAAGCCAAGCAGCTTCATTCCGTTTGCCAGAACAATTCGTGCAGCATCGTACAGCGCCATTCGGGCCTTCATCAGTTCTTTCTCGCTGCCAACCACCTGCAGGTGATCGTAGCTGCTGCTCACGGCGTGAGACATCTTAAACAGGTAAGTGAGCACGGTCGTGGGCTCCAGAGTCTTGAGTGTGTTCTGGACGGTATCGGGCCACTGCGAGAGCATACGAACAACGTTGGTAGCATGCTGCTCAGTGAGCAATGAAAGGTCTGCGCTCAACAGATCTTCCTCGCTCAAGTTCGCACGACGCTTGATGGAGCAAAGTCGAGAGTGGGCATACTGCAGGTAGGGGCCCGTGTCACCCTCAAACGAGGTCATGGCCTCCATGTTGAATGTGTAGTTGTTGATCCTGTAATCCGATGAGCATGGTTAAGACAAGGCACCCACAGCAAAGGATGATTACTAACCTCTTTCCACTCATGTCCTGAACCATGACACTGCTAATACCCAGGATATCGGCCGTAGCCACTGGGTTCTCGACCTGGGCATATTTGTCCTGGTTCTTCTTCATGGTCTCGTGCATGTGGTCTGCGCAGTCCCTCAAGATATCGTCCAAGCTATTGAACTTGTGTCAGCCATCTACTCATTTCCAACTAGAATTATGCTTAGGAGCATATGGGATATGTATGGAGATTACTCACAACTTGACGGTTCCTTTCCTGGTGCTCATACCCAGAACCAGGCCGAAGTTGATGTGCTGGCAGCGCTTCGCAATGTCCTTGTAGCCAAGCTGCTGAACGATCTCGAAAAGCTGCTTGAGGTGGAGATCCTGCGCACTTGCCACAACATAAATCATGTGGTCAAATTTGTAGGTTTCGTACTGTACGGCTGTCAGTGGACGGCATACTGGTAAAAGCCCGGAGCTGAAGTTGACTTACTCGGCCGAGCAACTCGCAGATGTCACGAGTGAGGTACAGGGCGGTACCGTCCTTCTTTCTATGGTTCAAAGTATTAGACCACCATGCTGTTAGATGAGGAAAAGTCGTCGCTAAAACTTACCGAATGACGGTGACACCAAGTCGCTTTCCCTCTTTACCAGGAAGCAATTTGGTGAAGTCAACGAGCGTTGCGCCGTTGTCTACTCGAGAAATGCCCTTCTCTTCCATCTCTACGGCGACCTTTGCCATGGCCTCCTCGGAAACCTGACTCTCACCTACACACAAGTTAGATCTCTTCCCCCCTTCGTTACGTGAATTGGATCTTACCGCTATACTTGTCAAAGGCGATGTTAAGTCGGGCATACGTCTCTATACCAAGTGTGAGTTCAACAAATCCAGAACGAAGGACACGATATATTCGCTAAGCGATATAGTCTTACCCTTGTATCGAGCAATACTCAGATCACGGAAGATCTGCCACTGTGCGAGCACGTCCTCTTCCCTATCAGTCTAAGAGAGGAATATTAGCAACCGGAGGTTAATGTTAGAATATGCCAACGACTTACCATACGCTTGAAGTACCGACGAGCTTGCTCATCAAGGCTTTTGGCTTCAAGTTCGGTGACATCTTTGCCCTCCTTCTTCTGAGCCTCGATAGACTCCTTCTCGGCAGTCATCTCGGCATTGATTTGCACATAGAGGTTAAACAGGTGGTTAATGGGGTCTTTCTTAAGTGCCTCCTCGTTGCCGTATTTCTCGTATGCGAGAGCCAGCAGACCGTACTGCTTACCCCAGTCTCCCAGATCTGTAAGACAATGTTAGCATGATATGGGTTGATGATTTGTCTCCACTATGAGATACGAGTACTCACAGTTCATTCGCACCACTTCCCAGCCGCTACCTTCATAGAGGTTGGCCAAGAAACTTCCGATAATGGTTGATCGAAGATGGCCGGCATGGAAAGGCTTGGCAACATTGGGGGAGCTGAACTCAACGATCTGATATACAATTAGCAGCCAATCCTCGGAACCTTGGGTATCCATGAAATTACAATGCGCTTTTTGCCCTGGCTTGGGTCCTTGGGATCCCTCAAGCCGTTGAATCGGTTACGACCTAACGATATAAAGGTAAGTATGTTTGCAACAGTCCATATTGTATAAGAATTAGCATACCATATTCCTCGCCAAGATTCCGAATCAATGGGATCAATGAGTTGGAGAGCGGGCCTCCCTTGACGAAGAATGACATGAAAGGACCGCTGGTTGTAGGCTTGCCAAACAAGGCATCATCCTCGGGGAACTGATACCCATTATTGTTAATTTTATAAATTATAACAATAAGGGAAACACCATACCTCTCCAGCCCACTTGGTAGCGAGAGCATCAGGCTTCTCGCCCTTGATCCTCAACGCCGGAACAGCCAGAACAAAGTCACCCTTGTCGAGACCGGTTGTCCAGTTGATGGCAGGATATACGATTTGAGCGTCTACGCCAGAGATTCCTGCCAATACATTGCTAAGGTGTGCCCTATAGAGGTCAAGTGGGTTGATTTCGGGGTGAGCCTGGGGGTATTTCTCGGTGACGGAGTCAAGCGTCAAGCCATTCACCAAGCTGGTGAGCTTGTCGATGCCTGCTGGTTTAGCCATGTCTGAGATGGCTCTTATGCGAGAAGCTGTGAAGCAAGTATTGCGCAAAGAAGCCCTGCAGGTCGTCTGCTGAATACTCGAGGTGGGGTGTTTTGGCTCACTCAAGGACGTAAAAGGCCTGGGTGAGGTGGTCAGTGGTTGCTGAAGAGCACGTCTCGCAATCCACGGAGAAACGAGGGTTAATATACGATGACTCTTTCGACTGAGAGAAGCCCGACAAACCGTCATGAATGAGAGAGGTGAGTTTTTGGGGCTCTGTACCTGTGACTCAATTTTGGTCCTAGCAGGAAGTTAAGCACAAATGCTTCCCCACCACAAGAGGAATGTTAGGCCTGTGAGTCGCCTGGTGGGGGTTCTGCCGCATTTCAACCGCACGCTGCAAGTTGACGTATAAAAATTCAGTCCTTCTTTTCTTTAACAGTCACAGTCAGCCAAAGTGACGTAATTGATGATATGAAGAGAGTGTTTACAATATTTTTGAAGGACATACTATTTACAGGCAAGGATGAAACTCAGTTCCCTGATACAAAACCAGCTTCTAAGTACCTTATATGATTGAACCACCAAAATTTCATCACGTTGGAGGGGCAGCTTTGGTGCTCGACGTCTTACCTAATGTGGAGAGTGTGAGTGCGCCCAAGTCAATAATAGAATGCATCTCCCATTGTTAACTGCCCAGATGTCCTGAACTGCTATATAAATAATTGTAAAGTAATGAAACTTTATATGTAGTGTCTAGGTCAAGACTGCACTAAATATTCTCGTGAGGTTGAATGTGTTCATTGATGAGATAGGTACAACCAAAATGTGCCCCTCTTCTACCTAGTAGTAATCAAGAATCAAGAACGCTGTTTGCCCACTTCGACATGATGAAAAACGCTCCCAAGTATATTGTAAATTTATTCCCATGCGTTTCTGTCAGCCATAAAAGAGCATATCAACGCCACAAGTGCATACTGGGCGAGGATCAAGGCAAAGTAACAGAGTGCCAGCCACATGTAAAATCTTGACAGGCGCCGTAGTTTGGCTAGGCGGGCAGCCCTGAATTTTTTATTTTTTTTGGCCAGGCACTAATGCCGACAAAAGTTTTTGCCCCTCGCCTCGCCAACAAACCCCGCCATAAAAATCTCCAGGCCAGCCTAATCGTACATGATCGCTCCTGTTTACGTATCTTAGATTGATCACACGATTCAGCCCGACCGCGGTCGCAGCCAAACGCATTCCTTATAGCGAACATCGATACAACGATTCGAACATCTATATACTCTTCAGCTTATTTTTGTCTGACGATCTGCAATCATGCCTCCTAAGAAGTGGGGTGAGTCACTGAAAGCGCAGTCTGCACACTTTGCGGTCAAATGCCGCCAAATTCTGTCGTTTGCGACGCGCCAAAAAAAGAGTGCCATGGCGTTACTCCAAGGATTCTTGGCTGACAATATTGGAAACTAGACGAAGAAGAGAGCGAAGGCAGCGACTCTGCCCCCGAAGTCGCGCCTGTTGGTGGTGCTCGCCGAAAGTTTGATGACGAGGAAGATGACGGCGATGTGAGTATCAACAACAGCATCACGCACTGCGCCAGCGACCCCTTCGATTCCGTCTCTGACTTACCATCGAATATATATAGGTGCTTGACTCTTGGGATGCTGCCGAAGACTCTGAAGTAGAGCGTGAGAAGGCGGCCAAGGCTGCCGCTGCCAAGGAAAAGGCCGCCGCCGCCGCTGCCGCTGCTAAGAAGCCCAAGTCACAGCGTGTCGCCGAGCACATCGCTGAGCGTGCCCGTATTGCCGCCGAGAGTGACGAAGAGAGTGACGACGAGACGGAAGCAGAGCGCCGTGAGCGACTTCGCCGCACCGAGCAAGAGGCCGACCTCAAGCATGCTGAGGACCTGTTTGGCAGCATTGGCATCAGCGCCGGACGAAAGTCCAATCCTTCTGGCACCATGGTCGCCGACCCCAACAACCCTACGAACCTCATCAACCTCGCAAACGTCGCAGTTTTCAACCCCCAGACAAAGCTGCAGTTTGAGAAGATGCGAACTCTCCTCACGCCCCTGATCACCGCAAACACCAAGAAGGCTCACTATGGTCTCTTCCTTGAAGAGTTCGCCAAGGAGCTGGTCAAGGAGTTGAACAGCGATCAGATCAAGAAGATTGCTAGCACTCTTACCCGTGCAAGCAACGAGAAGCTGAAGGAGGAGAAGGCGGGCGACAAGAAGAAGACCAAGGCTGCCAAGACAAAGACCTCTCTTGTCACGAACCGTGCTAACGCAGCTGATACGGCCGCCTATGATGACGACGCTTTTGGAGAGTAAGTAGATCCTGATGATTGCTCTACAGAACCAGCAGCATTTCATCACACCCTTTATCATTGTTTGTGGGGATTGTGCTAACCTTTTCTTCCTCCTTTGTAGTGACGACTTTATGTGAGCAACTTATTCAAGTCAACACACGGCAAAAGAAGAAAAAGAAGAAAGAGACTGCTAGAATAAGCGTTATATTGGTATTCCCAGCGTGTTACTCTCCCTATCAATCGATGGAAGCGCGACAACTCTTGATTTCCTGGACTGCAACCCCCTAAACCATGCATGGCCTTTTCACCGTCTTGGCGTGGGCGCAGGCTGACGACTATTCGACGCATACATTGAAATTTGGACGATTTAATGGACATTTAGAGGAAAGAGATTGCGGGAGTTTAAAATGGCATAATGTGAAATCAGCTTGCCCTTTTATGTTTCAAAGCGCGCTAGGTCCAAGGCACGAAGCCTAACAGTCCTATCGAATTCCGGGTATTACCATCAAAAGTTATGGCTAGGATAAAAAGATGCCGGCTTTTCTTTTCTTCTTATATCTATACGCTGGCACATGTTTTTATTTAGAGTGGTTTTGTTTTGTATTGCACTGCTTCAGTAGACAAGAGGTCAGGGTATCAGATATAGATAGCCTCTCCTGAAGCAACAAGTATTTCTCATAAAGATCCATAAAAACCCCCAAATCGCCAAGAAATGCCCGGAGTGATACCCGTGTAACAACGCAACGCCATCATTAAAATCCCGTCATATACCGCCCGTCCCATCATGTCATTGTAAATATACAGCAATTCTACAGGAATTCACCACCGCCTTTCCCCAGTTTTGATAAAAAGTCGTCCCCTCTTCTTCTCCCTGTCTTCTCTTCTTAGACCACATTTCCAGCCATACCCATGAATAGAGCATGAATGGCCAGCGACAAGGTCCAGAATCCAACCTTTCGGAATCGTCTGACGCGGCTTTGCTGATCTTCGACATCTTTTGCAAAAGCCTCATACGTCTCGGCAGATGCATCATCCAAGAGCCCGCAATCAAAGACTGTCCAGCTTCCGTCAAAGTCGCCTAGCGGCTTGATGATGCGGCTAGAGATGGGAATGTACGTCTTCTTAGCGTTGATATAGGCCACAATGGGGCGAACAAGAGCCTGGTTGACGTATGATAGATCGGGGGTGAATAGAGGTACGGCAGCCTTGACGTCATTGAGGTGAATACGCAAGTCCATGATGACAAGGCGTCTATCCTCCTCAGACTCGTTGGCTTGTTTCTGAGCCTTCTTCTCGCTCGTTGCGCGCTCGCCCTCTGAGAATTTCTCGGGTGTAGGGGCTCGAGGCAGAAAGCGATAACGATTGGCAATAACTGTGCCTTCCAGCTGGTCATAGAAATCTGTTACGACCTTGGTAATGCTGTCGTCCATATCCTCGGGAAACATGACATCAGCAACAATGTCAACGTTTCCCTCATATATCCAGCCGAATGGCCCCTCCACTCCACGGTTCAGGTGGTCAATCTTCAAGCCATCAATCCGTAGCCGGTTGAACTTTTTCCACGATTTGGATTCCTCTAGCCCCATCATGACTCCCTGATACCGACTTGAGACCGTACCGTGAACCTGTCGCGGATGGATCGTGAAGAGAGAGCCATCAAATGACCCAGACATATGGCTGGCAGATAGGAAATCATAAAAGAGCCATTGTTTTCTCAGTCGAGGGAGTTCGCAGGAGTATATGCTCACTGAGAAGGGGCGGAAGCCGTCAGGTTGGCGAATGGTGAGCAAAAGATCTTCCAATTTGAAAGATTCAATCTCGAAATCTCCTGGTTGGTGTTTGTGGCGGTAAGAAAATGGATCGATTTGCTGCAGTGGCCAACGGACAGAAGTGCGGTCGACAATTCCTCTAACACCATTTACTTCCACATCTTTGAGAAGTCCTCTACCATTCCACCAGTTGAGGAATGAAAGAGTGACATTAACGTTTGCGATCGTTACGTCGAATTGCGTATAGTTGCCATCGTCTTCGGTAACAGTTCCGTTATGCTGAACCTGGCGCCCTGCAGCAGCAACAGCAGCAGCGTCAGATGATCCCTTGCTGACGGATGATTCGATTTGCCCAGGTCTTCTTGATATAAACACATTGCGAAATGCGATAACGCCATTCTTCCACTTGGGCACTATGGCTGATTCGAAGACAACCGTAACACCAGCAGATTGAGTCAGGTAATCTCCAATCCACTGCGCGAGCGTTTCTGAAGATATGTCAGCTTTGTCGGCGATAACTTCAATATGATGAGAGCACAATCATCGACATACCCTGAGCAAAGACAGTATTGATCGAGAAGATGAGGATGGAGAAGAACGTCGTGGTGCCCACCAAGATCCAGACGATATGGCCCAGCATAAACCAAGAAACAAAAGCACCCCATTCATCAATATTCCAAGGCCTCATACTTCGAATGGAAATCCATTTGAACCTGACCTTGAACCTCTCCCAAAACCCATTCGCGGCCGCTAACAGCTCTTCTTTCGTCGGACGGTGAGGCATCATGGGTAAATTCAGGTATTTAGACATGGATGCCGCTATAGATTCCTGCTCATGGTCTTTTGCCTCGGTTCCAGGTTGCTCGAGAGGTTTCTTGGATGCAGCTCCTGGGTTTTGATCGAGACCTGCGGCTGGTTTGTGGCCGTCCGGTTGGCCTGGGCTACCCCCCTGAACATCTTTTTTTCTGTTTGCGCTATCGCTGCTATACTGGTCACTTTGAAGTAGCCACCGCGCAGCATTTCGGGAGGCATTGAGGGATGCTCGATGCCTTTCCAGAATGTTCAAAGGAGTGATACATCGATGGCTACCATGGAGAGGCAGCAGCTGACTGCCCAGCCCGATTGAAGTTGGCGATCGGCAGCCATGCTTCTGATGCACCAGAGCTGATCCTGACACCGCCCTTGCATTCTGAGGCTTTACGTCTTGCGTGTGAAACGCCGAAAGAGCTGCTGATCGATTCGACAATGTAGCAGCATGTGGAGTTCGCCATGTTGGAGGGGTTTGAAAGCGGCATGTTAGCTGACGGCGGACAATCAGCCATGATGAGATGCCCTTAGACATTCTTAAGGTTCATGGCGACCAGCAATCTGGAGGCGGTGCGCCAAAAGAAGATGGTATGAACGATGCCTTTGGATTTGAGGTTGAAGCTTGGGAATACAAGATTTCCCTAGACGCTCGGTAGTTGTACAAAAAGCAGGCGGCGAAGCAAAAGTAATTGCATGACGCGCCACTCACGTTGTGCATTGTGGGCGGCGCTCAGCCAATCGATAAGCTGCGATAGCCCATCCACAAATTTTTTGATCGCCAGGTCGAAACGGCCTGTGGCTTGTCTATGCGAACCCAGCGCCGCAACTTTTTTTTCTCCAAGAGTTTGCGACGAAACGAACGGCGTATACATCCAACTATACCGGTCACCTTCTGCTCTCATTTATCAACTACTTGATCAGACTTATCAAGGATCCGAACGAATAATAAAAGCCAGTCTTGCTCTCTAGCACCATGCCGGCACCCACGGCCCTCAAGAAGGCGGAAAGCACCCCGCTTGTCGCAGATGTGCCATCACCAGCACAGGGTAAGAAATGCTGTGTGAAGATTTCCCATGCAGGATTCCCAAGGCTTACTCGTGCATAGACAATGACCAGGAGTTCCTCCTAGACGCAGCAGACGCTGCATCGGCCGAAGCCGAAGTCATGGTACCCGAAGCTGTAGATGCAGAGAATAGCATGGCTATTGATGAAGAGGGACGACCTCGCTTTGCGCCATCCAAAGATATCGTATGACGAGATTACTTCCTTTGAGTCTGCAATGGGCACATTTGCTGATATCTACTTAGGACCCCATGATGAGAGTCGAAACACGAAAAATCCCCATCCCACCACACCGGATGACACCCTTAAAACAGGCATGGCCTTCTATCTACCCTCCCATTGTGGAGCACCTGAAACTGCAGTGCCGCATGAACATTGCGCGGAAATCAGTCGAGCTGAGGACTTCCAAATCCACCACGGATTCCGGTGCGCTGCAGAAGGGCGAGGACTTTGTCAAGGCCTTTACTCTTGGATTCGACGTCGATGATGCCATTGCTCTCTTGCGACTGGACGACCTTTATATCGAGACTTTTGAAATCAAGGATGTGAAGACGGTCCATGGAGATAGCCAGAGCCGTGCTATCGGCCGAATCGCTGGCCACCAGGGAAAGACGAAGTTTGCCATTGAGAACGCCAGCCGGACAAGAATTGTGCTTGCTGACTCGAAGATTCACATCCTGGGAGGTTTCAAGAACATTCACATGGCTCGTGAATCCGTTGTCAGCTTGATTCTCGGAAAGCCCCCCGGCAAGGTTTACGGCAACCTGAGAACTGTTGCTGCCAGAATGAAGGAGCGTTTCTAAGTTGGTTGGACAAGCATCTGCGGTACACTTGGCGTTCGGTTGGGGGAATAATCATGATTCATGTCTTTTTGGCGGATTTGGTGGTCTATATATGTCGGAATTGTTTTTCTGCATAACTTTTTTTGAAATGGCATTTCACCCCAGCATGATGGATCTGCTGAATGATGCAGCCCAAGAAGGGGGATAGACTGTATGTAATTCACGCGCCTCAACAAGTGGCAAGCGAATTTGAAAAAGAAAAGCTTTTTTTAAACCAACTATCAGGAAAGGGTATCATGGTCCGAAAAAATCTTGTAGTATCGTACTCCGTGCTAGACGGCCAACTCCGTGACGCCAAACGGCCCGATAGAAATACTCCTGCTTCGGAAGCTACTGTCACAAGCACAAAAAAGTGACCACCAACTTTGCTTCGGAGGTTTCTAGTTTTGACGAGGCTTGATCATTCCCTCTTGTACAATGTAATAGACCACAGTAGAGTCATTATGCAGGGCAGCCAGCACAATCCGTTTCGCTCCCTTGCGAGCATCTGGAAGAGCGTCCATGACGGCGGCGAAGCTGGAGAGCGTCCATTTCTCGGCGAGATGGACGGGCAACACCCATTCAATCTCAGCGTCGTGTTGCGCCCTTGTGCCTGTTGACTTTTCATATGCAAGGGCTGCTATCTGGTCGTCTGGGTGGAGATATAGCAGGCGTGGTGGAAGGCCTTTGATCATTGGTCGTGGCAGCCCTGGGAGACCCTGGATTTCCAACGAGGCCCATTGGTGCTGGTCTTGCAGGTTGCGAAATACCGCAGAGGCGACATCGGCATCATAATGATGTGACACATCCATGTCTGAGGCTGATAGCTGGACAATGCAAATGGTAAAAGAAATTAGATTAGACGAGAGGAATGACTGGCTACATGGTGCCCGGAAAGGGCCAAGCGGGAGGCGTGAGACGGAAACTTTTTCGCTCTGAGAGGTCGGAGAAATACTAGCGCCTGTACTTCGGGTTTCTTGCTGTCTACTGATTAACGTAAGTAGTGGCCCAATTATTACCTCACAAGCACACCAGCTTGCGCAGCAGGAGCTCCTTACCTTAGGTAACTTATCTTAGCAGCAGGAGACGCCCCACCTGCCACCCCTCCATTTTCTTCTATCTTCTACAACAAAACACCAGCATCTTCCTTTTCTTTCCCAACGAATCTTGACTCTTCCAGTCTCCCAAGAAACACTTGAGAAACCCAATCGACCTTCGAAGTACAGGTACGGTATTTTATCCTTCTTTTTTTCCATCAAGAACAGAGCTTCGAGTCTGTCATTCAAGCTTTGCCCCTCTTTCCCATTTCAGCCCTCCCAGCTACCCCTCCATTGGGTGCAAAGGAGCTGAAGCAACGACGTCAAGCGGCCGTTGTGAGGCATATTTCACTACTTTTCTCACTCTCTTGGCCGGATGATTCCAACCACAAGAAATCGCTTTCCCCAGGAGCAACGTGTGATGAAGTGGCCTAGCTCTCTCCCCTTCTGGCTTCCATTGTCGACGTCACGACCGCCTTAGGTCCCAAGCTTTCAAAAAAATACTTGCTAACAGGCATTGCTTCACCCAGCAGCTTTGAAAATGGCCATTACCAAGATCCACGCTCGCTCTGTCTACGACTCCCGTGGTAACCCCACCGTGGAGGTCGATCTCGTCACTGAGACTGGTCTGCACCGCGCCATCGTTCCCTCCGGTGCCTCCACCGGTTCGTCTCCCCGATCTCACTGCATCCCATACAGCTACAGGAAGTAACTAGGATCATAGGCCAGCACGAGGCTGTTGAGCTTCGAGATGGCGACAAGGCCAAGTGGGGTGGCAAGGGTGTCACCAAGGCCGTCGAGAACGTCAACACCATCATTGGCCCCGCCCTGCTCAAGGAGAACCTTGATGTCAAGGACCAGTCCAAGGTCGACGAGTTCCTGAACAGCCTTGACGGCACCCCCAACAAGGGCAAGCTCGGTGCCAACGCCATCCTCGGTGTCAGCTTGGCTGTTGCCAAGGCCGGTGCCGCTGAGAAGGTAAATCCCACTACCAGAGGTGACAATTAATGAGCAGAGGCTTACCACCACCAGAACGTCCCCCTGTACGCCCACATTTCCGACCTCGCCGGAACCAAGAAGCCCTACGTTCTCCCCGTTCCCTTCATGAACGTCCTCAACGGCGGGTAAGTCCATTCTCCATGCCGAAAACTCTCAGCCAATTTCAGTCTCTAACTTTCAATCAGTTCCCACGCCGGTGGTCGTCTGGCTTTCCAGGAGTTCATGATTGTCCCCTCGTAAGTCGTTAAACATGATCTACTTCCGGAGTGGTAGCTTCTTCTAACCAAGAACAGAGATGCTCCCAGCTTTTCTGAGGCCCTTCGCCAGGGTTCTGAGGTCTACCAGAAGCTGAAGACCTTGGCCAAGAAGAAGTACGGCCAGTCCGCTGGCAACGTCGGTGACGAGGGTGGTGTTGCCCCCGATATCCAGACCGCCGATGAGGCTCTTGAGCTCATCACCGATGCCATTGAGCAGGCCGGCTACACTGGCAAGATGAACATTGCCATGGACGTCGCCTCCAGCGAGTTCTACAAGGAGGACGCCAAGAAGTACGACCTCGACTTCAAGAACCCCGACAGCGACCCCGAGAAGTGGATCACCTACGAGGAGCTCGCCGCCCTGTACTCTGACCTCTGCAAGAAGTACCCCATCGTCAGCATTGAGGATCCCTTTGCTGAGGATGACTGGGAGGCCTGGAGCTACTTCTACAAGACCCAGGACATCCAGATTGTCGGTGATGACCTGACCGTCACCAACCCCGTCCGCATCAAGAAGGCTATCGAGCTCAAGGCCTGTAATGCCCTTCTCCTCAAGGTCAACCAGATCGGTACTTTGACCGAGTCTATCCAGGCTGCCAAGGACTCCTATGCCGATGGCTGGGGTGTCATGGTCTCTCACCGATCTGGTGAGACTGAGGATGTTACCATTGCTGACATCTCCGTCGGTATCCGTGCCGGTGAGATCAAGACTGGTGCTCCCGCCCGATCTGAGCGTCTGGCCAAGCTTAACCAGATCCTCCGCATTGAGGAGGAGCTCGGTGATCTTGCCGTCTACGCCGGTGCCAAGTTCCGCAATGCTGTTAACCTGTAAATGACAACACGGTGGCTACGGACATGATATAAAAAGACAGACTGCCCGAAGAATGGATTGCCATGGGTGGATAAAATAAAATAATGACTATAAAGAAACGCCCATATGGCGGAAAAAAATGAATTGAATGATGAATAATCCAACATGGCACATTTGTGAAGGCTCGTGAAAGATGTTCCTCCAGCTTCTCATACCTTGATGGCCCGCGTCGTTTCGTCTGCCAGGGTCCATCTTAGAGTCGATGGAACAGCTTATTAATGTTCCGAATTCCCTGCAAAAAGGCGACAGTCTCCGATTATGACTTTCTACAGCGAGTTTGAATGGCAGTTAGTGCCAAAGTATCTGATACTAAAATCGCGACGAAAATGGCATTTCAAAACAAGCATTTACTATTAGTAGACCGCAGAGAGGCAGGTGCTAAGGTGTCTAGTACGGGGTACCAAGTACATAAGAATGTGCTAAAAACAATCACCAGAGCAACGCGGGGTCGAAAACACATGCCACTACACACTAAACTAGATCACGTAGTCAGTTTATCAACATTGGGAGAAAAAAATATCAAATATTGCAATTGGCGAAACCATCCCTCAGCTGGCATCCGGTATTGCATTTCGTATTCGGCTTCATACAGAGTGCCTCGTTCTAACGGATACCAGAGACTGTAATAGTTGATATCGCCTCGAAAGCCACAGAGTTACCGTCATTCACGGTCTGGCAACATGGCGGGCTCAGAGGATATCACCGACTTCGATATGATTGAAGATCAGAAGGAGAACATTCAGTCCCTGCCCGGAGGCCGCTCAGCGAAGAAGCTAGCCAGTCTTTTCTCTCCATCTCCTCTACACAAATATTCCACCCCGACACCGACCGACACAAAAAATGTCAACGATTGCATCCGCGCAGAATATGAGGCGGAAATCGCAAACATATCCGAATCCGACGATCCTTTAGATGTGTTTGACAGATATGTGCGCTGGGTAATAGACGCGTATCCATCAGCACAAGCGACGGCCGAATCACAGCTCCACACGATCCTCGAACGCGCGACGAAGACGTTTGTCACCTCATCTCAATACAAAAACGATCCCAGATACCTCAAGCTATGGATGTACTACATCCAACTATTTTCCGACTCACCGCGCGAAACATTTCTATTCCTATCACGACATGGAATTGGCGAGAGCCTCGCATTGTTTTACGAGGAGTACGCCGCATGGTTAGAAGGAGCAGGTCGTTGGGCACAAGCAGAGGAAGTATACAAGCTCGGGATTGAGCGAGACGCCCGGCCAGCTCAGAGGCTGTTGCGCAAGTTCAAAGAGTTTGAGGCAAGGCTCGCTCGGCAGCCAGACGCATTGGAGGGACCATCTTCACCAGCTTTGCCCACCGTCCGTCCGGCGCTGGCCAGTAAGACAGACCCCTTTGGCATCTCATCACAGCCAGTAGACCCTCAGGCCCAACGGCAAACAAGCGGTGTTGGGGGCAGCTCATCCCGATCTGGAAAGTCCAAAATATCCATCTTTTCCGATGCGGATGCCCAACAGCCTGCCATGTCGTCAAGAGATACTGGATCCAAAGGCTGGGATAGCATTGGATCTCTGGCAGATCGAAAAAAGGAAAATGCGATGGAACCAAAGCCATGGTCTGGAGAGACGCTCAGGGCAGGTGGCAAGAAGCCTGGATCTGGTGGGACTAAGCTGGCGGTATTCAGGGATCCGGTATGTAACCCCCCTCGATCGTGATGTATTCAGCTGTTGATGAGAATAGGACTAATGTATTTCTGTTTGTGGTATTATGTAATTCAGTCCCTTGCTCAAATACAAAATATCATTGTTGTCCCGTCCAAGCATCAAGTAACGACTCATCCGCAAACAGGAAAGAGAGAGCGCATCTTTGTTGACCTCGCGGCCGTTTACCCAACCCCCGAGGAACCCGGTACAGAACTAAGCTTCGAGGAAGTCATTGCTGCGCACCGAGGATGGCTCGACCGCCTATGGGATACTGACTATAGCCGCCAAGACCGCATGGTGCCTCTGCGTGAGGTGGACAATTTGACACAAGACACAACCGACAAGCCGATTATTGACGGAGACCCAATGGACTTGGACGAGAATGGCGTAGTAAACGAGAAGCCTCGAGAATCTCGTTCAGGAAGGAAAAAGAAGACAATGGAGGTCAATGAGACGCAGATCAGTGAGTTATGACGTCTTCAAACACCCAATCAATCTTTTCGTAAGCCCCTAACGCGTAACTAGTCAAAACGAAATTGGATTCTCCCTCAGGACCAAAGCTCAAGAAGAAGAAAGTAGCGGAGCCCACTATGACCCTGCACACAAGAGCAGCCACGGATGATATTTACGACATTTTCAACGCACCGCTCAAACCCGCACCTGTGGAAGAAAACGATGATGACGATGAAGACTCCGACTCCGACTCCGACTCCGACGATGACAATGATGATGACGAGATGACTGATGCCGACTATGCAAGCGACGCCGAGAGCACCGGCGCTACGAGGCAGCTACACGAAGGTAAGCAGGAAGGAGACGAAGCATCAGAAATGAAGAGCTTCGATAAATAGAGGGTGGATTGCGAAGAGAGTACCAGAGTCTAACTTCTCTTCAATATAGATGAGATATCACAACGCCTGGAGGACGACTTTGAGGATGAAGAGCCAGAGCAGCCTAGAACGCGCACCATCTTCATTCCCCTCCCACCAGAAGACTATGAGCCACCAACACGCCCGTATAGGGATCCGGCGGAGATGGCCAACAATCGACTACCTTTCATGACGCCCATCACCGAGAGAACCGAGCCATCGTTGGATGTCACCATAGACCGGGCATACCAGTTCAAGACGCCTAGTAAGCTTGACGGTAGAGCGGCACCAGTCGAGGAGGCATCAGACTCGGAATCCGAGAGCAGCTCTCTGAAAGAATATTTCCCAGAAGGGAGACTGTCTATCAATGGCCGAACACCTCTAGGGTCCAAGGCTGCTAGAGCACCAAGTAAGAGTGGCCCCAATAGAGGTGTACCTGTCAAGGGCCCCATCGTTAAAGAAGCGCAATGCAGCCCCATCGACGACAGCATTCGGCGACATATCTTGACAAGCATACAGCCTCCGCTGGCCATGTATCCCGGCTTCTACGATCACCACAACCAGAAATATGAGCGTGGCGCAGAGATTCGAAGATACGCCAAGGCTGTCAGGTTAGGCAGAGCGAATCCAGACAAACCCGGACCAGGAAACCTGCCGGCGATCATTCAATTCATTGACTGTGAGACTAGATACGCTGTGAGGAGGGAGCTTGGCGCTGGCGCTTTTGCCCCGGTGTACTTGGTGGAAAACTCGAACCCGGATCGAGAAGAAGATGGCCACGATGTTGGAGCCAGGATGGGTAAGGGGACGTTCGCCGTAAACCGACGAGCGACAATAGAAGCCCTGAAAATGGAATCGCCTCCGACACCGTGGGAGTTTTACATCATGCGTACTGCTCATTCTCGTTTGGGCCCTCAGCATCGAGCCACGGCATCATTATCGTTTGCACATGAAATGCATCTCTACCAAGACGAAGCGTTCCTCTTCCTGCCATTCCATCCTCATGGCACGTTGCTCGACGTAATCAACCTCTTTCGAGCAGAGCCTTCAGGCGCCATGGATGAGCAACTTGCCATATTCTTTTCCATCGAATTATTCCGTACTGTTGAAGCTCTTCACTCAAAAAATGTCCTTCATGGCGACTTGAAGCCAGACAACTGCCTCCTCCGTCTCGATTCCAAGTCATCGCCTATTTTCTCCGACCAGGCTCTTTCCAGCCAATGGTACGCCGATGGACGCGGCGGATGGGATTCGCGAGGTATCGTTCTTATCGACTTTGGGCGTGGCATCGACATGAAGGCGTTTACCCCTGACGTGGAATTCATCGCCGATTGGAAGACGACGGCACAGGATTGCCCCGAAATGCGAGAGGGACGGCCTTGGACGTGGCAGATTGACTACTACGGGCTCGCGGGCGTCATTCATTGTCTGCTTTTCGGAAAATATATTGAGACAGTGCGCGCTGATCAGGGGGGTTTCGGCCGAGGCGGTCGAAAGTACAAGATTCGTGAGAACTTTAAGCGGTACTGGCAGACGGACATTTGGTCGGACTGCTTCGAGGTGCTGCTGAATCCGGCTTCGTTCCTCGCCTACGAGGATGGCGGCAGAATGCCCGTGCTCAAGTCGATGAGGAGTATCCGTGAACGCATGGAGGCGTGGCTGATGGCTAACTGCGAAAGGGGAGCAGGGCTCAAGGCTACGATGGGCAGGGTGGAGGCGTTGGTGAGGAATCGCAAGTAAATTTGGTTGAATCAGTCTATAGATTTCCCTTTTTTTTTGTCTCTCTGTTTAGCATGTCTTTTGTCGTTTTGTTAGCCCCTATTCACGAAGTATGGTTATGTTATTCCCGTAATGTTGGGTATATGTTATTTGGTGCTGGCTTTTCTCATGGCTCGTCTTGGTATATATGGCCTCGAGAAAATGCTTTCTTTAATAGAAGAACATGTGAAATAAGAGCCTGTTTGGTCATTCAATGGTTTAACCGTTTCATATGAATAATATGTAACTCAAAGAGCATGAAGTAAATAATCAATTATACAATGGTATGCCGTCCCAGTTTGTCATGTAGAGTGGAATATTGCCTCACTCAATAATTTGTCTTCTGCGAGAGCCGCGCTCTGCTTACACTTTGGCAAATGCCGGTGGGGAGTCAATTTGAAAACCTCGACGATATACTTAACTATTTGCAAGCTACTAGGGTTGCAGAGCAGCACTCATTCCGGTAAGTAGTACCTATAGATAGGTACATGTAGGCAGCAGCTAATGCAACCTCGGAGCCTAATGTACCTGGTAGGCTCAATCGCAATCTTAGATTTAAACGAGCCGTGATCCTGCGGGCTCTGATAGGTCTTACGATGCCGTCCGGATATGCACCCTACACCGTAAATTACACCTACCTATATCTATTATTTACGATAGGCTCTTGTACCTTGGAGACTGCTTCACTTTGAAGAGTCTGTATTAGGATCAGCCTGATCTCTGCTACCGACTACTATATTGCTCAACCATGGGCCCGTCTCACCATGGGGCCTCTCTTAGCCAGCAATATCCAGCGCCGTCTCTACCAACTTCAAGGCACATTCGCCTAGTGTCGTTGCTTCCTGGTAGGGATGATACGATTACTTGTGAGCTCCTCACGGCGGACCTGGATTCAGCTCCCCATTACGAAGCTCTATCGTATACCTGGGGCAACCCTCTGGACTGCCAAACTATATATATCAAGACGACAGAATCCAGAGACGCAACGGAATTTCAAGTCACATCAAACTGTTTCTCCGCTCTACGACGCCTACGATTAACCGATCGACCGCGCATTCTTTGGATCGACGCAGTGAGCATTGACCAGCATAATTTCCCTGAAAGAAACCATCAAGTTACTCTCATGTCCCAGATTTACTCTGGAGCAGCGGAAGTCATCATCTACCTTGGCGAATCCGAGAACAATTGTGATTTGGCAATTGAGTTCATCATTGAACTGGACAATCCAGATCTAGAGACAACGACATCGCTCAGTTATCCCAAGTCCGAGCCATTACTTTTGGCCCTGAGAAGCTTCTTCAACCGGCCGTGGTTCAGCAGAGTATGGGTGATCCAAGAGGCCACACTCTCAAACAGAGCTACAGTCTACTGCGGCGACAAAGTGTTTCCTTGGTCTGCAGTAAAAAGCTTCCATCAATGGAACGCGAGCCAGAAATGGTTGGGGAGGCTCCCATTCGTCGTCACCTCTTCAAGAGCATCTCTGACCAAAACGAGGCCTGGAAAGACGATGCTAAAGGCTCTCATTGAAACAGGACACTGCGCGGCAACGGACCCGCGCGATAAGGTATACGGCTTGCTGCCGCTTCTGCAGGCTTTTGACTAAGAGCTCAATCTCACGCCGCAATACGAAGACTCGGTAGCTAAAGTCTACACAGATTGTGCAGCAGCTCTGATGACGCAGCAGCGGTTTGAGTCAGTGTTGTGCGCCGTACAAGGCGGATCGGATCGCAACGACCTGCCGTCTTGGGTGCCAGATCGGAGTAACGAGCCCAGACGAACGATTATTGGAGAGAATGACGACATTCCACATCACAGCGCTTGGGTTGCTAACGATGTCTCGGGATACTCCATGCGGCTGACTTTATCGCCGCCAGAGCCGGTGCCACACATGGCAGGCTATCCATGCGGCAAGATAGCGAAAATGGGATCCGCATACCTTGCCGGCCAAGGCCCATTTCCGCTGGATGAATGGAAGGCCTTATCGGACAAGGAGCCTACACAATCTTTAGATGCTGACCCGGATGAGACTTCTTACGCTATTGGGGGATTTTACACCGTCATCTGTGGTGCCGATTTTACTTACCCTTTGGCCATTCATGAATTTGTGGATGGGGAAAAAGAGTCTGCAAAAGACGAACAGGATTCAGGCTGGGAAGCTCTCGTTCGCCAAGCATTGCTTGAAAGAGCGGATGGGAGCCCATCGGGTAACAGCACTTTGTCCTTGAGAGACATCCCTTTCCATCAGGCAGGGAAGCGTATGTTTCCGAGCTATAAGATTTATGTTCAGACAGTTGTGCGAAACTGCTACTCGCGTCGCTTCTTCGTTACCGACACTGGGTTTATGGGACTGGGTCCGGAAGAGACTCGTATTGGAGACGACGTCTATGCAAGTGTCGGAGCCAAGATACCGTTCGTGCTCCGAGAGGTCGACAGCGGTTCTAAGCAGCAGGAGACGAGTCGGTTTCGACTTGTTGGAGAGTGTTATTTAGAGAGCAGAACGTGGACGAAACTTGAAAGCGAGCCAAAGTATTTCAACATTGTATAGTATGCTGGCCATGTAGAGAGTGGGTAGTACATCTCCTGATGAAGAGGATATAAAGATATGGTACCTAGGTACCTACTACCTAGTATGAAGGGCAGCTGGAAAAAATTACAGGGTGTATTATAGTATGAGTTGCTGGCTAATAGGGACCTTGTACGTGTACGGTCCCGTGCACCAATAGTTTTGGGGTCCGGTGAATACAATGTACTTTGAGGATCCTGCCCAATGTTATGAGATATTCGCGGAATACTCCGCATTCTGCCTTGTAATTTCCCTCAAGGCGTGGAAGCCTAACGATGCCTTAAACTTATCCTTAGCTTTGGGGCTCCCAAGAATAAATCCCGGAAATTGCTAATCTCTCATTCAATCTGATCATTTGGATCATTCTCAACAACAAAATAAAACTTTTCCTACCGACAATACAACGTAATAGGAGAATCATCCGAATTCTTTCTAGTCCCATCGGCTTCCCAGCCATACATCTCATGATGGCTACTCCGCCCTCTAGCCGCGACGAATTCGAGGTTGCCCTGGTTTGTGCATTGCCGCTTGAATATGATGCCATATCGTTGCTCTTCGATGAGTTCTGGGATGAAGACGGTGATCGGTATGGAAGGGCTATTGGAGACCTAAACACTTACACCACTGGGCGCTTCGGCAACTTTGACGTCGTCCTTGTTCTTTTACCAAATACGGGCAACGTCAGTGCGGCTAGTGCGACGGCAAGCCTCCGGTCAAGCTATTCGGGTTTAAGGCTTGTCATCTTAACTGGAACCTGTGGGGGCGTGCCTTTTTCAGGCACAGGAGATGAGATTCTCCTTGGTGATGTGATCATCAGCAGAACCGTGATTCAATATGACCACGGCAGACAGTGTCCCGATGACTTTAAGGCAAGAGACACCACAGAGGATATCTTGGGTCGGCCAAATAAGGACATCCGTGGTCTAGTCACCTTCCTGGAGACGGAGCTTGCACGAGAGCGACTTGAGAAACGAGCTGCCGTCTTCCTCAAACAGATTCAGGATCTTCCTCCTAAAGGGAATCGACGGTCAGCAGATATCTACAAATATCCCGGAGCTCGCAGCGATGATCAACATATTATCAAGCGAAGGCGTCTTGAGACGAATCGAGAGTCCAAACCGCAAGACTTTTGTGAAGAATCTCAGACACCGTCCATCTTCATTGGACGATTCGGTTCAAGCGATACAGTGATCAAATCGGGCAAGCGCCGTGATGAGATCGCCAAGCATTACGGTGTCATCGCGTTTGAAACGGAGGCTGCTGGAGTCTGGGATGAGCTTCCATGCATCATTGTCAAGGGCATCAGTAATTACGCAGACGGCCACGGAAACAAACATTGGCAGGATTTTGCAGCTGCAACGGCCGCGTGTGTCGCTAAAGCCCTGGTGGAACGATATACAAAAACAGACAAGACATTCAGGACTCAGATTGAACAGCAGATGAAGGAATTGATGGAAAACAAAGAAAATAATCAATGCCTTCAGGATCTACGCCAAACGGACCCCCGCGACGACAAGACGCGCATTCAACGTACCAAAGGCCACTTGCTCAAAGACTCATATCGTTGGATACTCGACCACGCCGACTTTAAGAAATGGTGGTATAACTCCCAATATGGGCTCCTTTGGATCAAAGGAGACCCTGGGAAGGGAAAGACTATGCTTCTATGTGGCATTATCGATGAGATAGAAGATTCTATCACTACACAATGTCTATCCTACTTCTTTTGCCAAGCTACCGAACTACAACTTAATAACGCAACGGCGGTATTGCGG
The DNA here is from genome assembly GCF_050948025.1 of Trichoderma camerunense. Taxonomy (NCBI): domain Eukaryota; kingdom Fungi; phylum Ascomycota; class Sordariomycetes; order Hypocreales; family Hypocreaceae; genus Trichoderma; species Trichoderma camerunense. The sequence continues at coordinate 223,794 of NW_028145343.1, forward strand.
GGTCTCATATACATGATCATTATGCAACGCCCAGCGCTTATCTCACATGTACGAAAGAAGTATGACCATTCAGGAAAGAAGCTTTTTGAAGACGGCAATAGCTGGGAAGCATTATCAAAGACTCTGTTGGCAATACTAAACGACCCAAGCTTGACCGATGCAATTCTAATCATTGATGCACTCGATGAGTGTGTTGAAGGATTGTCACGTCTTCTCGAGTTCATCAACCAAGCTTCTTGTTCAAGTCGCGCCAAATGGATTGTTTCAAGCCGTAATTGGCCGATCATTGAGAAGAGTCTCGAGGATACCATGCATGGAGTAAAGCTATGCCTTGAGTTAAACGAGAGTTTAGTTTCTGCTGCTGTCCAATCCTTTATCCGATACAAGGTGCAGCATCTAAAGACGAAGAAGAGCTACGATAAAAATACACAAATCGAAATCGAACAGTATCTAATGTCCAACGCTCATGGCACGTTTCTGTGGGTAGCTCTTGTCTGCCAAGAGCTAGCAGATCCTAGAGTCCGGAAACGGCATACGCTCCAGAAGTTGAAGTCATACCCCTCAGGACTTGATGCTTTATATAAGCGTATGATGGAGAATATTTACGATTCACTTGACGCGGAAGTTTGCCAGCAGATCTTGGCTATCACTTCAGTCGTATACCGCCCAATTACGTTGTCAGAGCTGAGCTGTCTCTTGGAGTCACATATTGATAACGACGACGAAGACGAACTGAAAGAGATCATTGGGTTTTGTGGCTCATTTCTGACTATTCGAGAAGAAACTATTTACTTTATACATCAGTCAGCTAAAGACTTTTTGCTTGAGAAGGTGCCCGATCAAATTCTGGCCTTGGGCATTGAACACCAGCACCATACTATCTTCTCTAGATCGTTGAATCAGCTAAGTAAGATACTGCATCGTGATATCTATAGTCTGAAGTTCCCAGACTTCTCCATCGAACATGTTTTTTCACCTGATCCTGATCCCTTGGCTCCCATTCGCTATTCTTGTATCCACTGGGTCGACCACCTGATTGCCTCGGAACATACGCGGGAACTAAGTCACGGAAAGATGCCTAGAAGTGAAGACACGATCAACAAATTCTTTGAGAGAAGATACCTATACTGGTTGGAAGCTCTCAGTCTGCTGCGAAGTATGTCAGAAGGCGTATTAGCAATGCAGAAGCTGGTAAGTTTGGACCCTAACCAAATATTCCGTATAAAGCTCTAATATTTCCAAGGAAAAATTACAGATGCCACAGCTTACAGAACTGCTTGAAGATGCGAATCAATTCATCCGTTCTCATAGAAAAGCGATAGAGTCTGCTCCCTTGCAAGTTTATGCATCAGCACTTGTCTTTAGTCCTTCGCATAGTAGAGTGAGACGGCTCTTTGAGGCTGAAGAACCAAAATGGATCCTTACGAAACCAATAATGGAGAAGCGCTGGCACGCCTATTTGCAGCACACGCTTGAAAGTCCCGGTCGTTTGGTCGCCTTCTCCCGTGACTCGACACTCATAGCATTGTGCTCATGGCACGACTCTATTCAACTCTGGCGCACTAGTGCAGGCGACTGTGTGCGAGAGCTTGAGGGTCATGATGGTGAAATTATGTCAATTGCCTTCTCTCATGACTCGAAGCTCATAGTATCAGGCTCGTTGGATAGAACAACCCGACTCTGGTGCACTAGTACAGGCAACTGTTTGCGAGTACTCATGGGCCATGAAAAACCAATCACATCAGTTGCCTTCTCCCATGACTCGGCGCTCATAGCATCAGGCTCAGAGGATAAAACAATTCGGCTCTGGAGTACTTCTACAGGCGATTGCATACGGTATTTTGAGGTTAAAGGCGAATTCACAATCGCACTCACCTTCTCACCTGATTCGGCGTTGGTGGCATCATGCTCAAACTGTGGAATCATTCAGCTATGGCGCACTACCACAGGCGATGATCATGGAGTCCCATCGGTTGCTTTCTCGCATGACTCGGCACCCATAGTTTTAGCTGATGCTGATACCCATCTTTGGGACGTTGATACGGCCAATCATTTACGGAGAGGGACGGCGAAAGCTCTCACGAGAGCTGCCTTCTCTCATGACGCAAACCTTATAGTAGTTTCAATATATTACGAAACACTGCAAATCTGGCACACTGTTACAGGCAAGTGTGTACATGAGCTACAAGGACCTAACCATAAGAACACGGCGGTTGCCTTTTCACATGACTCCAAACTTATAGCATCTGGGTCGGAGGATTATACAATTTGCATCTGGTCTGTTGCTACAGGCAATTGTGTGCAAAGGCTTAAAGGCCATAGTAATGACATCTTTTCAGCTGCCTTCTCGCACGACTCGAAGCTTATAGCGTCGGCTTCACTCGACATTACAGTCCGACTCTGGAGCGTTAAAACAAATGACTTTCAACAGGAAGACCCAGCGGCCATTAAATATGGAGATGGAGTGTTTGTCTTCTCAAACGACACGACACTGGTGGCATCAGTCTCGGGGGAGATCATCTCGCTCTGGTGCCCTCATACAGGCAGATGTACGCAGGAGCTCAAGGGTCATGGCGATGAGGTTATGTCAATTGCATTCTCGCATGACACAGCACTTATAGCATCATTTTCAAGAGATGGCAGTGCCCGACTCTGGCGCACAGACACAGGGGATTGCGTGCAGAAGCTACAGCGCCTGGATAAATCTAAGCAGCGGTTATCTAGTGGCTCAGTTGCGTTCTCGCATGACTCTGCTATTATAGCAGCAGGCCCTCTGGATAACGGCAGTATCCAACTCTGGAGTGTTGTCGACGGCAAATTCTTATTCGAGATACCCGGTGAGGATCCTTTTGTCTTCTCGCATGACTCCTCCCTTATCGCGTCACTACACTTGGAGACTGAGAATGTTAGACTGTGGTGCACTACTACAGGCGACCGTGTGCGAGGGCTACGAAGCGAGTTTTACGATGCAATCCGGTCAATTGCTTTCTCCCGTGACTCAGCGCTCTTGGCGGCAACTGCAAGCAAGAAGCTTAAACTCTGGCGCGTCGCTTCGGGCGAATGCATACAAACGCTTCAAACCTCGGATAATCCTTACAATTACCTAGAGTCGGTCACCATCTCGCATGACTCAGCGTTGGTGGCTGCAATATCAGGCAGGAAGATCGCAGTCTGGCGCGTCGACACGGGCGACCTCGTGCAATGCGTCGACACCCAGTGCGAACTCAAACAGTATTCCGGGCATTTCTCATTTACAAAGGACAAGTTGGGAATCCTTACTAAGATTGGTCTTGTGGCTATCGACGGCACTGGAGGCTCTGTTGAATGGGATCCACTTCCGGCTCGCTTTGTCGGCCCCGGCATTAGCATCGGTAGCTGGATTACGTGGAATAATAATAACATCCTCAAATTACCAGTCGAATTCCGGTACTCTGGCTATAATATATCAGGATCTACCGTTGCTATAAGATCTTCATTGGGACGGGTTATTTTCATCCGTTTATCGGCTGATGAGCTGTCAAATTTATACGGCGGGGTGGTGACAGTTTGACATGGTGTACCTCGATGCTCTCAGCCTCTCAATGAGATCGGCTCTTGAGCCTCCCGCGAAAATATTTCTCAATCATATTGCCATTCAACTCTATCTATATCTTTTGATTAGCCTGTTAAAGCGAACGTATATATTTATACTTTGTATGAGTGGTGCTACGTAATATAATCTGTCCGCAGTATGAACATTGAAGTTAGAAAAACGCACTACCGGTAACATCGCCAGAATGGCCTGTCAACGCACACTCCTCGAGGCCGGTTGCCACATCGTACAGCCTCAATGTGTAATCATTCAAACCGGCCACAATTTTGCTACCATCGGATGAGAAGGCTACACTCTTGACATTGCTGGGTTGGCATATGGGCACACGCTCTTCCTTAACACTTTCCGCATCCCACACACGCACAGTACAATCAGCTGACCCCGTTGCAATCTTGCTTCCGTCTGGCGAAAAGGCAATGCTGGTGATGGCGCCAGAATGACCCGAAATAATAGACTTGGCCTGACTAGTTGTAGCATCCCAGACTTGTACAGTACCATCAGTACTTCCCGATGCCATGTGGCGCCCGTCCAAGGAAAACACGAGGCTGGTGATGGCATTGGAGGGGCCGGAAAGGGGTTCTTGTGTGCCGGTCGCTATATCTGACATCCATATCCCATTATCCCTAGTTCCAGCTATGATACTCTTGCCATCGAGAGAAAAGGCAACGCTAGTAACAGCGTGTTTAATGGTGTGAGCCTTGGAGCCGTAGTAGCCATAGGAAGCGCTGGCAGTAGAGTGCGAGAGTGTACACTCCTGCTGGCCTGTTGCTAGATCCCACACCAAGACCGTACCATCATCGGACCCAGAAGCAAGCTTAGTTCCATCGCGGGAGAAGGCAACGCTTTTGATAGCACTGGAGTGGCCGGTGAGCAAGCGCGTTTGCCGGCCCGTTGTCGTGTCCCATAGCCTCACGATCTGATCAGCTGAACCGGAGGCAATCGTCTTGCGATCAGGCGAGACCGCGACGCTGGTAACGGCTTCTGAATGACCGATGAGTGTATATTCTTCCTTGCCAGTGGTAGCGTCCCACACCCGTAACGTGGAATCGCTAGATGCTGATACGATCTTGCCCTGGCTTGTCAATCCACCTGTCCTGTCCTCGGTATTATTCACTTAAAACGAGATTTAGTTGACGGCTGCTTTCTAGTCCAGCGACAGACAGACTTACAGGTCTCGAGAAGTTTCTGTATTGTGCCCAAATCCTGTTCGCTTGCCCCTATAATAAACGACAAAAGTTTCGCTCTTACTATGTCATCCTTGCCTTGTGGGAAAGTCCCAAATGCGGCGTGATATGCGTCTTGAGCTCGTTGGAAGTCATTCGCACTCTCGATGCGGCCGGAAGTTGGAGAACTCATAGGTATGGCGAGAGCGTGCTGCAGACAAATGTATAAAGTATGTGTAGCCTTGACTAGGTCATAAGATTAAGAAGGAGATTGCTCATTTAGATCGGAGCCGCATTAAGCTAATATGCTATGAACGTCTCATCTATCTGTCTGGGTGCCTGAGCGTACATGTAGCTTTGGTGAAGAAAGCGGGGTTGTAATAAGTGCGGAGCCGATGCATCTTCAAGCGTGCCCCGGCATGTATTCGAAAGATGCTGGCACTTTATACGCTGCAAACTTTGGTCAAAGCGAGCCATAGATAACAAGGGTGAACAACCCAGTCTTTGTTTTTATATTTATACTATTATGATTAAGAAGCCGACGCAGCTACCGGAGAGCCTCTCAGGGGCTCAGTAAATGGAGAATTGATGGTAATTGGCCTTTACAATCAAGGTTTGAAAGTTTATTATAAGCGCGCCATGGCGTTTTCTAGTCATCTGGTGATTTTTTGGTTGAAGATAAAAGAAAGAAAGAAAAACCACTCGTCACATCAGTAGGTAGAAAACGCCATTAACGCACGATTACGTAGCTTTCGTGGAGCATATCAGAGTATAAAAAGGACCGATCCCTTCGCATTTCAAGTTACCACTTGTCAGACAAGTTTCAGGTATTTCAAAATGCATTGTTTACGGTTTCTACGTCGACTGCTAGGCAAAGGCCGCCACCATCACAGGGGCCACGACCAAAATAACCCCAACGCAGTTATTCTCCAGCTTCCGCTAGACCTTCTCCTCCTTATTACTGATCAACTGGCTTTACATGATAAATTCCTCCTTTCACACACCTGTAAAACACTTCGGCAGGTTACATGTCGAGACTGGGCTATCGAGGTCTCGCGGCTCTCCTTTAAAGATCAGATTGGGTTTTGGGCAGGGCTGGCCTACACTTTACTAAACCGCTGGGCCTGTCTGAAATGCTGTAAGCTGCATCCTATTGATACCTCAGATGTGCCACGGGCCTACTGGGCTATTAGTGCCAGGGATGTCCCTTGCACCGTTGACATGTCTTGAGGAGTTGAAATCGAAGCGTATTCTGTCCAGCACTACCATGTACAGTTTGCCCTCAAGCTCTCTCGCCTGGGCAATATACACCGGAGATACCTCAAGGCACTGATGATAACCTTATACGTGTACGAGGAAATCACCCATACCGCCACTTGCGGAGTCTTATACCGCAGAGCCCAGGATTATCAATAAACGCTTATCCTACGTGAAGAGTGGAAGTTTAAGAATAATACCAATAGTGCTATACCAATTTTCCCGGACGAACACGACTTATTTCCCTCAGTCTGCCCGCACATGGACATGATGTATGGCGGGCCTGCGAGGTCTCGCCTTCGGAAGGAATCGTCTATCCGTCAGATGGGTATGCGGCAGCTCGAGGAGCACGTCCTGCTTAAAGAAGTTACTTTGCTTGAGCAAGGTATTGCATCAGCTTGCGAATCCCCAGGCCGGTGGATATTCAATTCTTGTCTGCACTGCGCTACAGATATCGCAGTTATAATTTCTATAGATGAGCGAGAGGGAATAATCCGGGCTTGGCACGATTTTGGGATAGAAGGGTCACCTATGAATATTAGTTGGAAGGCACATGTGAGAGATCAACATACATATTGGCTTGACCTAGGCCCTTATCTGGATTATCCTCATGGTAGTATCCGGGAGTTGTGGTTAGAGGGAGCCTCTCATGGGACGGGGACTGGTCAGTCAACGCTACGGAGCGTCTTTAAGAAGCCAATAGAATAGGATATGAAAAGAATATGAATAGAAGCCACCTTTATACTACTATCACTACTTTCTGCTACTATCACTACTTTCTACTACTATCGCTACTTTCTTCTAGTGTCTACCATTATAAATATATTCTTCTAGTATCTGCTGCTATTGCAGTTTTTCTCTAGTATCTGAGATTATTCTTTAGTCCGTATAGCTTTCATGTAAGACATGGGATACTGGATAACAAACTTGGGTGGCTGAATAACTGCTCCCGAAAAAAAGCACTAGAAGACAACTGGCTTGGGGACTATCTGTAAGAGTTCACCATTGTGCTCATGCTGGCCATATAGCTCACGAATGCTTCCAGGCCGGTGATAGATTTTTGTCGTCTCGCGCACTATCGCCGCCCACTCTGGATCATATACCGATCCTTCCGGACCCAAATCTTGCCATATGCATACAGTAGCTAGCTTTGGTGATGCCTGTACAGAGAAATCTGTTCCACAAGAAGAGCAGGATTCAAAAATTGGAGTATTCGCTGGCGCTGCGAAAGCCAAGTATATAATCTTCCCTAGATGCATCCTATGATCTCTCGACAAGGAAAATGTACCCAGGGCAGTCAGATGAGGACAAATTTGAATCCAATCCATAGACTGTTGTGATATAAGATTACTTCCAAGCGCAAGATAAGTCTGGACGGTAAGAAGTAAATATCTTCCATCTACAACCTTAGGGTAAAAAGAGCGTTTGAGTTGAATGCCTTCAACTACGCGAATAATGGTGGCGTGATGTGCTGTAAGGAGTCTTTTGAGATGTTCTTGATGTGCTCTCTTTGAGCTATTCAATCGAGCGTACTTGAGCGTGAGTTCAATGTGTCTATGCGATGCAGAATGTTGATAATTAAAAAATATGCGGGATTCGCTGTGTTCATCGGAACTCCAATGGTAGCCATCTCCACATCTTGGTCTATATAACCAAGATGATGGCGTATCCCACCTGCTAGTTGGATGAAGTTTGCAACATTTGGCACAAACCCATCGATCAGGCAGAGACCTGGCGAGATGAGTGAGATAGATCAGTCTGTGCTCCATTGTGACCAGGATCACTCCCCTCCCGGCAACGAAGTTTCGATGAACGATTGCTCGTAGGTCCCGACAGGTTTGGTAGACGAGTAGTCGACTGTAAGGAGGAAGGAAATGAAGTATTATAAGAAGCAGTTCGACTGGCAGCTGAAGTATAGGGCTGTTCTGACTCTGAGATTGGCACTCAGGCGCGCGCCATACGAGGCCGGTAAGGTATTTGACGATGTTCATGGCAGAACGTTTTCTTTTCTTCTTCTTTTCTGTCTTTTAAGAGTGAATATTTGGGAAGAGGAGGTGGAGGATTCGATTGGGGCTGATATAGTATGTATTTATAATATCGGGTGTGGGCCGATTTGCCCCGAGGCAACCTAGAACTCGATATTCTAAACCTTCTTTAGGGTCGGATTCATAGGATTAAAGGCAAAATGAGATGGGGTTATAGAGTTTTAGGTACCTTCATGTCGGTAGGTAGTATATAAATGGGGTGGCTTCTTAGGTAGGTACATATACTCACAGGATTAGAGCAATAGAATACCTGCCTATATATCTAGGTACCTAGGGCATCTAAAAACATTCATAAACAGGTAGCTATATAGTACATATACTAATCTACGTGACAGAGGCCATTGTACTAAGGCGGGACACACGAGGATATAAATCAAATTCCTTCAAGGCAGATCAAGGCGCCTCCATTTTCCAAGGTTGGGAACTCTAAGCCTCGTTACACCTGGGTAGATATCAGTACTAAAGTATCTATATGATCTAAAGTAGGCAATGCAAAGTTTTAAGATTATGAACTATAAGTAGTGGGATTAATGTGCTCCAATGTAAAACAAAAATTGTGCTACTCCAGGTCCACAAACTCAGCAGTAACACGCCAAAGCGTAAAAACCTACCAAAACTCATTGATACCACCACAAGCCCTATAGTTTCGATAGACAAATTCAAGCCGTCTCGCAGAACTGAGCAATGACGCTGTTTTCATCTGCTCTCCAGTTGCATATGGTGCTACCAATGTATGCAATGGCGCCGATCAGGTCGTCTCGAAATATGGAGGGATTTCTGTGATAGGCTTCCCCCACTTGTTCTGCCAAAGTAAAACCGTACCATTCATTCTCGGTATTATGATGTTACAACATAAGGAGAGTTTACATTGATGAATGGGAGTTTACATTGATGAATGGGAGTTTACATTGATGAATGGGAGTTTACATTGATGAATGGGAGTTTACATTGATGAACCCATTTGAGCGTTCGTTCTCACGTCTTTTCTGTCAGACCTTTACCCAGACAGAGACCGGTGTTATGTTTCTTTTCTTTTCCCTTATTCCATACGCAGATGTACTTTCTCTATCTTAATGTCTGGTAGTTGAGCAAAATGTGCGCCGTCTCTTTCTCGTTCTTGTTTTCTTTCAAAAATAGACAGGTGCTGTCGATTGAAGTTTATTCACTTTCAAGAATGTTATGAATGTATTAAGCGAGGGAAAGACCAACCAGCTTGATGTAGTCTATATATTTCTGAACACGCGTTTGTTTTCATCTCTTTTCCCTTTCTCTTACTACAGGGATCACGCTCATTAAAGCATCTTCTTACTACTCACTCATTACTACTCACTCATTATTACAATATAAACTTTTTAATATGTCAGTTGCCGACTGGCTGTCCGGCCTCTCCGGCCTCTTTTCCTTCTTCCTCGATTTCTACAAGTTCCTCGGTGGCGAAGCCCCCGGTATACGGGCCGAGCTGCGTGATTTGAGGAGGAGGGTGGAGAGGCTGGAGATGGAGGTCGCAGCGGCTGGTGGAACGGCCGTTCCCAACTACTCACGGCCTCTGCCTTGATTTCATTCTTTTTTTCATTCTTTTTTTCTCTTTTTTTTTATGAATAGCGGTTTTTTCTTTCTTTTTTTAAAATAGCGTTTTAGCAGCGTTAATTTATTATCTTATCCCCATTCATTTACTACTTCTTCCTCATTACATGTGTCTTATGTTGTACTGTTCATACCTCATCCCATCCAAACTCTAGCTCCAGAAAGAACTCTCGAAGACATGAATCGTCGTATGTGGAAATGATGGCAATGGTCGGCATCCAATGTCCATAGAAATTGGTAATACATATATGTATGACTAATGCCCAGAGCTTTCAGCCATGCCGCTGCCACTGTCGCCATACAAGGGAAAAAATGAGCATATTATGCGAGTACAATGCTGCCAAATGAACTGCGAGTTCTGATTGCCCAATGTAAAAAGAGATGGGCACAATACGGCCCTCAAATTCTTCGAATATTGTTCGGTAAGTTGTCGGTGACTTTATCGCAGTTGTGATAGGACAGTCTACGGCTCAAAGGAAGAGTGGAAGAGTCAGGGGTGAAGGCGGCACGGTCACTATCACGGACCACGCAGCTAGGGTTATACAAAGGACTGTGTTTATCTCTGACTCCCCTAGAAACAAAGGCCGGTGGCCTCCTTCTTATACCTTTGTTCAGTCTCCTCAGCCGCCTGGCTTGCTAGTTGAGAACTCAGACGCCCCTATCCGGGTTCGAGGAGGAGGGAAACACTTCCTTTATGACTGGCCTCTGACAGCAACGTTGCAAAGTCCTATTAATACGGCTGTTCCAATCATTTCTAATCGTTTCCAGGCCAAACTCGAATCATCGTTCAAATCGATGCACTCAGAGAGCAAAACGAAAGTAATTCTGCATTCCTATACAACAAAGTCAAGAATCTCCTTGACGAGGGTAATATACAGCGATTGCAGAATCGTGAATACATGGAAGCCGCAATGAACCAATTCAAGGAACTCATTCGGGAGCGTACTCCATCCCCATCTCCGGCTCCATCTCCGGCTCCATCTCCATCTCCAGCTCCCATGCTTCTTGGGCCGTGGCAACCACCAACACAAGCACAAGGAACACCATTGCCATGGTACCCTCCAGCATATATGCAACAATATCCATACTGCATGTATGCTCCGTACATGTATCCTCCCCAGCAACCGCTTGTATGGCACCCCCAAGATAGCGTCCAAGTTCAACCGGCAGTATCTCCAAATTCTGCCTGGCTTCAGGAAGTTCTTCACATTCCATACTCAGATGACAAAGATCTCAAGCAAATCTCAAATGAACATGATGTCATTTCTTTACGGCATCGTGTCCGCGCGGAGCAGGTTGTGGGTATGCCAGAGTTTAGAGACTGGGCGATTAAAGCAGAATCGAAGGAACTGCTTGTTGAGGGCGACTTTGGGTACGACGATTGCCATTACATATCGGCACTCTCGCTCCTGTGCGCCACTTTGACTCAGTCTTTCCGCACAAGAGAGGGATACATATCAACGGTATTCTTCTGTGGTTGCCATGGTAAAGACGACCAAGATGATGACGATGAAGATATTGGAGGTGTGGCAATAATGAAAGGTATGATCTTGCAGCTATTGAAGCAACATCATTCTTTTGATTTGACAGGTATAGAGAAAGATATCAAGCTTGATCTCTTGAAAGATGGGGATATTGACCAACTGTGTGGTCTGTTTGTTTGGCTGATCAAACGACTCCCGAGAGGTTTAAGACTGGTGTGTATTATCGATGGAGCGGTGCATTTTGAAATCGACGCCTTTGAAGATGGGCTGCAGAAGGTGATCAAGTGCCTTCTCAACCTCTCCAAGGATAACACAGTACCGATTCCTGTTGAAGTTCTTGTTACAAGCCCGGTTCAAACAGAGATGACCGGGAGCCTGTTTCGTGAGGAAGATGATGACGATGATAGCCGCTTTATATCTTTGCAGTCGTTTCCCGAGATCAACTCTATATCCGGCGCGATAGAATCTGTCAGAGAGATGAACAAACAGTTGGACGCTTACGAAGGCAATGGTGAGTAGATGTTAGCGGAGAATCGCAGTATAGAACCAACCAAAATTGAGCACATCTTCCATAGGAAGAGGATTTCTATCTTTGTAAATTAGAGAAGCTGTTAGGCTCAATTGTATACTTCTAGTAGCTGACTCGGCCGCCGATGTTCTCCTCTGTTTCATGTATCGTTCTCTTGAGTCTTGATCATCTTTTCCCACTATTCGCTGATGATGAAAATCTCCCATATTCTGTCAGGCTATATATTTTTCCTGCAGTAAGACATAATTGCATTTCACAAATATATTACACCATAGATTATATTCTGTTTAAATTTATATGGCACTTATTAGTACACTTGCAGGCCTGGCTAGCATCATCTTCATGATGCCACAGGGGTGGATCCCGCCACCACGGTTCAACTCAGAAACACTCAAACACAAACGCAGCCATTTCGAATATTAACTAAACGGTCACTAGCTGAGTATAATTTTGTATTTCAAATCTCGAGTCCTACTAAGGAGAGTCTGGACTGACTCATGAAACGTCAAGTGTCTGGCCCCACCCATCACGCTTGTTCACATCTCACCGAGACTAAGGGTTAAGAACCTCCTCAACGCCCCATCCAAGCACATACGACCATAGGTAGAGGAGAACTCGGGGTCCCGTCTGCTCCCCCATAGATAAGCCTCTAACCGGCAGATTAGTAGTTGAGTGGGTGACCATCAGCGAACACCGGCTGTTGTATGTTTTTGCCTTTTTGATATACCTCCTCCCCATGCCCACTTAGAGCCAGTTACCCCTGAGATCAAACACATACGACCATATCCATTAGAAAATACGGGATCCCGTCCGCTCTCCCAGAGTCAAGCTAATGAGAGACAGATTAGTAGTTGAGTGGGTGACCATCAGCGAACACCGGTTGTTGTATGTTTCTCTTTTTGCTGTTTTTGCCATCTACCTGTATCAAGATGGATCAATCCTGAGCTGGACCACCCATTCAACGGCCTGTCTCACTTCGCTTTTGCATTGAGTCAAGAGAAGAGTGAATAAATGTGAATACTCATGCATTAAGTTCTTGTTGGTTCGTCGGAGTATTATCACAGTGTCTTCTGTTGTGTGTTGGTATTGTTGACAGCGTATCTTGGGTGCTTTGTTCGTTGTTTCTAATCGCTCTCATCGTCACTCGTCTCCTCCTTCTTCACCTTCTTTCCACCCTTCTCCTTCTTCACCGTGGTCTTTGACTTCTTGTCAACTTGATCTTGAATCTTCTTTCGTTCCTCAGCACCCTCGGCTTGCAATTCCTTCACCATTTGTTCAAACTCGTCAGTCTCCGCATCCATGCCAATGAGGCTCTCCAGCAGCTTAATTTCATCAGCCCAAACCTGCTTGTCTTCGACTGTTTTGCCGTCAGGGCCCTTCTTATCGATGGGTGTTTCTAGGACCATGGGCTTGTCCTGGAATTCCTCATGATTCATTAGGCTGTGGAAGGCTCGGAGACCCAAGAAGCCGGTTCCAATATTTGCATGGAGATCTCTGTTGGAATTGAAGGGTGCTTTGCTGTCGTTTACTACGTACCATGCCATGGTTAGTACTGACATCAAGGGAGGGCGTGAGAGGGAGGGGGGCGACTCACAGTGAAAGGCTTTCAAATACTTTGCGCCGACAATCTCGTTGAAAGAATCGACCGTCTTTTTGAAAGCCTCGGGAGTCCGCAGATCATAACCAGCAGCAAAGGCATGGCAAGTGTCGATACACACTCCAACACGTGTCTTATCCTCCACGAGAGCAATGATATCTCTGAGATCTTCCCAAGTGGACCCCACGACATTACCAGCGCCCGCCATATTTTCCAGAACCGTAATTACTGTCTTGGTGGCCTTATGCGCCTTGTTTAGCTGCGTAGCAATACGTTTGATAGCAGCGGCCTTTGTGTCGCCTCCAGTGGACCCAGGGTGGAAGTTGTAAAGCTTGATGCCGAGTTGCTCACACCGGCCGAGGTCGTCCACGAAGCTATCGTATGCCTGACGGGCCTTCTCCGCGTCTGCTTGCGCAAGGTTGACTAGGTATGACCCGTGGGGGAGCACATGCTCGTTGGCGTGGTAGTGATGCTCCTTACACTGGCTAATGAAGCCGTTTTTGGCCTCTGCCGTAATGGGAGGATTGTTCCATTTGCGCTGAGATTTGAGAAACAGGGCAAAGGAGTTGGCGCCGATGTGAAGAGCATTTGTTACGGAGTTTTGGACGCCTATTTGAACACAAATATCAGCATGAGTGCTCCTCATTATATGCACTTGGATGAATCATGGTGAAATACCTCCAGCGGCACTGATGTGGGCGCCAATGTACATAGCTTTGCTCAGCGAAGATACAGCGGTTCTCTCTACTAAAGGCATTGCTTCGTCTCCTTTGGCTTGTCCCTTGCGCTTTTTCACGACTTTTGGAGCTTGAGCCTTGCTATCAGCATCTGGTGCCGAATCCGCTTTTCGTTTCGCCGCGGATACAGGCTTAATTGGCTTTATATCCTTGGAGTCAATATCGTCTTCTTCGCGCTTGATTGCTTTCTGGCTACCTCTAGTAGGACGGGGCATTCTGAAAGCGCAATCTGGTACTGGGTGCTCGGATGAAGCGGTACTAATCAATACACGCAAAAGAAAAAGCAAGAGATCAACTGAGAGGCAAAATTGTGTTCAAGAAGTAGGAAATGAATGCGTGAACGTTGTCGCGGCGCAAGGAAGAACCGCGTCGGAAGTTGGACGCGAGGTCAGGTGACTGACTCTTAAGCTACTCGCCACTTACATCGATCGCAACACCCAAACCGGGCAATTCGCCCAACGGTGAAGAAAATAAAGATACATTGAGCGCTGCTGCAAAGGCTTACTGCTAAAATAAGTAGCATAAAGCTGTTTTGAGAATACAAAAATAAGAAGAGAAGTACAAGAAAAGGGAGAGAAAGACAGGATCCTGCCATGATACCAAGATACCTTAACCAGAGGCTCGCCTTGCTATTTATTGTTTCATAACTCATGACGTCCCCAGCGATTTAGCATCTGCCAGTTACCACTCCATTGATAAAGACTACCCATAATCTGCTATATCCATTCTGTTCTGCACACTCAAGTCCGGTATGCTATTACGCTTATCCCAAACATATAAAACTACACACTGAAGAAAGGCAGGGGAAAAGAAAACGAGTAACCAAAAGTCGAGGATACCGGTGAAGAAGCCAAATCAAGCAGAAATAACAAGGTCAGAGGTTCGACCTTTGGCAAATTGGTCCTTGTAGGTATCCCAAATCTTTTGAATCTCCTCAACGTACAACTCGTGGTAGCGATCCACATCCTCTTGTAGCGGTTGTTCGCAAGGCTCCGCGTCGATTCGAATGGGCTTTCCGACAACAATGTTGACGGGCCGACGGTAGGGCATAAGACCAACATCGTAGTTGAGAATTCCTCGACCATGAAGAGCGGGAAGCGTAAACTTGAACACCTTGAGGACAAACATTTGGAACTTGTGAACCATTGGGTGCGTCTTCGGGCTTAGTTGGTCGTATAAGTCATTTTCGCCAAAGGCGAGGACAGGAACTAAATCAGCTCCCGTGCGCAGAGCCATCTTTACGAAACCCTTCCGCCCCTGGAGGATAAGCTGCAAGGAGCCTGGCTGAGCTTGCAAGGACTCTCGGGCTCCGCCGATGACGATGGTAACAGCGCGGCCTTTTCCGTCATTCTTGGGGCCGCCCTGCATCAAGATATTCCGTATGGAGTCTTTCGATACCGAGGCCATGCCCATTGCCAAAATATAGTCGCGGTAAAAGGGAAGTCGAAAGTTGGATTCGAGCGTCAACAGAGTATTGGTGATGCCAGGGAACTTTTCGTCGAAGCCAAGGGCGCTCGTGCCAAAGGCGCTCCAGGCGCCGTGCGAGATGATACCATGTGGATGATATCCAAAGATGTACCTCCTGTCCGCCGGAAGATCGTGCGTTTTGTGTAGCCTCATAGGGAAGTACGCCGCAAAGAACTTCCACAAGGGCATGGACCTCAGGTACTCCGATCGATAGCTGAGCTTCCCGTTTGTGGCCGCGTTGGAGAGGGTCAGATGCACCAGATAAGGCACCAAGATGGGCCAGGTCAAAGGGTTGGCGCAAGTGAACCAGAACATGGATATCAAGACAACGATGGTCATGCAATGATAAAACACAGCCGCCGTCTGTAGTCTGCGAGGGAAGGGCATGCGCAGCGGAGCAAAGCGAATGCCTCCCGCCCTCCAGGCGCCGTACTCGTGGCTCTGGGGATTTCCATCATCTGGCAGAACAGGATACGACGATTTGTCGGCTTTGTCGAGATGGATATGGTCGCCGTTGGTCACAACGAGGCCAGAAGGCTTCGCAGAGCCGTTCTTGTCACTCCGCACCGATTTCCTAGCCGCCTTCATTGCGAGGTCAGCTTGCGGTGGCTCTTGTGTAGGCTGGAGGCTGTGTTGTCGATGAGCTCTAGCGTCCGCCTAGTTCTCAAGCCTCAAGGAGCATTGATATCAAGTCGGACTCGCTTCGTGGGCAGGTGTCGTCGCTCGTCTTGACTCAGCCGCTTCACCCGGTTGTTTCGCGCGAATCGCTTTGATGGTCGAAAAGGTGGTGCAAAGGCGAAGCGCGGGCGAAGGCGGTTGGTCGCTCTGCTCGTATCCCTCTCTTTGTTCCCTTATTTTTCCTCTCGTCTTATCTCTCGATATTCCTTTCCTTTCTCTTTCTTCTTGATAGTCTCCTCTCGTCAGCTCAATGAATGCGTCGTATAACAAGTTTGGTGAGCTTTCAGGTTTGGATAGCGCAAGCCCCAGCGCACGCCACAAGGCACCTTATACCGGCATTCCAGAGCCCATTACCTCATCGATGCGCCAAGGTTCAGGCTGTGCTGCCCCTGGACAGTGACGTGACCGTGCAACGGCTACAGTGCACCGTACAGTGCGCATGTGAGATTGCGCCACGGAGCACCAACGTACCCTCGGTACCTACCTTATCAATCCAACCCAAGATTAACATCAATGCAACGCACATGCTCACCCAATAGATTGACCATACCCCGGCTGCCTGTTGTTTCACTGGACATGGCCATGGTACGAGATACCCATTGAAATGGTTAACATTTATACAGTACATGCCTTTACGATTGATTGCTTTCAAAGACGTAGCATCTCTCAAGGGGAACACGAAATGTTTACATGAGAACAAGTGTCACTCCATTTTCTGCAGTACTCTACCACGACTAAGCTGAAAACAAAAGACATAACCTTTCCGAAATGCCATAGCTAGAGATAATCGCACAATTCTGTATACTACAAACGTGATAATAAGGAACAATCGTAATATCCGGTCGCCATCTTTTAGCGTGAAGGTTTCAACCATCCGCCCAGATTCCCAAACCTGAACGCCAAATTCCCCCCTGTATACGACTCTGGCCCAAATCCGAAAAGAGCCCAACAAGACGTACCAGAGAAAAGGGAAGCAAAACGCATTCTAATGTAGATCCACTTAGGCCCTCCTAAAACACCATGGCGCTTTGCAATGAGGTGAATTCATGCCCAGACTTCTCATCCAGCAGGAACCCCTTCACGACTCTCAAGTTGCTTTTTAAGGACAGACATCTCGTGGTCGAGCGAAACCACCTTATCTGAGAGCGACTTGACTCTCTCCTCCAACGTCTGGATGTAGGCCCATACGCTTGGGTCGCTCTGTGCAAACATGTTGCCGCTATCGCCGCTCGTGGCGGTTGCGGTTGGCGGGCGGCCGTGGGAGAATCCTGGAGAGCCCGTCGAGGCGTATCCAGGGTGAGTTAAGCCAGGCAACTTAGGCCTGTTTTGTCCACCGTGAGGAGACTGCATCTCCGACTGCCGCCTCCCCATCTGCTGCTGCTGCAGCTGCTGAGACAGGCTAGGCGATCGTTGCCGTACGACACCAGAGCCGTCGTGGCCTTGGACACCACCAGGGCTCAGTGGCTTCCCGGTTTCCGGCACACCAGCTTGTGCATAGAGACCGGCATTTGGCCCGCCAACCGCCACCGAAGAGATGCTGGTGTTCGGTGTGTGGCTACCCCCAATACTGGTTGACACGCTCGAGCTGCCGGTGCCAACGGTCTGACCCTGACCACCACTGGGGGCATATAGGCCGGCAGCTGCGGCAGTTCTTACTCCAGCCGGTGGGTACGTCCGCGAATGACTGCTGTACTGATCCGGTTGGCCGCCTGGTATGTGCTGGGCAGTCATGCTAGGCAAGCTTTGTCGCCTCAGTTCTTCTTCCTCGGGGTTCTCGTAGGCAATGCCCGTCATGACAGCTTCGTCTCCGTCAATGCCGCCATCCAGCTCATCTTCGCCGGCAAAGCTACCCATGCTCGATCGTCTGCCAGCACATCCGCCCAGCCCTTTGCTGTGGCGGGCAAGAGCATCACCTCGAGCAAACTTGCGGTCGCACTTAGGGCACACATGGTTTTTCTCTCCGGTGTGAAGCTTACCATGGCGTTTCAAGTCGTGGAGACGGCGGAAGCGCATTTGGCAGTCGGTACATACATAAGGCTTTTCTTGGCTGTGCGTCAAGAGATGACTTTTGAGGTTATGGTGCCGAGTAAACTCGGTATTGCAGTATGGGCACTTGTGTTTCTTGTTTGCCGACGGTGGCGGAGAGCCCTGGCTTTGGGAAGGCATCGGAAAGGTCATGCCACGGACCGGTGATTCCGGCATGCTGCCGCTGGTTTGCAAGGAGCCAGGATATGACAGGGACCCGGGCTGCTGCCGCTCTTCTTGTACGGCAACCTGTTGAGAGACGAGCGATTCTCCTTTGACATCAACATCCATGGCCCCCGGGCTCTCGGTCACTTGCGCCCCAGCAATGCTCGTTGGGCTTTGCGGAGTCATTTCGCTCCGTTCTTCGATGCGGTCGCCGCTGTTTTGTGAAATGGACAAGGCAGCCGTGGCCAGCTTGGAGGAGGGCTCCATAGTGGCCGTAGGGGCCAGCTGAGGCGCGTCTGCTGGGCGGCTCATGGCTTGGGTTCCTGCAGACAGGAGGGAGAGGAGGGCTCGTTGGCTAGGGTTCTCGCTGTTTGCGCGTAGACCAGTTGTGTGGTCGTGCTCAGCCTCCTCGTCTGCTTCTTTCCGCCGTTGCTCGTCTTCCAGAGTTGTGGCGGCGGACAGGGGAGGCAGTGATTGGTCAGTTGCCGGCAGCAGCCTGGCAGATTTCGACGGGGGCGATTGGGAGCCGAGCTGATGGGATGCAAAGGCACGCGACGACTCGGAATCCGATTCGCGACGGCGCTTGGCCAGTCTCGCGACGTCGTCCAAAGGGAGAGCTGGGGGAGGGGTTGGAGTCGGGCCAGACGAGAGCGGGGGTTCGGTTGCAATGGCAGCGGCGGGAGAGGCCATATGAAGATGCAATGGCCAGGAGAAAGCAGGCGACGGCGAGTCCAGAGAGACGGAGGGCATGCAGTCGCAAAGTCGAGGCAGCTAAACCAGCGACACCATTTCGAGGCTGCTCGAGGTGTGGCTGGAGATTGTGGCGAGAGCTAGGGTAATTTTTGCTCCTGGGATTTGTTTCGGCAGCCTTGCCTGCACAGAAAAGGTGACTATTATGCGGCAGCGCAGACGAATGGCATGGAGCAGGCGGATGCTCGGCGTGGTCTCGGAATTGGCAGACGATGGCGATGGCAGAAGGCGGTGGTGATGGTGATGGATGGAGATGGAGATGTGAATTGGGGCTGGATGACAGGCTGGGGATGGGAGGAAGAAGATGGTGGTTGAGGTTTAGCCTTAGCGCAGCACGCGTGCCGGTGCTGGTGCTTGTGCCTCTGTTGTGCAGCCAAGGGCGGTGGACAATAAAAGGCGGACAGTGGATTGCCTGCGCCACACTCCTGTCATTGGGCGCCGCGTCGCCAGTCCTGCAGCGCGGCACCTGCCAGATGACATGCCTCCAGAACAGAAGTGAAGGCACGGGGGGATTATTATAAAGCATCCCGATTCATGTCGTCGCTGTAAGACTACCTAGGTGGGTGCTATTATTAATGTAAAAACCATATATGGACAGAGTATTTGGCTTCTTTTCCTGTGGCAAGTGAGGTGAGCGGGAGAGTGGGCAAAAAAATCAAATCCACACAAGAATGGAAGTATGGCATGGGTCGGTACTCGTACCTCCCTGGCGGCGTACTCCGTGCGTTCTCTCAGGTTTCTTGTCTTCCAAAAGCCCCATAGATGGCATCATGGATTGCCGTTGACTGAAGGGTGGATCAGCATAGTGTCAGCTGCATCCCGCGTACGGAGCACAAGCGTGTACAGCCGAGTACGTACGAACCCGCTCTCGATCCAGCTTGTTCCATGTCGAGAGGCTGTACTCGGTACATATTCTCGTGTTTCTAGAGGCATGCCAACAAGGAAAATAATCACGGCAGACTAGCGTCCACCTCGATCCGCAGCTGCCGTAGTGACAACTACGTACGAAAACAGACAAGCAGCGAGTTAAGGCACCTACATGGATTGGATTCTCTTGTCATAATACCTCCGTCTCCCGCCCCTCGGATCAATCCTCAGCCTCTTGTTCCATCGGTTATCGGTTATCAGAAGCCGGAACGTGGCTGGCGCTGATAGTGCCCGTGACGGCATCGGTGTCAACTGCGCACTGTGCCTGCGCATGTTGATCGCGGAGCCAATTCCGTTGCCTCGATGCTGAGGCCTCGTAACGCTGCTGCTAATCAGTCCTAAAGATCTTGGTCGTGTCGGAAATTGCAACAGGGCATGAACTCAGCCTGAATTCTTTACAATGTATGTACAGTCACCTCTTGAACCAGGCACTGTCACGACAACATCACCTTGACGATGACACATCCCACATCTGCTTGTATGTACCCCTTCCACACGAGAGAGAACGAGCTACTACAGCTTGATATTTAGTCTCGTCTTAGTCTCAGCTCGCCGGTGGCAAAATGCTGACAGGCGGATGGGCCAGTGGCTGGTAAGCCCAGAAGCGTGCGAGCTGATTTTGTCAGCCATAGCCTGGCCAAGGCCAGCCTGCACGCCGCCGCGGTTATGTCCAGTCATATCTGCTACAGAAAGCTTGAGACGAATAACTGTGCATTATCTGCATGCACGGCGTCGGCGGCAGTGCCACGCCAGCGCCCGTTTCTCAGGTGGGAGGCTCCCCCTAGGTATATATCAGTGGCTGGAGAGCGACGCCCCTGCTCAAGGTCTGGGAGAGATGGGTTGGTTGGTGGACCAATCAACAAGTTCCGGCCTCTGTTGTTCTGCAAGAGTTGTAAGTAGTATGAGCCAGTATTGATTGGTGTGTTTGGCGTATTTCAATGTTACTCGCTCCATGGTATGGCCTCATGTTCACTTTGATGTTGTAGAGAAAAAGAAACATGCTATGGAACACATGCGGTTAACTGGATGACTGGGTACTCCTCCTCCTTACCGCTTCCAGACTGACCGTACACTTGTCTCGTTGTACTTTGCGCCTCGTAAAGCGACGGCGGCAGTGTCTTGTTGCCCCGGGCAGATACGAAGATATCGAGATTACTTGCGCTCTCCGTGCTCCCCAAGCCTCCGTACTGTACTCCATAGACAGCACCGTACCTACAAAACTGGGTCGCTTCGTGGCGGTGTTGACGGCCGACCACTAGCTCAGGCGGTCGAACACCAGCACTGGCACTTGGAAGGAGAGCTCTCCACCGAGCCTCTTAAGCCGAGGCGTCAGATGGGCGCAGGTGGTCAGAAACGCGGCAACTCTCTCTGTTTACTCTCTGTGTATTGTTGTTGTTGCTCGTCCCAGCCTCCTCTTAAACTACATCAGTACTTCTCCGGCGTTTGTGTCAAGAGACTCCTCGTTCTCATCCCACATCAGCACGTGTGCGAGTAAGTCCGTCGCATTGCCCAGCCACAGAGCCGACAGGACTCGGCACAAGTAACCAGATGGATCTTGACTCAGCCACTTGAGCGACGTCATCTTACAGGTTGTTGGCATCCCCTTTTCGGCCAAAGTGCTACCCTATTGCTGCCAAGAACAGGAGTAAAAATGCTCTCCATTTGTGACAACGGATCACTCTGCAGCAGACCCTAGCCTGTTGCGTTCTGTTTAATACGGTCGAGTGACACAGCAACTGGGCACAGCAATTGGGCGGCAGCAGGTTGACCGGCTCGAAAGAATATGTGGAATACCCATCCATCTGCCAACCCGTATGAATGAATATACAATGCAATTACTGAACAGCCTTGATCTATTAAACATTCATAGTCCAGAGTTTTTACAGTATCATTTTCCACATGGGTTCTATTATTCTCTGAACGTCATAATCCTGACGACATTGTTCGATAAGCGCAATGTCGGCATATAATAAGCGTTTAACAACAACTCCCGTATCTCATATGGGGTAGGTTCTCGTTATCAATCTCAAACACTTCTAGAATACCCAACTCATACACATCACATAACGCAACCAGTGTGCCCACCACCTTTTCTGATAGGCCAAGTAATTATCGACAGCGATATATACCCATATACAGCGTAGAGGATTCTGTGATTGTACGGTCTGTGTCACAAACTCGCGCTCCATATTTCGTCTCCCAACATGGCGTGTTGTTATTATTAGCAAAAATCTGGCATGCCCTGTGCCCTGTCTCGGGGTTTTAGTATGCTCTGCACCGCAGACAAAGGCCGATAGCCCACAGTCTCAGACAAATTGCCCCCGGCAAAGCAAAGGAAGAAGAAAAGAACGACTGTGTCCCCTGAGCTCGAGCCAAGACTTGCCGCATGTGCAGAAAACAAGCGCCATTCCCACATCCATTCCTTTGGTCCAGAACTTACTTGGCAGCATACACGCGAGATGGAGCGTGGCTGATGCTGCGCGAATTACATAATAGCTGAAAGCTGCGGCGTGCTTCGCAGAATGCCATCACTCAGCTCTCTTTTGGATTCCAATAGATCGGAGAATAGGGATGCTACCATAGCTGACGCGCATTGCACTAAAGAACTCGATTGATTTTTGACGTTGACGGAATACTTGACTTACACCTACTTTAGTACACTTACAGGTAAGAGTCATACCTAGAGTAAGGGTACATAGCCAGCAGCATTCGCACCCTGGGCCTAAGCCGTGTTTGCCTCGTATCGATTCATGATTTGGACTGGTTCGGGCTTCCAAGCCGCCTGTGCAGCAGCTGAGAAACCGGCGTGCTCCGTACCCGAAGTGAAGCCCAGCTCAGGAGAAGGCGGGATGTTCTCGAACGGGTCTAGCTCCAGGCACATGCGCCACTAGTGCAAGGCACAGAGAAACCGCACAAACACGCGTATCCATCGCAAAATTAACGTTTGCTGCTCTCAGCTACGTAATAAATGCATGTAAAATTCTACAGCACTGTAATAATAACGGACATTAAAACCACTACCTAAGAATACAGCAGTCATTATATGTTTCAAGGTTCCCATCGATATTGATACATACTAAATTACCTCAATGTCCTTACTGGGTAATTGATGTTCATATGGACTCGCCAGCGACCAACGTACGAGTACACTTACAAGGGCGCCGGCACCGTTTTGCCAGGCGGTGGGTTTGTTGGCGCGTTGAAGTCCCATTTTTATTATTCACAGGCACATTGGCACTCGTACCTTATTAAATGAACTGGCACAAGCGAAATGCACCTGCTTGTGTTCTCGTGCCACCACCAGCGCCTTAGTCGCCTCTCGTCCTGTCCAATAGACAGGATTGGCATCATTTTTCACCAGCTCGTCGACCCTATTGGGAGGCTTGGCCGGACCCTTGCTCTTTTTCTGGCGACGATCGTGCGCTAGCACCGGTGCTAACACGCTGGTGGTGCCTGTGCTAGCGGCCTCTTTGCGTAGGCCCGGCCGTTTCAGCACTCTGACGAAGCCTCTCTTTATCCGTAACGACGCAAACGCTGCACCCAACGTCGACGGGGATTTTGTGCCAAGCGCCTTGGCCGTGCCGTCAATGCTTGTTTCCTTGCAAGCGCTGGTGCAGACACGGTGCTGTATTCGTACGCAGGCATCCTCTACAGTACTCCGTTACTTTGTTGCACGAGAAATCGACACAGAGATGCAGAAACAAGCGGCCAAGCAAGTTATTCCCCCCTTTGGGATCCGGCACAGCATCACGGGCCACGGCTGATGCAAGCCGCCGGATAACAGGCTCCGTGCCGGCATCAGGCAATGAGGAATGCGGTGAGCAACACGGAGAAGCGGTGCTACGAGTATGATGATCGCTGCAGAGATGGAGAGAGAGATGACCGACTGCGGCTCTCCCTCCCCGCATGGCAAATTGCATCTTGTGTTTGCAGGCGAGAGTACGTGTACAGCTACACACACTTGATGCAATGCTTCAAACCAGGCCATACCGACATCAGGGTTAGCATCTGTCTTCGCATACAGCTCGGCGCTCAGCTCCAGGTAGCAATACTTGTAGCACAATGAAAAGCGCTTTTGGCGCCAGGCCGGTGATAGAGGGCAATTTCCCAGAGGCCACCCCCTTCTCAGGAGTGGCACCCCCTTGTCTCGCTTTGCATCCCTGGCCTCCTTAGGTTATTGATCTCCGTGGGTCAATGCCATGGAGACCGACAAGGGCCCCCAACCCCATGCTGCAGCTCCGGTTTTTACCTGTCCTGTCCTCCCTTTTGAACGCTTCGTCCTTGTTCATCATCTTCAGTTGCGTTGGGCCCTTTTTTCCAACTGAGAGTTTTTGTCTGCTCTCCATTACACTCTTTTTAAAGTCTGGCTCATCTCACTTTCGCTCACTTTCGTATTGATATATTCCTTTTCTCGACTTCCAGGCAGCTCTTGTTTACCGTCTTCAGGTTAGTAACGACGTCCGGGGAGCCCACGAACAACTCCGGCTGTGCTCTCATCTCACCACCCCCCGCCAATTCAGTCGCCATCTGATATCGCGATATATAAACGTCTGAAACTCCATCTAACCCGTGGCAATCTATGAGCAGAACGAATTAGAGACAAACCGCCAAAATGAAGTACACGATCCTGGCCGCCACACTGGCAGCCACCGTTGCCGCCTCGCCTTCTCACCACCACCACCAGCACCACCATGCGAAGAAGAACGCTCCTAACAAGGTCGAGAAGCGTGCGCCGGATGCTGTCACCCAAGTTGTCGTCGGACCTACCGCTACCGTGTACCAGCTCGACGGCAAGATTCTCGATGCCGACAAGGCCGCGGCTGGTCTGGCTGACGGTGAATACGTCGTTGTTGGAGAGACGACCCCGACTTACGTTCCCCCGCCGCCGCCTCCTCCCCCATCTTCGACTCCGGCCACGACGTCCAGCGCCGGTGGCATGAAGGCTCAGTTCATTGAGGAGCCCTCCTCCTCGTCCGCGCCGCCCACGACCACCTCCGCTCCTCCTCCGCCGCCCACGACCACGGCTCAGCCCACGAGCAGCTCTGCCCCTCCTCCTCCCAAGTCCTCGAAGCCTGCCCAGCCAAGCACTCCCTCTGGCGGCAGCGGACTGAACGCCGATTTCCCCAGCGGAAAGATCCCGTGCTCTCACTTCCCGTCCGATTATGGCGCCGTGCCCCTCAACTGGCTAGGCACCGGCGGCTGGTCCGGTCTCCAGTTCGTTCCTGGCTACTCAGCGGACTCGGTCAGCATCAGCGACATCATCACCGGTGTTGTTGGCGACTCGTGCAAGTCAGGAGGCATGTGCTCTTATGCTTGCCCTCCCGGCTACCAGAAGACCCAGTGGCCCTCAGCCCAGGGATCGACCCTGCAATCCGTTGGCGGTCTTTACTGCAACTCGGACGGCTTCCTCGAGCTGACTCGCCCTGACCACCCCAAGCTTTGCGAGGCTGGTGCTGGCGGTGTTACCATCCAGAACGACCTCGACGATTCCGTTTGCACGTGCCGAACCGACTACCCCGGTATCGAGAGCATGGTTATTCCCGCCTGTGCCACTGCCGGTCAGACCATTCCCCTTTGCAACCCCGACGAGTCTGACTACTATGTGTGGGATGGCAAGAGCACCTCCGCCCAGTACTACGTCAACAAGAAGGGATACGGAGTTGCAGATGCTTGCGTCTGGAACAGCCCTCTGGACCCCAAGGGAGCTGGTAACTGGTCTCCTGTCATCCTTGGTGTTGGCAAGACCGCTGGTGGCTTGACCTTCCTCTCCATTTTCCAGAACCTGCCCACTAGCACTGCTCTGCTGGACTTCAACATTGAAATCACTGGTGATGTCAACAGCAAATGCTCGTACATCAACGGTGTGTGGACTGGCGGCAACAACGGTTGCACGGTAAGCATCCCAACCCCTTTTCCCAGGGCGAAGAAGAATTTGAAAGCTAACTATTATGTGAATAGACTGCCATGCCCGCTGGTGGCTCAGCCGTTATCCGATACTTTTAAAACGGTACCTTCGGAATGACTTTCCTCCTTTTGGTTTATTTTTCGAGTACCATATAATTGGATATTTTCGTGTGCATATTCGTTTCCTCGCAGCACATTGGTGGAAGGGGGGTTGAAAATGGCTGAACCCCCCGAGTCATAGAGATAGAGGACTGGGGGATGGGTCGAGGGAGGAAACTCGCGATACCAGGAAGGCCATTGGGGGATGAAGACAATGCGGCCTTCCACTAATGCACTTGCGCCTCTCTTCTGCTATTCCTGGCTGCATGGCCGCCATGCTGTCGTGTGTGATATACTAGTAGACATACGCCTTGCTCTGGTGGTGTACAGTACTTGGGATCTCATTTAATGCTTTTTTCTTTTTTGTCTTGTTGTCTACGGGTTATTTCCAAATTAAAGAGTCTGCTCACGCAGCAGTTGGTCCTGGGGTGAAGATATGATGAGTCGTTTGATAAATTAGAATTCCATGGCTGTTCCTACTCCCGATTCCCTCTCCTTTCGTAGCTGCTCGTTCCTCTCCTCCTGGTCCTCTTTTAACCTCTCCTCTACATCATCTCTAAAGCTGCCCAAGTCAGGAGGGATGACCTGCATCTGTACGCTTGGCGCACTCTCGACGAAACGTAGTTGCTCTGTGACGTGCTGAATGATTTCCTGCAAACGCTTCTGGGGGTTGCGATTCTGTCGCGGCTCGCCCAAAATCTGTTCGAGGGTCGGGAAGAGAGTGTCCTGGCGGAACTGCTCTCTCCACGGAGCGTGCTCTGGTAATATAGGGCTGATTTTGTCCTGGCAGTTGATGGCTATACTTGTCTCATATGTCCAGGCTCGTGCAACATTCCGAGGGGTGTAACCACCACCGCCAAAGAGGATCATGGGAATGCCGAGCCTCTTGCAGAACTCAACACATGCACCATGCCCCTGCACTTGAAGGTTGAATCGGCCCAGGCGATCTCCCGCGAGAGAATCGGCACCGCATTGGAGTGCGATGGCGCTTGGTCGGAATTTCTCGACAATCTTGCTGATGATGTTGTTAAAGAGCATGTCGTATTGTTCGTCTGTAATACCATCGTTGAGCGGAACATTGACGGCGTGGTGAGCTCCGGGATTATGTTCGCTCTTAGGCCCATTATCGTCCAACGCACCAGTGCCGGGGAAGAAGTTGTTGGGGTCGTATTTATGAAAGGAGACTGTCATGACCCTGTCGGTTGAGAAAAAGGCCTCCTCAACACCATCGCCGTGATGTACATCAATGTCAATGTATAAAACACGTGGGTAGAACCGCAGAAGCTCCAGAATGGCGATGACAATGTCGTTGATGTAGCAAAAACCAGAGGCCTCGGCCTTTTTTGCGTGGTGCAAGCCGCCCCCCCACGCAATGGCAATGTCAGACTGTTTGCTAACGATTTTCCGGGCGGCATCAAGCGCACTGCCGGCAGACATGGAGCAGTAATTATAGAGACCGTCGAACAAAGGACAATCGGAGCCTCCCAAGTTGTATTTCAGGTCAGGGTTCTGGTTCTCAAGATCTCGAGGAACTGCCTCTGGGAGAACAGTGCCCAGAAAGTCTAGATAGTCGGTGGAGTGGAAAGACGCCAGCTCCTCGTACGTAGCGGCCCGGGTCAGGTAGTTGTCCATGGCAAATGACATGCCGTATGAGTAAATCAGGCTCTTGGACAGCGTCAGGCGCCAGGGCTTCATAGGATGTGTCATGCCGAAGTGGTGCTTCTCCATCTCGGGATTGCAATGAAAAGACACATTGTAGCCCTTGGGGCGAGTAATGCCTGACGATTCAGCCAGGCGTTTGCACTGCTGGTAGAACTTTGCGTTTTCCGCATCGCTGGCAATGCCGAGGGGCTGGGCATATTCCTCTACTATGTCGGCATCGGGGTCGATGTCCAGTCTATGAGGGAGGTAGTTTGGCTTAGGCACACGATACCTGTAGTTGTCCATGGTGGGCGGAGAGGTGGATCGGCTGGGTGATTAAAATGGTATAAAGAATATCCTCGTCGGTTTGGCGCTCTATGGCTATTACATCAACGACTGAGGAAACAGCGCTGAGAAGATGAACGGGATGAATGACTGATACACAGCTATAACTGTCAAGGGTCAAGGGTCAAGGGGTGAGGCTGCTGATTCAGCTACAGCAAGCATTATGCTGTGATCAAATGCATCCTAAAGTGAGCGGCCGAGATTGTGAGAAATTTGCTGAGGCCAACCTGGCCTTTTCGTTTGATCACTTTGGACGCGTAAGAAATAAATTAAAGTTGTAGATGGTGGTATGAAGAGAGGAACTGAAAAGAGTGAGCGAACGCCATCGAAAAGCTCCGGGCTGCGAATCTGGCGGGGATCACGTGAGATTGAAAAGCTACTGGCTGGCTGGGCTTATGGACTGCTGAGATAAGGTTTATCGAAACCACTGAGGAAGGAGTGTGTCCCATGTCCATGTAAGGGAAACTGCAGGTCCTGACTGGCCTCAGGTTCTGATATAATGAGTAAGCACAAGGCATCTTTCTTGGTGGCTGCTCTTTAACATTGTCCATCCAATATCTTGACCTCCTTCATACCTTCATACCTTCTCACTGACCCATTCACTCACTGCCCATTAACCAGATTTGCTCCCCTCCAGCTCCACTGGAACTAGCACGGAACATTTCCCCTTGGCTCTCTGGCTAAGCCTCGGAATTTCGCCACCAGACAGGTCTCGCTGCACCCGCCCCAATTCGACGCACCGCTCTCTCTTAGGCCTGCATAAACCTCGAAGCTCCGCCCATCACTAATTCTGCATCTCCTCCGAACCGGCAGCCCAGCCAACCCAACTTATTTGTCTGCCGAGTAACGCGCTGCCTCATCTCCATCTCCATCCTCCTTCAAAGCGACCCCAAAGCAGGACAGGCGCCGCAGTTCCAGTGGCATCGAGGTGAGCCCGGCCCATTTATCGAGTCGCTCTGCGCCCGTGTTTGCGTTGCATTGCTCTGCGTTGCTCTGCGTTGCGTTGCGTTGCTCTTGACAACGGCTTTTGCTCTGGGATAGGGCTGGTTGGACCCGTCACATCCACATCAGCTGGAGGACTCAATCATTCGTTGGGGACGTCTCCTTGCGGGGACTTCTGGCCAGCTGGTGATTGCTTTTTCTTTGCTGCAGAGCTACTACCGTCATGCACGCTCGTCTGCCTATCCATCTGCTGTGCCTGCTTCGTGTCCCCAACTAGATGGCCTTTGCCCTTTTCTTTTTCCTCTTATTCTTTTCTTAATGAGCCCTGCCTATTTTTCTTTGCAGCATCTCTCTCATACGGTGGATACGGAATATATGAGGCCGTAATAGTCGCGTCTTGGATGCATATGGCCTGATATCAGCACTGGCCTACTTTTTCGGTCCATCTATTCCTGTCCCACCCCCAGCGTTGCGCTATTGCTTCTGCTCTCTACTTTGTTTAAAGTCTTTACAAACAAGTTCACACCATCCCGTTTAAAAGCCTTTCTGTTTTTCATCAAGTCACATCAGCCTTAAAGAGTCATCTGCTAGCCTGAGTGTCTCATCGCTGGTTATTGTTGTCCATCTATCATCTATTCATCGTCAAATTTGTGGACTCGGCGTCGCCAAGTCGTTAACCATCATGCCTAGAGACGATCTGTCCATTGACTTCGTCAAGAGGATGCCGCAGGCCGAGCCTCTAGACCCCGGCTTGATCCTCGATGATTGGATCAACCGTGTTCAGAATCTCCCCGAGGAGATTCGCTTTATCCAAGAAGAAATTACAGACAAGGACCGCCAGTACAATGAGTGTATTCGAATGATTGAGGATCGTGATGGAAAGATCCAAAAGTGGATAAAGACGAATGGGAGCCATGAGCCCAACCCAAAGGAGGATATGCTACGGGCCCAGATTCGCGAAAACTATGCTCGCGCTGATCAGTTTGCTCAAGACAAGATCACCTTGATACAAAGGCTACAGCTCGTTATGGACAAACATTTGCGGAATCTGGACGTCCAAATCAAGCTGCTGTACGATCGTGCTGAACCTGGGTTTACAGACCCTGACGAGGTTCCTTCACTCCTCCGCCCCAGTGCGACTAATCACAGCGCTCCCTCAGCTCGGACTCTAAACCTCTCCAACAACATCAACTCAGCTGGTCCTCTAGCTTCACCTCGCAACCCGGTTGCCAGCTCCGCCAACCCAGCCATGGTTCGGCTACCCAACCACCCTCAAATTAGACATACTCAAGCCCAGCAGCATGTCGCGCAATATCATCAGCACCCATCCTCCGCACCAGCCACGCCAGCCGCAAGCATCATACTAAACAGACAGCGTGAGAGCTCAGCGGGCCCGGCCACAAAGAGAGGGCCACGGTCTATTACAGGGCCCGGAAATCTGCCGACAACGTCAAGCGGCTTAGCGAGACATTCATCCCTTGGTCCTGGTATACCAAAGAGCGGCTCTGGAGCCAATCTGGGAGCCGGCGGTGCTGTCCGGGCAGGTAGTGCAGGACCGAGAGCAGGATCGGTCAAAGGGGTTGTTGGAGTAGCAGGTCGCAGGGGCACCCCGACAATGAGTGGTCGGAAGAAGCCACCCAACAGATCGTCACTTTCACGGGTGAAGAAGGCCTCAAACAGAAATTCGCCGGCATCGACGGCAGATAGTGATTTGTCGGATGCTGCAAGCGGCAGTGGCGAAGAGGAAGATGGTATGGAATCACGGCCGAGGGCCTCCATGGCGGACGGCAAAGATGGGGATGAAGTGCTCGGAGACGCCGATGACGACGAAGACGGTGGTGATGACAAACGATACTGCCTGTGCCATAACGTGAGCTATGGCGACATGGTGGCTTGCGACAACGACAATTGCCCCTATGAGTGGTTTCATTGGTCGTGTGTTGGGCTGAAAAGTGAACCCAATGGCACTTGGTATTGTCCCGAGTGTACTGAGAAGTTTCAACGAAAGGGAAAATAGAAAACCATGTAATTTTGTCTGCGTGAGTAGTTTAAGATTACAAAACTTGAGCTGACAATCCATTGTCTGTACGCTGTCTTGTTAGTGAGTTCCATGTAGGACTCTCGGTGTAGGATGAGAGTTTCGTTCCGTCATTCGTCTTTGACTTGGCACAATTGCGAGGTCTCATGACTGCTGCAGTATGCAGTGAACAACGCCACGTCGTACACCCTCGCTCTCTTCTCTTAGCTCTGCAACTGTGGCGCCCTTTGAGCGGGCCGCTTCAATGAAATCGTCCAGTGAGCCACCAACTCCAAAGTATAGTCTTTTGGCAGCTACATATGCAGCTGCTGTGGCACCAGAACTCCGCTCTCGTTCAAGGATAGTAAAGACAGTTTGTGTGAATGCCTGCAGTGCGAACGGAGAGTAAATGGTCTCTGCGCCCACCATGAGCGTGATTGGCGCTGGCAGGCCGGAGGAGAAAGCTGGTAGATCGTACAGGCAGCTGATGAACTCGGGGGACCAAGCTCCGGAGATGAAGGACAAGTGAATGCCACTGGACGAGAGGAATTGCTCGAAGGCTTGAATAATTTCAGGTGACAGTTCAAGCTCGCCTTCGATGTTGAAGGCGTCTTGGAGCACCGGGTTGTGAGTGTTGTGGAGGGCCCAGGCGAGGACAAAGTTGGGCAAAGTGACGAGGCGGAGGACAGATGGGTTGTAGTCGGCCAATACGAATGAGCAGGGATTTTGTTGCCATTGGTTGCTTGATTGCCTTTGCATGATCCAGGTGAACATTGCAAGGGAGGGGAGGGCAGTTCCACAACCCAGCTGTTGATTTTGAGTCAGTTAGATATTATTATATGACAGCATATTAGGGAAGGAGAGTTTCGAGTTTTTTCTTTGGATGTTCACGTACCTCGACCACACGAAGCGACGAAGCTTGTTGAGCGGCTGTCAGCTCGTCTTGAGCAGCAAGCACCTTGACGAGATCGATACTGCTCTCCCAGCTCTTGAAGCCGCCCTCATAAATGCCCGTCTTGACATCGTGCTTACCCAGACCACCGTCATCGACCCGGTCTTCACCGTTGACAACCTCGTCGTCTTCAGCCATGAGCTGGACTCTGACATCCCAGAGCTCGCGGCGGGGCAGCCGCAGGCGAGTCTCACTGGCGCCATCGTCTGCAACGTCAATGTCGAGCAGGTCGTAGGCGAGTTTGGAGGGCAGCTGTGAGAGGAAGTCGGAGAGGCTGTAGAGAGTGGCTGGGAGCTGGGGCTTGCCGGCGACGGGGAAAGCGCTGTATGATGCTGGAGGTTGAGCTTGGGTTGTGATGGCTGGGGTTTGTGTTTGTGTTTGAGACTCATCGACATCGTGGTCTATGTCGTCTCCCGAGAAGCCAAATGAGAAGGACATGGTTTTTTGATTGTGAGTAGATTTTTTCTTTTCTTTTCTTTTTATATTTACTCTTTAGCTTGATAGAGTGAATATGATGAGCTTATTGTAAGTGAGAATTGGTGGAAAAATAAGTGATATTCAAGTAGGCTGAGTGAGTGTGTAGAGAGAATGTTGAAATAATTGACTGATAAGAGGAAATATTTCACAGATTCAATTGTCGTGCCCTCTGGTTGGTAGTTGGTGGGGCAGCCAATTGACGTCCATCCATTGATTTGTTAGGGGAAGAAAAAACTTACAGGTACCCGCGTCTATGTTCGGTTATGGGGACGGGAACTTTAGGCTAGAGATGACTGGGAGTGGCTGCGATATCTAATGTAGACTTCAATCTTTAAAAAATATTAGATGACTGATGCAGCAAAGCATGGCAGCTTAACGACTTCTTTGCTGTATTTAATAACCATATTGTAACATTTCCCACAGTACCTAGTTACTCACCACATACTTCTTCCCGAAAACGTTGATGTCACACCCGTCCCTCTAGAACATCATCTCATCTCACCCATCGCCCGAAACATGCGCCAGTCCCTCGCAAAGCTGGCATCGGCCTCGGCCATGCAAAACGGCCTGCGGCCCAAGCCAATGGCCCTCCTGCCTCCCATCCCGCTGTACCGACGGCTTCTTCGCGCCCACAGGAAATTCCTCCCCACGGAGATGCGGCTTCTCGGAGACGAGTATATTAAGGCTGAGTTTCGAGCTCATCGGAACGTGGACAATCCTGCGCACTTGGTACGTGTGAATGTGACGAAGGAAGAAGAGGCCGGGGATGTGATTTATCTGTTTTGAGTGTATGCATTGCTGACTTGTTCCCTTGCGTTCCCGGCTTGTAGATTGGCTTCCTTTCGGAATGGCAGATGTATGCTCAGCAGATTGAGGGCGAATCCTGGGTGGGTGAGAAGATTGACCAAGGGAAATTGGCGAAGATGAGCGGTAAGTGTTACACATGATCCCCTAATTTGCAGATTCTCTTTGCGATGAACTAGACATCTAACTGGGGCTTTCAGACGAGCAAATCCAACAGTTGTATGAGTTGATGCAGGCCATTCAAAAGCATCAAAACGGAGAAGACGCTGAATGATGGACTTTTTAGCAAGGGCTTTGTGGACATTAAAAATTGTAGAATTAGATTGTAAATTTAACAAATGTATATAAATCTAGCATCTATCAAAATACTGTATAGAGGGTATATCCTTCATCGCTTATCTACCTCCCCAAGGCCTCAGCAATCCATGCCGCCTGGATCGCGCTCACTTTCTTTGCATAATTCTTATTCGTGTACACATGCTCAAGGAACATGATGGCTTCCTTCTTTTGCCCATGCATGACACTGGAGGGATGGATGGCAACCACATGCTTGCCATGGACAGTCACAAAGCTTCCGTCCGGCGCCAGCATAGCCGTCCTCATTGCGAAGCCTTGAAGGAAGCACTTGATAACCGACTCTGCCTTCTCGGGTGACAGAGGGGTGAATGGCTGAGGATCCGGCGCCGGCATTTCCGAGAGAAGCTTTTCTTTCAAACACATCCCTCGAAGCTGCCGGCGAATGTTCAACGCCTGCTTCATGTTTCGGATGTTGATTTTGCGCTTCTTGCACCACTCCATCCTATCCGAGTTCTCTGCAGTGTACATCTGCATGGTCGTCAGATACGTGATGATGTCGCCTTCTCGTCTCTGGATATCCTTGCGGTATGATTCTACTTCTTCTGCAGCCTCCTCTGACTGCACATGCATGAAGATATCGTCTCCTGACGTGAGACATGAGATGGCATCAATCACCTCGAGGACACAGTCAAACTCAGGACCTGAGGCAGCGAGGAGAACAGCCCCGAGGGGAGCTGAAAGGGGAAATCTAGCCATCATTTCGCCCGCCGGTGTGATGGTGCCGTCGTCCGCCAGAGCCCCGAGGAAATGTAAATGAAGCAACGCCATTTCTATAGCTGCGGGCTCCGGTGCGTCTATCAGTGGGAAAGACAGTACGTCATGGATGCCGCGGGCTTTCATCGTAAGAACGGCTCCGAGAACATCGTTTCTCAAGATCTCTGGCAAGTCTGAGTCTTCTAAACTGTCAAACGCATCTTCCGTGTAGAGCCTGAAGCATTTGCCGGGTCCCTCACGACCTGCACGACCGGCGCGCTGCACGGCGGATGATTTAGATATCGGCTTGGCTAAAAGAGATTCCATACCAAGCCGTGGTCTATACTGCTTCACCTTGGCTTTGCCGCAATCTACGACATATCTCACGCCGGGAACCGTGACGGATGTCTCAGCAATATTGGTAGCGAGCACGACTTTGCGTGTGAGGGGAGACTTGGCTGGTAGAAAAGCCACCCTCTGTGCTTCAATGGAGAGTTGTCCGTATAGCGGCACGGCGATGATCTTGGGCACGTTGGATGCAAGGCTCGTAGCATATTCCTCAATCAGACGCTGGGCGGATTCAATATCCTCCTGGCCGTTGAGGAAGGCCAAGATATCCCCAGGCAGCGGCTCCTCCACATGAATCTTGAAAATCTTCTTCAAAAGTGCGTCTTGTAGGTCGGCCACTGGCCGGGGTTCGTATAGGATCGTGACGGGAAATTGCCGACCTTTGATTCGAAGCAATTCAACATTGCTCGCCTTTTCTTTTCCTGGGATAGCAGCATTGCCGAAAAAGTCCTGGATGACACCCACTTCGGCCGTAGCACTCATGATAATCACCTTGAGTGGAACGCCTCCTCTTTGTGTTTTATCCCCAAACAATATCTGTTTCAAGAATCCGGCAAGGAGATCGACGTCCAGACTTCTCTCGTGGATTTCGTCAATGACGACGGCGCTATATTGTCTCAGATATGGATCCCGGAGAAGCTCCTGCAGCAAAGTACCTTCAGTCAAGAACTTGATCCTGGCACCTCGTGGCACTTGGTGGTCGAATCGAACCGAGTATCCGACAAGCCCATCTGGCCTTCCCTTGCCAAGCGGCGTGCCCGCTTCGGTTGAAACACGATGCGCCAGAGTTGTAGCAGCAACACGTCTCGGCTGTGTAATAGCAATCATGCCTCCCACGTATCCATCCTCTTCCCGGCCTGGTAGCTTAACCTTGTGTCGTTTGCACCAGGACTCCTGATAGAGAAACTGAGGCACCTGAGTACTCTTACCAGAGCCAGTTTCTCCAACTATCACAATAACGTCGGTGCCTAGACGCTTGACGACCGTTCGGATCTCATCTTGGTGCTGCCATATTGGCAATTCCCGGCGAGCTTTAAGCAAAGGATGATCCTTAACTCCTCTTGGATTTCGAGATTTGTTATTGGTTCCACTGCCTTCGAACGATGGCTTTTTCGTCGATTGTTGTGGCTCGGATGTAACATTCGAAGGTTGCTCTTGCGAAGGGGTTTGCGGCGTTGATTTGACACCGTTTGCTTCGACTTGTTTGGGCCGGGAAGATGTTAGATATCCTGCCACCGAGATGGTTTTGCCTCCAATGGTGACGGATCCGGAATCTTGCCGAGTTTTTCGTCGCTTGGGCGCATGTTCTGCGGCATTCGGTGCAGCCATTGTCGGGAAATGGAA
Organism: Trichoderma camerunense; assembly: GCF_050948025.1. Taxonomy (NCBI): domain Eukaryota; kingdom Fungi; phylum Ascomycota; class Sordariomycetes; order Hypocreales; family Hypocreaceae; genus Trichoderma; species Trichoderma camerunense. The sequence goes on from NW_028145343.1 coordinate 259,717, forward strand.
CGCTTGGCAGAATGTTATAGAGAATTTGCGCAGAAGATTTGACTCGACATTGTTTTTTTTCTTCTGCTCTGAGATATCCGTCAAAATTTCACATGTTGGACGAGGTACGCTGAGCTAACTTGTCGTTGACCTAGCTTATCGATAGCGGCGAGTCTAAGAAATTTCTGCCCCGTTATAAGCAGCAAAACTTTAAAGTAAATTCCCTTTTTCCTAAGCCCACTACAGCTCTTTCTTTCTTAAAAATCATTAAATTTCGGTCAATTTATTTAAAAAATAATAAAGAAAAAATCTCTTTTATATAATAATATGTAGTTTAATATGCCTCTAACCGGATCTACGGCTCGCATTGGGGGGTTAAATATAGATTTAGGGGCATCAGCGCCTGCAGCGGTGTGAGCCTAGTATTGAAACAGGGTCCTAGGCTAGCCGGTCCTACGGGGTAAGACTTGGAGTGGCTCAGATAGGGAGTTGACACCCAAGCCTCACTTGCGTCTTTGTTCTTCTCTCGTGACATCTCCTTTCTCTCGCATCCCTAACGCACCGCCATTTTTGTCTTTGTTCTTTTGATTGCGAAAAGTACACTACTCTCTTTGAATAATCCATTCCTAATTAATCACGATGAAGAAGTTCGGTTTCGGCAAGAAGGAGAAGCACTCGCCTGCTCCCTCAGACAATCCGTATGCCAACCAGGGCAACAATGATCCCTATGCCGAGCAAACGAAATATGCCAACATGGGCTCCTACTCTCCAGCCCCAGCCTACTCTCCAACCCCAAGTAACGGTTCTCGACCACCCGCTGGAAATGGCTATAGTTCATACCAGAGTCCACCCCCTCAGCAGACTCCCTCCCCAGCCCCAGGGTATGGCAGCGACCGATACGGCTCAGGCGGTGGATATGGCTCCAACCGCTACGACAGCACTCCGAACAACAATACCTCAGCGGGGGCTAGAGGCCCTGGAGGATACGGTGGCTTTGGCGGTGGTGCCGACAGCAGCAGAGATGCGCCCTTTGCCGGAGCACAGGGGGGGGCCCAACAGCAGCAGCCGCCGGCTCTCTCTAGCCAACAGTCGGCCACCTCCGCAAGTTCTTACGGAGGCTATGGCGAGCAGCGGGAATTGACAGAGGAGGAGCAAGAGGAGGCCGATTACCAGGCGATTCTTGCTGAGAAGAGACAAGTTCAGCAGGACAGTGTGGCATCAGTATCACGCTCAGTACAGATGGCCAGGCAAGCCAACGAAGTCGGACGTGCCACTCTGGCTCGTCTTGGCGCACAGGGCGAGCGACTGCATAATACCGAGAAGAACCTCGACCTTGCGGCCAACCAGAATAAGATTGCTCAGGACAGGGCAGCAGAGTTGAAGACACTCAACGGCAGCATGTTCGCAGTTCACGTCGGAAACCCCTTTACATCCAAACAGCGACAGCAGAAAGCCGATGAAGAAGTGCTGAATCGCCACCGGTCTGAGCGAGAGCAACGAGAAGCGACACGGCGAGACGGTTATGCAGCAACCCAGCGCATGGAGCAAAACATGCGTTCACTTGGAGGTTCGGCTATGGGCCGGGCACAGGGCCGCAAGAAGGATTACGGCAAGTTTAACTTGGACGACGAAGAAGGCGCCGACGAACTCGAAGACCAGATCGACGACGGCCTTACCGAATTGGAAGGCCAGGTCAAGATGATGAACATGGTTGGCCGAGCCATTGGCGCCGAGGTGGATGCTCAGAACACGCAAATCGATCGGATTATGAACAAGGTAATTCAGCCCTGGAACCCCTGTCACATGCCCCCTTTGACTCATATAATACCGGTATCGGATGGCTAACGTCTTGTGTCACAGAGCGATGCTGTTGATGATGCTACGAGAATGAACAGAGAACGGTTGGCCCGTATTAGGTAAAAGGATTAATAGAGGCTCAAGGTCTAGATAGACTGCTGCGATGTTTCAATGGTTGTTTCATAATATGATGTAGTCGATATGTTATATAAATTATATGATTTATGTATTACGTTGGATGTTTTTGGCTTCACGCTGTTAAGAGAATGAAAATGCTGGCAAAGGAGAGTCCCAGTGACGATACTGTTGCATCTTTGCCAATTCCAACAAGTTTGAGACTGGGCGAGTTTACTGCTATTAGCACCGTGCCATCTTAGTCATGAGAATTCACCTAGCTGGATTCGGCATCTGTCGGTTCTTACACTCCTTTCGAGGTACATTGCATTCCTATTGCAGCCCGGTTACATCAGGATGTCACCGCATGGCATCCCTTTCCCCTTACCAACAAGGCAGACATCAGACTTGAGTCACACTTGAGCTGGTCAGTGGCTTGGCTCTGATTGAATGGCGAATGGCCTCGTCTTTATTTTTCACCTGATGGCCTGATTTAAATTCTTGTATATACACCGTCTATTCTTTTTTCTTTCTCATCTTCTTACAGCATTCAGTCCTTCATCGTATCATTTTATTCATACGTGTGATCTTTGGTCCTCAGGAGGCTCTTCGCATCGCTTGCACAGTATCGCAATCGCTCCCCATAATGATTCTCATTGCTCGACATTGCTTTGTACACATATATCGGACCATGAGAGTATGAATTGAATTGTATTAGTTGAGCAGGGATATTTTCAGATCGAATTGTTTTTCAAACCGCCTCAATGGCCTCTGTCTTCACATACGACCCTGACCCTCCTCGGGTCTCTTCGCCCTGGATTCTGGCCGATGATGCAGACAGCCCTCAGGGATCCGGAGCGGCGGTGACTCAGACCGGCTTGCTGTCTGAGTATGGTGTCACGAGGCTTGAGGCTGAGCCGCAGACCGGCCCGATCGAATACAAGCTGCATTTGCTCTTGCGGTCGCGGCGCAGCTATGTATACATGAGTACCGTGCATCCGAAGAGAGACAGGCTTCACGCCCAGCCTGGGGATGGGTCGGCGATGTACTCTGCGTCTCCTGCATCGTCGAATCAACCGCGCCAGGAGCGTCTCCAACGTCTTACAACGCAGCTGCTATGGCGCTTGCAACAGTCGTCGCCGTATCATGCGACCAGCTCTAGAGAAGTGAGGATACCAAAGTTATCAGACGGCAAAGATGATGCAAATTTGGATCTCTATGGCACCCAGATCCCCGGACTTGAAGAGTCGCAGGGTGCCCTGTACGAGATAGGTGTTTCTGATGACGGAACACTCATTGGGCTCACTAAAGATGAGCTGGATGAGAGTATCGCTACTCTCAGGATCATGGCCGCGAGTCTTGGATGCGGCATCGCCGTACTGCGAATGGTAATAGTGGGTGACTGTGAATGGATTGAAATAGCAGAGGTCGATGGCGATGCTACCAAGAACCCAGTTCAGGTTACCAAACAGGATAAACTCTGGGTGGCTGAAGCATTGATTACGCCCAATACTGAGCTGCAGCATTCAAAATCTTTCACTGAGAGCGGGAGCTACAAAGCATCTCATGGTGGAACTCCTCTGCAATCTTCTACGTCAAACACAGTTCCAGGCCATGCCAAGTCTACAACTCCGCAGCTGCGAGTTACCTTGACGGGCCCTATAGCGTCAGGGAAATCGAGTCTCTTGGGGACATTATCCACGGGTACTCTGGATAATGGCCGAGGCAAAAGTCGCTTGAGTCTGTTGAAACATCGCCATGAGATGGCATCCGGAATGACAAGCTCCATTGCACAAGAGCTCATCGGATACGAGGGAAGGCACATTTTCAGCTTTTCGCATCGTAACATTGAATCATGGGTTGACATTCATGATTATTCTAGCAATGGCCGGCTTGTGTTTATGTCTGACTCGGGTGGCCACCCGAGATATCGACATACCGTCTTCCGCGGGCTTATGAACTGGGCGCCGCACTGGATGGTTCTCTGCATTGCTGCAGATGACGCCGAGGTGACCCCTCGAGCTCATGACACAGCATCCTCCGCAATAGATTCGGGAGATACGGACTTGGTAAAGGCCCATTTGGATCTTTCGCTCAAGCTCGATGTCCCCTTAGCTATTGTCATTACGAAACTAGATCTCGCGTCTAAAGTAGCCTTGCAGAAGACTATGACAAAAATTCTCGCCGCCATAAGAGATGCAAATCGCATACCGAAGCTCCTGCAGCCTGATCAACAGCCACAAGATCAGTTGGCAGAAATTCCACAGGCGGACTGGGACAAAGTGAATAGCCTGGTTAAGAACATGTCCGAGAATGGTGGCCTACTCAAGCATGTCCCTATTGTTTTCACGAGTGTCTTGAAGGGCGTCGGCGTCGGTCTTGTTCATGCTCTACTAGCAAGTCTGCCTCTACCGGCGCATGATTCTACAGAAACAACTCTACAGCCAGGGCAACCGACAGACATTTTCCACATTGATGACACATTTAGCTTGTCCAGATCGCTGGACGATTCGCCATCTACGGAAGGGGTCATTGTATCCGGCCTTGTTGGACTCGGTAGCTTCTCTGTCGGGCAAACCATCGTTGTAGGACCATTTTGGTCGGGTCAACATCGTACCTCCAGCTCTGAAGGCCATTCATCTGCCGACGATCGTGGATCGCCAATGCTGAATGCAGCTTTAGCAGAACATGTCAAAAGCGCCCGGACCGAGGGCACACCGCCATCCATTGCGGCAGATGAATGGCAGAGAGGGCGCATCGTGAGCATCCGTAACCTTCGACTGCCCGTAGGAACATTGGAAGCTGGCCAAGTTGGATCAATAGGCCTCGTGTTTGAGCCAAGCCAAGCCGAACTTACTCCCTTGACGGATATTCCTCAGATTCAGAGGGGGATGGTAATGGCGACGCTGCCCATCGATACACTGGGCAATGAGATCCCCATCCAGGCTTCACGTGGGTTTACGGCGACATTTGATGAAGGTGCAGCCCAGTTCCCTCCACCGGGCACAACAGTTAATGTGCTGTTTGCTTGTGTAAGAACTGCTGCCCGAATCCTCGACATCTCTGTTCAGCCTCGTGCCGGAACAAATGAGGCCGGAGATGATGCGAGAGGCGCCGTGACCAAAGTGTCAGTGGAATTCGTTCATAGTCGTAAGTGGGCTGAGCTAGGGACATCAGTCATCATCATGGGAAATAGTAGTCAAGATGGATCGGGTTTGCAGGGCTTTGTTGGAAAGATCACGGAGCTTGTGTGTTGAAATGGAAATGCATGTCGAAAGTTGCATATATCTTTGGGTTATTTCATTATGTTTAATAGATTATGGTTGACACCAGTAATAATCGCTTTGTCTGCATCGCACTTTGATTCGCCACCCAACCCTTCCTGAGGAGCTTTCAAGCTCGCACTAAGCCGTAGAATAAAGTCCATGTCAATATGAATCCAGGCAAGCCATTGAAGATGCCGCTGGTCCAGAGTTCCAGAGCGCCCCTGTAGTAACGACCAGAGTCGAGGGGAGCGCGACCTTCTCCCAGAGAGCTTGGGGCAATCTGGAGGATGTAGAACAAGAGGCTGGTAGTTATTGAGAAGGCGATGTAAAATAAGAAGCCATAGTAAGACTCGAGACCAAGGATTCCAGCGCCGACGCCAAAGAGGGACGCCGTCAAGCTGTGGAGATTGGTGAGAGTCTGCTCCGCGGAGATGAGGTTAGACAAGTCAGAACGGTGGCACGACTCATGGTATGAGGCAGGGAATTGGACGTACCTTTGTGTTATGCGCGACTGAGTCCTGGACAATGGGGTTGATCTGAAGCTCCTGTTCCGACGACATTGTTGTGGTGATGAGCTTGAGCGCCTGAATGAGTGTGAAATTATGTGGTGACGATTGGTGACAGCTTGTATGTAGAGACAGCTTGCTGAGTTGAGGCTAGTGCGGGACTTCACAGTGCGTAAAAATGACGGGCCGATGGGATCCGACGTCCGACTGATGGTGGGGTTCAAGACACCGGAAAGCTAGCGGCTTACTTTTATACTTGGCCGAGTGACGAGAGCTTCTGCACCTGCACATTCCAGTCTCATTTTTTCCTCATTGACCGCCATGGAGCACAATTTCGAGCCATTGAAGAACGACCTGCTGCTGCGAGCGGCGTGGGGTGGGTTTCTGCCATTCATCTGCCCTTTGTGGTAGAGTCGCTATGCTGCGAATTGAAGTCTAAGTTGTGTGCTTATACGTTGTGTGCGCCGTATAGGCCAGAAGGTGGAACGACCTCCCATGTGGGTGATGCGCCAAGGTATGTTTTACGTTTCGAGAGCAGTGCAGAAGAGGGAGTAGAACGACAACTGACGAGATTTTGCAGCCGGCCGCTACCTACCGGAATACCATGAAGCAAAGGGCACGCGCGACTTCTTCGAGTGCTGCCGAGATGCCGAGGTCGCCTCCACATTAACGCTGCAGCCCGTCGAGCGCTTCGAGGGCCTGCTGGACGCCGCCATCATCTTCTCCGATATCCTCGTCATTCCCCAGGCCATGGGCATGCAGGTGGAGATGGTGGACAAGAAGGGTCCCCATTTCCCCAACCCGCTGCAGAGCCCATCGGACGGGCAGTACGAGCAGGTGCTCGGCCGAGAGGTGGACGTTGCCTCCGAGCTCGACTACGTCTACAAGGCAATCACCCTGACGAGGAAGAAGCTGGCCGGCCGGGTTCCCTTGATTGGCTTCTGTGGTGCTCCTTGGACGCTCTTCTGCTACATGGTCGAGGGGGGCGGGACCAAGCTCTTCGCCCAGGTCAAGACATGGATCTACAAGTACCCGGAGGAGTCGAAGAAGCTCCTGGCCAAGATTGCTGATGTCTGTGTAGACCACCTGGCTCTTCAGGTGAAGGCTGGTGCTCAGGTATGGCTTTATTCCACCTTTTGTTTTCAGCCTTTTATTTATTTTTATTTCCGTCCATCTCGGCGAAGTAGCTAATAACAGTGGTTTGTAGGCGGTGATGGTGTTTGACTCATGGGCTGGAGAGTTGTCTCCTGCTTCCTTCAAGGAATTTTCTGAGCCTTACCTTGCCCACATTGCGCAAAAGCTACCGCTGAAGCTGCAAGAGCTGGGCCTGGAGAAGGTCCCCATGACGGTGTTCCCCAAGGGCGCTTGGTACGCTCTCGATTCAGTGTGCAACCTGGGCTACAATGTCGTCGGCATGGATTGGCTGCAAGACGCCGCCGAGGCTGTGAAGATTCGAGGCGACAGGAACGTTGTCTTCCAGGGTAACGCCGACCCCGGATGCTTGTATGGCTCAAAGGCCGCCATTACCGAGGCTGTTGAGACCATGGTTAAGGGCTTTTGGACCGGTAATAACAAGGGCTGGATCGCCAACTTGGGCCACGGTAAGATATATACACCCGGAGGACCGTTATTTCGTTTCATCATTACTAAATCATATTGTCCACAGGTATCACCCCTGGTGTCAACCCCGATAACCTCAAGTTCTTCTTTGAAGAAATCCATCGCCTGACCAAGCCCTGATGCTGTGGCAACGGGGAGGAGAAAATAAAACGAAAGTGAAAGAAAAAAAAAGTGCAAAAGGCGGCCGGCTCTCAATTCAGCGGCAGAGTCAGAATAGTATATTGAAATGACAAGCTGTATTGTAAGCCCGATCTAAAAACCAAGAATCGCTCCGTCTGTTGAAATACCCTTTTGGTTTTGGATGCCGTTTCCTAATTGAAGCCCACAAACAATCTTTTTTTTGGTTACCACCGAGAAGACTCCGTACCTAAACACGAACCATGACGAAATGCGCCCTACGAATTCCAAACACCATGAACAAAGTAGTTTCTAAAAAACCGGGGAATTTGAAGAAGAGAGAGATGAGGAGAAGGAGGAGAGGAGAGGAGTGAGAGGGGGAAAGAGAAGGGGAAGAGGTAGAAACAGGGGAATTCGTCGACGCTTTATTGCTTCTTGCCAAACAGCCATCGTCTCTTTGTCTCCGTCTTCTCAGTCCTTTCGGCCGACTTGTCAGAGGACTTGTCCGATTCTCTCTCGGGGGTTTCGTCGATGGCTTGCTCCACGCTACGGTTGCGCGCCAGTTCTTCGAGTTCGTCCTCGCCTTTGAATACGTTGCCAGCGCCGCCACGGCCAACGTACTGGGCTCCTGCACTAAGTCGCCGAGGGACGCTACAAACAAATTCTTTGTTAGAAACTGCATGCATGATTCGGAGTGTACTAGAGAGACATGTTCCCCTCCACCCAACAAAGCAGAGCAGAGAGGGGGAACAGTCGAAAAGAGCCAAAACTTACGCCTTAACGTCCTGGCGAAGACGAGTCTCGCGAGGGTCGTTGTTCTGAGCCATGTTGCCAGTGCCCCCTCGGCCAGTCGTAACAACCGCCGTTTTCAGCACGGGGGTCTCGAGATCCGAAGGGTTGATCTTTGGCGACTGTGCGGCATCGGCCATGTTGCCCGCGCCGCCGCGGCCATGGGAAGCGAACTGAGCAGCCATATGGCGTTGTGTATGTATGAGACGGGAATGTAGGTATATATAAGGTTGGCGATCTTATGCCTTTTTTTTTCTGAGAGGCGCAATATGATTCACCCAGCCTCGGGAAGATGATGGGGGGGAGGATGTGAGAGTTTGGTAGCCTTACGGGCCGGCGGGTCATCTGCCACAGGGGACTTTTCTCAGCGCTAGAGGGGCTTCTTTGCATTAAGCGTGGGCTAGGACGGAAGCGGCAAGGGGTGCAGCCGGAGCGATTCTGTCTTGATTTGACGACATTTGCTAGCTACATACATGCTGTACTCGTGCGAGTAATTTGGACCAACTCATGTGAACAGGACACACTGTGCGTATTTAACAGGTACCGGGTACAGTGTTTTAGTACTCGTTCCTCTGTTGGTGGTACTAAGGTTATGTTGTATTATGAAAATCTCCCGAAATATCAGTCCACAAATAAATAAACAAATACTGTGTAACAAGCCACCAAATATTCCCTTTATTTACAACACCAACAAGTATCATCATCACCATCATCGTCGTCGACATCATCGCAATCTACTATGTTATATATAGCATAAATTGCCGAGGGTGGTGTGTGTATTTTTTCTCATTTTCCTTTCTTTGACTAAAATCAAGGCCATCGACTCTCCTCCCGCTCCACTATGTCATAACCCCTCACACCCAATCCTGCCCGTCCAACCACCACGCCCACCCTCAGCTGCTGCATCACGATAAGCGCTAATGAGGGCGACTGCGACAAAACAAATGACGCTTCACCACCGGAATCATGCACGAAGCGGTACCTGCACATGCCTGCACATGCAGCTGCTGTTTGGCACCCTGTGGAGCCGATCCTGAGCCGCATCCAGTATAAAGAGGTACGAGCAGCTTTTTCACCGGCCATGTAACCTCCCCCTCCCCCCACATTTCCTGCCTTGTTATCTGCCTTGTTTTGTTCTTTGAGGGTGACTCGAGTTGAGTCTTTCATCTGCTGTTCTTTTTTTTTTCGCTGTCTTCTTTCATCGCATGGTTCAAACTTGACGAACAAAAGCTCACCATGGCTAGCCGCTACTCCTCCGACGAGGAGAGGGAGCGATACAACATCCATGTCACCCGTCGCCAGTCGCCGCCGGGAGTCCGTTACGTGACGAACCCGTCGGTGCGGGGATCTCAATATGACGGGCCCAGCTTTCTCAGGCCGGATATTCGCACCACAGAACGCACCACGGCCATCACCAGGGCTGTCTCGCGCACTCGATCGCCGCCTCGCGAGAGCCCTCGTGATAGCCGTACGGCTTTGGGCCCTGCTGCCCCGGCCCCTCCTGCGCCTGCGCCTGCTCCCATCATCATCAACAACCGTATCTACAACGAGCATTCGTCCGACGAGGACCTGAGCGATGATAGCCCGCGCCGCAGCCGCCGAAATGTCTATCGCCGCCGCTCCCGCTCCCGTTCCAGCTCTCGGTCCAGCTCCCGCTCGCAGTCTCGAACGGGCCACATGACGCGAGAAATGTGGGAGGCAGAGCAGGCCCGCCGTCAGCTGGACGAGATGCGACTCAGCACTGAGCGCGACAAAGAGCACCGCCGTCTCGAGGCGCAATACCGCGAGGAAGCAGAGCTCCGCCTTACACAGCGACAGCTTGATGATATGAAGAGGCGCACTCACGATGAAGACATCGAGAGACGCATCACTAAGGAACTCGAATACAAGCGCCTCAAGGAAGAAGGAGCTGCTGGAGAAGCTGCTGAGGAAAGACGGCGACTTGAAAAGGAGTACCGCGATGAAGCGGAGCTTCGTCTTACGCAGCGACAGCTCGATGAGATGAAGAGACACAACGCTGAGGCAGATGTGGAGAAGCGCATCAGAGATGAGTACGAGTACAAGCGTCTCAAGGAGATGGGAGCTGCCGAAGAAGCTGCCGAATTGAAGCGGCGACTTGAAAAGCAGTATGCTGAAGATGCAGAGCATCGTCTCACCCAACGGCAGCTTGATGAAATCAGAAAGCGTGAATCCGAAATGATGGTGGAGAAGCGCATCACCAAGGAGATTGAGTATAAGCGCCTCAAGGAAGATGAGGATGCTGCTGAAGCTGCCGAGGAAAAACGACGGCTCGAAAGCCACTTCCGCGAAGATGCAGAACATCGCTTTACGCAACGACAACTCGAAGAGATGAAGAAGCGTGAGTCTGAGATGCAGGTCGAGAAGCGCATAACCAAGGAGATTGAGTATAGGCGCCTCAAGGAGGAGGAAGATGCCGCTGACGCCGCTGAGGAGAGACGACGGCTTGAAAGGGAGTTCCGTGATGACGCTGAGCTTCGCTATGCACAGCGACAACTTGACATCATCAGGAAGCGTGAGGCCGATGCCGAGAATGAGAAGCGTATGCTGAGGGAGCTCGAGTTCAAGCGCCTCAAGGAGGAGGAGCACGCTGCTGAAGAATCGCGCAAGGCTGCCGAAGAGAAGAAGCGCCGCGATAAGGAATATCGTGACGAGATGGAGCTTCGCCAGGCGCATTCACAGATTGAGGGCATCAAGAAGCGCGAGGCCGAAGCTGACATGGAGAAGCGCATCAAGAAGGAGCTCGAGCTCAAGCGCCTCAAGGAGGAGGAAGAAGCTCTCGAGGAGAAGCGCCGACGTGAGAGGGAGGCTCACGAAGCCGTCGAGAAGTACAAGAGGGCTGAGGCAGACCGCATTGCCCGCGAGAAGGAGGAAAAGGAGCGAATGGACAAGGAGTACAAGCGTCGCCTGCACGACGACCTTCTCAAGTCGGGCCTCGACGAGCATGCTATTGAGGCCATCCTCAGCAACAAGAAGGTCACCTCGCCTGCTCCTGCGGCCCCTCAGCTTCCTATGGCACCTCATGCTCCCATGTCTCCCCATGCTCCAATGGGACCCCCGATTCTCGCTCTCCCAGCGCCAGAGCATTCGGTGGAACGCCCGACTTACACCAGAATGGCCCGTCGATACCTCTCGATTGAGACGCTGCGAACATTCCAGATCGAGTATGAATATGATAATGTAAGTTTTGATTCCAACCCTTGGTTTCATGAGCAAGCAGACACTGACACGCTTCGTCTACGCAGGACCCCGATTATATTTTGATCAAGCGATGGGTTCCCGAGTGGGAGCAAGACCAGTTTTGGCAGCACACCAAGATCCTTCGGGAGAAGCGCACCAAGACGCTCATGGTCGAGGAGAAGAAGCATCACCACTCGGACCCCGACTTCGAGTGGGTTCGCAAGAAGCACAGCAGCAAGCACGACCGAAAGAGGAGCAAGTCGCCGGCGCTGCTCATGTATTTGGCGGGTGCTCGCCCGTCTTAATGACTTCACGACATGATACCATGTATTGCGAAATGTGCGGGCCAAGTTTATCTGCTTTTTATGTAGTCCGTATACTCTCTACTGCTATTTATTGATTTATTTATTTATGAATTTATTGATTTGAGGCTACCTTTGAGTGTTGACCATAAAAAACAATTGAGTGAAGATCTTGTCACCTATTAGATTGCCCCAACTTGTAATATCCACCTGCTCTCGTCGCTCGCATTCATTACACTGACTTGAGACTTTGCCTTGTTCCATAATTGCTGGTATACCTCCGTATGAGTTCTTCGTATATTGTCCACGAGAGCGCCGAGCTCAATGCTTTTCGGCTCATCCTGAGGCCCAGGCCGCGCCACAGCGACCGGAAACCTTCTTCCACCACCATCCTGTAGCCGGCATGGAGTAAATTCCGATATCGTTCAGGCTGCAGCTGGATGCGCGTCTTGCAGACGTCTATCGGGTTTGATATGGCCGAGCAGGTTGTCCCTGCCAGAATCGCCGACGCAAAGTTTACCGAGCTGGCCATGGAGGAGGTCATGCTCTTTGTTCCCTCACTCGAGGAAGCGTTGCGGGACGCTAATGATGAGAGTCTCCTCTTCAACACCTCGTAGATGGTCACGTACATGCCTGCGTAAGGGCCATCCCGGATTGCAGTCGCGCCGAAGCCGGCGAAGAAGCCTCTGAGCCCTCCCTGGCGATGAATGTCTTTCACAGCAGCCCACATGGTTGGGTAGGAATAGAGGCTAGATTCGAAACGGACCTTGATGACCGTCAAAGGCATCATGACAAAGCCCGCCCATGTGCGTGCCACTGCTCCTGAGACCATGTTCGCCGTTGGCGTCAACGTAGGCAAGCTGGACGAAGAGCTGCGCGCATGAATCTTCTGGCTGAAGGCATTGGACTTTTGAAGGAACTGGCGAAGGGAATTGAGTGATGTAAAGTACAAAGCTGATCCAAACCCCGTGCGAAGAGAGGAAGGCAGCGTCCCTCTCCAAAGAGCTCGAATCGGCTGTGGTGACTGTGTGAGCTCTCGCCAAATGCCTATGAGCAGCGAGGGACGCCCGGATTGCTGTGTTCGTGTCTTTAGGAGGTCCAGCGGCTGCAGCAAAACAGCAGATGCTACTCCCGATCCAAGACCAAAGACAAAGTGTTGCGCTAATGACTGTGATGAGAAACTTGCAGAGAACATGCCATTGTGAAATGCGCACCTGCCGCAGCTGGTTTTGCTGGTGATGCCGATGATGTACTCATGATCTCTATATCTTCATCCAGACCCAAACCCTGACCCTCATGCTCGCTCTCGGTTGTTGTCGTAGCTGCTGTTGTTCAGAGGGTTTGTAATGCTCACAGCTCCGAGGTTTGCAATGACGCATTCGCACACAGTGTGTAAATGAAAATGGTCGAGTCGAGGCTTTTGGTGGGTTTACCGGTAATCGCCGATAACAGACTCCAGTCGGCCTGCGAGGAGCCTATGGCGCTTAACCAAATCCACCCACTCAGTGACCCCAATCATGGCTAACAGCATGCCAAAGTCAGCGCCTAGTCTGCCCAAGCTGCCGGCACAGTAGAGCACTTGAGTTAGGATACTTTCTCGAGCAACCTTATCCTTGACAGCGGGCAGATAGATGCGAAGTGGCTCAAGCAACATGTTGACCAGATGGATGGGGAATGTAGATAGCGCTGAGGGCAGAGGATGAAGAAGATCAAGACTATCAGGTCCTGTGCCTCCAAGGTTTGTGTCTACGCTCTTAGACATGGAGACAATGCCAAAGCTGTGTTCTCGGAAAACTTCAATGAAACGCTTCAGGAATCGTTCCGTGTGCTGCCCGCTGGGCCGCGACTGTCCAGGCTTTGCTTGACTGAGGCGTTCATCTTCTGCTAGTAGCCGCAGAGGCTCCAGCGCATCAAGAGTGGCAGCTAGTGTAATAAAACGACATATCAAGAAAACAGCTGGAATCATATCCTGTGCTGGTGCCCAAGAGACGAGGTCGGGGATAGCACGTTTAAGCCATCCTACCGTGCGCAGCGTCGCAGCCAGCTTCAGGTTCGGCGCCTTGAGGGTGTTGACGAGATCAGTAGCAAGCCGATGAATAGAAGCTTCAGACTCCCTCAAGACGTCAGAGACAAGCTGCGAGTTTGGATACAGCGCTCCAAGCCGCTGGATGTGGCCATACAAGTCCAGCGTGGATGAGAAACCAAGGGGGGAGATGTTGGCGGTCGACGACAGGAGAGTAGGAACTTGCATGAGATCCGTCAGGCGGTCGGCGTTTTCCAGCAGCTTCAGCACCTGCTTCCGCCGCGCAATCGACTTGTTGTCGCCAGCCTTACTGACGCTGGTGGAAAAGTGCTCGACTTGCGAGTCCAGGTTGGAGATGAGCCGGCTCAGCTGCACCGCGTTGCCCGACAGGGCGGGAATTGACTCTCGCAAAGACGCATGGCTATCAGCTGAGCCAACGACGGCCTTGTACGACTTCTTGGAGAGGCTTTGGATGGAGAGCAGGGCCGAGTTGGACGCCTGTGAGAGAAGCTGGCGTTCTGACGACCGTAGGGCATCGACGGGCTGTCCTGCCAGGTATGAGATGTAATCCAACGTTGTGGCATCAACTTTCTGCTCAATGCCCAGCAGGTCTTGCAATGCTTCTGCCATGGCGGGAGACGGGGGACTGCAAATGCAGTGTTACAGAATATTCATTGGTTGTCGCGGTTGAAAGGCTTGAAAGGGGGCTGATAGGTGAGGTGAGGCAATGGGTGGTGAGTATCAAGATCAGGTCGAGTAGAAATCGCAATCAAATAACACCACGTAGCGCATACCGAGCTGCACAGGGGAAACCGCGGGTATAGCACTGCTAGCAATGGGTTCCTGTACTGTAGGGTGCTAATCGTTAGCACCATCGGCCCCTGGAAATTTAGCCGCCCCAGTGCTAACCTTGATCACCGACACTCATGGACTCTCCCGCATTACGTCTCCAGCTGCACCTACATATCGTTCTATGTTTGAGAAAATGGGCCGATCAGACATTCAACAAAATCATCTATGCAACATCTCTTTATATTAAAATTACTTAAAATTTAGAATCTTATTTCTAGCGTTCTACTCATTATAAAGGCTAGATTTAAGCAGACAGTTTTAATACGTTAAATCAGACTATATAAGTAGCTATATATAACAAGTGTGGTTGCGGGATGTTCCGTCTAGAAACCGAACGGATTTTCAGGAGCTATAAGAAAAGAGAAGAATCTTGTTAGTCACAGCAGCAATGGAGCACAGGAAGAAAGAAAACTTACTCGCTTGGGACAGGTTGGCCCGTCGGCCGGTTGGCTGAGGCGTCAACTTCTTCGTTTCCGGCGTGACGCCGAATCGGACTGGCGGAGGAGGTCCAGTCTTTTGGGGTACAAGAGGCTGCATAGGTGCCTTCAACTCATTATTGGCTCCTTGTTGAAGTGGCTGCAGAGACTGGAATCCAGTCTGCTGGGGCTGCAGAGGCGGCGGTAGATAGTTGTTGATGCTGCCGGTGCCAAAGGGAGACTGGCCCAGAGACGGCTGGAAGCCGGTTGGTTGGGGCTGAAGTCCTCCATATTGGCTAATGCGGCTGGGGTCGATATAGCCAGGTGCACCAGTCAGCATAGGCTGCAAGTACGGCCCGGGAGCACCTTGAGGGAATTGGGGGAGGCCGGTCTGTTGGGGTCCAATGTATCCCGTCAGCATTGGCTGAATTGGCTGAATGTTTTGCTGCAGCTGGGCAGCATATTGCTGCTGCAGCCGGGCCTGTGTAATGTCGTTGAGGCTTTGACCCGGTGGTGCAACCTGGCCTTGGACGAGACCGGTGACCTGAGGGACGAGCGCGGGTGCTTGAAACATGCCCTGCTGAAGAGTCGACTGCGGAGCAGAAAGAGGTCGCTGTGGTGGTGGCGGAACGACAAGAGAGCCTTGGACTGGCGGCGAGATAGACGGCGCCAGAGGCCGCTGTCTTCCTAGAGATTTCGGAGAGATATGAACTCCAGTAAGCGAGGGCTGGGCCGAAACCTGGTTGGGCTGCGGCATTGTTGAAAAGAAGGATGGGCTTGCTCCGAGGAGCGGCTGCTGGGGCGCGGGTGCAGACAGCTGCGGTTCGCTCGGCAGCGGAGCCAGAGGCTGAGGCTTTGGTTCGATCTTGCTAGGCTCCAATGGTGTTGATAGCAAGGAAAGCTCTTGTAGAGATCCGGTAAGGGCAACAGGCGCGGGAGCGGGAGCTGGGGCGGGAGCAGGCTCTACATTCTTTGGGGCCTCCGCTGCTGGCGCTGCCGGCTGCGGTTGTGCTTGCTGTTCTTGTTTTGTGGGCTTCACATCCCAGGCATCGTCGTCGAATCCTCCCGCAGGACGCTTGGGCTCCTTCACCGGACTTGCAGGAGACGCCGGTTTCGCCGCCACCGTCTCGCCAGAGCTAGGTGCCTCCTTGGTTGAGAAAACGGCGGCATCGACCACATCGCCGGTTTGGACTGCAGGGGCTGGCCGACCCTTCCTTGTGTTATTCCGCAGAGCACCGCCAGGACCTGAAAAGAGACCGCCATCGGCATCGCCATTGGCTTTGGTGCGTCCAAACTTGGCATCCAGAGTACGCATTACCTTGATGATATCTCCTTCTCTCAAGCCCAGGTTCCGTAGGACGCCGGCATCGACGTCTGGTAGGACGCTCTCATCCATAGAATCCCTTGTAAATGCCTGAGCATAACGTTCGCAAAGGCCAACAGCGACATCGCAAGAAAGGAAAAATTGAAACCAGTCGTATTCTGGGCCCTTGTCCACGGAAGCTCCAACGGGAGCGGGCTTTGGCTGTTCCGGGACTTTTGACGCTCGTTTGACATCGGCAAGGGGTCTCTCATCGTCCAGAGATATTCCGGTGAGATTCTCAACATATACAAGGTCCTCGTGCGACATCTTGGCTATTGGTACAGCAATCTTTACGCCATTCATTTTGTGGAGGTGTAGCTTGCCATCTTTGAGCCCAAGGAATTGAGCCTCGACACTGAATGACTTTGATCGATCTGTCCATACTCGGACTTTGGATGCATCAGGTTCTATCATATGAGTGTCAGTTTTCCGCCAATGCCTTTGGTTATGCAATTCTCATTTGGGAGGAAACAGAAAACTCACTGGATTTGCTTGAAGCATGGCTGCCACTATCGTTTCGTCCATTCTCGCGTCGAGGCCGCTGTTGTCCCAAAGTGTTACCATCATTCGGAGCTATGAGACTGCTACCTCTTCGAGGTAAAGGCATTCCTTGGCCTACCTGTTGCTGCTGAGGCTCCCTGCTAGCAGCCTTTATTGCCTCTTTCGTAAGTCGTATCTCATCCAGGCGATTTTGCTCAACGGCCGATCTAGCTGAATTGCCTCCAGACGGCCCTGTTGCTGACTGCACGAGTGGTGGCGTGATTGTGCCTGAGAATTCGATATAACTGCTCGGGACAACACCTTCTTTGCCATTCTTCAGGCGGCGAACTTGCCACCAATCCTCGCTCCTTGAATCATCAATAATGGCCACCTCATCGCCTGCAGCAACGGTCACCTCGTCTTCACCTTGTGCCATGAAGTCATAGAGAATGGTTCCCTTTCTTTGACGCTTTTGGGAGCCTGCCGCAATCACCTCTCGTAGTCCCTCTGCCCGAGAAGCACCTGCAAGCTCACCGAGAGAAGATACAATTTCTTCTGCAGTGTCCTTAGCTCCGGCATGAAAATCAATGCTCTTACTTGGTTTGACAAGCTCCATAAAGACGTGTTTGCCTTCGCGAGAGTAATGGGTCATCTTATCGGCAGTCCATTCTTGAGGGGGGTCGTTCTCAGCTCGTTCGGGCGCGATAAGGATCGTACCGGTCAAGAGATTTATGCCCAGAGTTGTCGGCATTTTCTTCTTCTTGCCCATAACCGATACCATCTCGTTGATGTTATACAGGTGGAAGTTACCAGGGATCAAATGCCCTTTGGGTTGGGATTCGGGGGTTCGCTCTGGCTTGGCTGGCTGCTCCGACGACACTGAATATGCTTGAGACTGTGGGCGTGGCCGCGAGGGCAGAGCGGGTGACCTAATAGACTCCTCATCAGACAACTCCGGCTCTTTGAACCTGAGTGTCATGGGCTCCCTTGTGGATTGCCGATTTTGGTTTTGAATCAGGCTGGCAAGGGCGACTGCTGGATCGGCAGCCGCAGGAGCTGCAATCGCGGGAGATGCAGCCGGTGCTTCATCAGACGGGGGAGTGCTGTCATCGGTCGCGATGCTCTGGGATGGTGGCCGCCTTGGTAATGCTGGGGCCGCCGGCACCGATGGCGCACTTGCAGGAGCAGCAGCCTGGAGCTCGATATAGTTTGCGGGAACAAAGCCATACTCGCCGTCTACTCCGGCAAGAATCCAATCCTCGTCAGTGGTGTCGAAGACCTCTAGCACGGCATCTTCGGAGAAGGACAGCTCCTCGTCGGTTTGGCGAGTATATTCGTAGATGGCACGGGCATGGCCCACCGTCTCGGCCTAGATTGCGGACGCGATGGTTAGCTTGGCTTGCGCATCCCAGTGTGAAGTCGCCTATTCGCGAATGTACGGAGAGCAGCAGCTCGGCCAGCTCTTGGACAAGCTGACGTTGGTCGAGTCGAGGATCGAGATTGGGCCGGAACACGGGGACTCGGGGGCACGGGGGAGCGATAATAGGTATACCTTTTCAACGTAGTTATTCGGAATCAAGCCAGAAGGCTCATCCTCGTCATCGGTGCCGGCCTTCTTCTTGGCCTTCCACCAGCCGTCATCGTCATTCTTCTCGAGGATGTACAGCAGGTCGCCCTGCTTGATGGCTAACTCGGCATCCTCGTTAGGAGTGTAGTCATAGATGGCGCGGTAGATTCCCAGGAAGCCCATTTCGCCTTGGTTGCCCCGATGGACGCAGCTCGACGCTCGAAATGCGGATGGTTCCGACGCGGTGGAATGCAATGCACCTCGTTGCGTGGCCTGGCAGTGAAGAGGGCTGTCTTGTCTGTATTGAGTGACGAAAAGCAAGCCAGTCCCTAGCAGTGCTAGCGAGTGTACTCCATACCTACCTAGTACTAAGGTAGCACTCCGTGGTTGCGACAGCGAGAGGGATGAAGAGTACGGAGTACGGAGCGACCCCCTGTCGACGACCTTGTTACCCAGATGCTATTGGAGGATCCACCGCACGCAGCACTGCCCACCAGTCTCCTATAGTAATTATTACCTCAGCCTTGTTTGGTTTAATTTGTAGCAGCCCCCCAATTCTCAATAGGTAAGTTGGAATTTTTAAGGTAAATAAGCTATGCATAGGTATATATAGGTTCTTATTTATAAAGAGCATAATTTGTTTATTTTATCTTGATTTATTTCCTTGGTGTACGCCTTGTTGCATCTATGATATAGGTACCTAGGCACTGTTATATGATGCTTGGATATCATATCAATCACCTTGACACAACGCTGCCGATTCCATGCGATGCAGCATGGATAGGACACTTCAACTAGCGAATTTGTAATTAGCGCTATTAAAACCTCCATTCCATATACCCCTCATCAGCTCGCCTAGCAGCACGGAAAACGGACAGAAGCCGTCGTCATAGCTTTTCAGGCACAAGGAGAGCACAGATGCAGCTGGAAGCAAACGTACCATGTGCTAGCACAGATTAGTACAGGTACCACACCTTAGCACTAACAGGTACTCCAGGTACTGCTTGGGGGCGGGTACAGGCGCTGTGGAGATTAGCCTGAGTGTGGAATCAAGGGAGCGCCCAGCCATTCAGCACCCAAAGCTTGCTCGCTATCTAACAACGCTCCGAGTTTGCTATGGATCCATTGATGCTGAATACTGTACTGGGAATCTTGCAGAGGACAATAGCACCGCCATCATCATCTTCTAGGCAGACTTAATATGCTGTCCCCTAGTTGGAAGAATAATTGTGCTGCCTAAATTAGTAGTGTACTGAGTTGACGATAGTTCTTATATACTCTACTGGTGGCTTGCGGAACAAAGAGGTAACCTTGCCAACCTATCAACACCATCAACGCCATCTACAGGCACCGTCAATCACTCTCTTCTCTCCTCATCCCTGCTATTCACACCTCACGTTCCCAGTCGCTGGAACACCGCTCTGTAGTGCAAGACAGAAGGGAAAAAACGAATCATCACAGCCAACTCTAGGGTAAGATATTCATTCTATTTCCTGTCTATAGTAAAACTACAACGTGATCATGATCAAAGCAAGCGACATGTACAATCCATTCCAAATGCGCCCCAGACTCCTCTATACCCGACATGATTCATCAACCAATTCAACCCAAAGCAACGACAAACCCCCCCTGGAAAACCATCTATCCAAGTACAATCTGTTCCAAAAGAGCCACACATCCCTCTCCATACACCTTTCGACTACACCTCCGGGGCCTGGGCCTAGGCCACACAAGCCTCCGTAAAAAAATTGGGCTGACTCCCATCCAGTTGTTCGTCATTGGACCCACGCTTATCCAGTTGCACGACCTCCCAATCCCCATCTCTTCCACCGAGAAACGGTGCATATACATCGCTATCCCAGCTGGACATGCCTGTCTCCGTGCGTGACCTTTCGATGTGAGCCGGCTGCGACCGTTGTTGAATCGCAACTGAGCAGCTGGTTGAGTTGTGCATGCCGGACTTATCCAGAAGAAGTGCTGGATCGATGAAACCCTCATTATAGTTCACATCAGGGTTCTCTGTGTCTTCATATAGAGCATGAACAACAACTGGGGGTGAGATTCTGCCCTGCGAATAGCCGTCGTCATATGTTGTGACGTAGTGTGCCCGATATTGATTAGGGTCAGGATAAACGACATACGAGTACGCCTCCGCATACCTCTCTGCATATGAAGTGGAATGAGGCTGAACAGCGACAGAGGTCAAGTAAGGCTGATGATGAACGGCTTCGGCCGGGAGATGCTGTTGCTCTTGCTCGTCAATGGCCCGCTGGAGCACCTCTTCGCTGAGGTGGTGAAGTTTCTTGGTCTTGGATGCGGGTTTCCTGTTGCGCGTCACCCGACCTGTTTTGGTAGAAGCACGGCCTTTGACGGGTTCGTCGTCCCCCTTGCTGCTTTTAGAGGGTGCGTATTTATAGCCGGGGAAAGCTTTGCCGTGATTGTATGAATCTATGTCAGCTAGTTCATCGAATAGTTCCTGAATTGCCTCCGACTCAAGATTCCAAGATGATGCGCAAAGTCTCGAAATGTTCTGTTCATTCTTTTCCAGGCAGCGAAGTTCCTGGACGAGACAGCGATATGTGCTGCGGTAAAGTATGAATGAATTCAAAGGACGCTTAGGTTTTCCCGTCCTCTTTGTCCTTGGTTCCTTGTGTCGTACCTTGGTTGAGCGGTTGACATGCGATCTGGTTTTGTCCAAGAGAGCTACGTCAAAGCCCTTAGTTGTTGCAATCTCGGAAAGGGTTGCCTCAAGAGCAAACATATGTTCAGGGGCCACTGGTTTCTTTTTCTTTCTCTGCGTTTTCCGCCTTTTCCTCGGAGGTTCGCTAAATTCTTCCTCAAGGGCATCATCGTCTGGCCCCTCGGATGGCATAACACCACCACTCGCGTGGGAATAGTCCAAGGGTGACACCTCCAACTTATACTGCGACGGGGCCTGCCATTCTTCTTAGCTGCCACTCTTCTTCGAGCATAAAGGGAAAGGTCCAGCAGCTCGGAAGCGCCGTAGGTGATGTCTCTTACCACTAGATTGTGCTTTGTGTCTGTTCTTGTCCCTTCTCGCGAGAGAGGCGGCTAGGAATTGTTAACACCGTGGAATAGGCAGAGTCATCTCAGATAGTGGTTCAGCGTACGGAAATAGGAAGCTGGCTTGGATAGCAGTGGCCAGGGTAGCCAGGGATTTGGACATATCCTGGCCTGTTTCCATCGCCATACCCCGTGATGTGGGCAGTAGGATGATCATATTCTCGAATCAATTGACTCGGGAACTGCTGGGCTTCATGCTCGGCTTTGATGCGTTCAATCACGCCTACGCCTCTAGCAGGCGAGTATGAATGTAAAGTGTCGCGGGTGATGGTTGCGTTGGCAGTCATGTCGCCCGGCGTATAATATTCTGAAGAAGACAACTGCGTTGAGGGGGTTTTGAATTTGCAAGTAAAACACGATGCAACATAAGACAATGTTCAATCATCCGGTGTAGTGAGAGTAGACGGGATGCATGAAATAAATCATAAATCGGACTGATAGGAAAGAAGAGTTGTTATCTTTGTCCCAAGACCAGGACCCTTTGACAGGCAGCACATTTCCAATCTAACTCTATGATTTACAACCTCGTTCTTGACACATGACTTCCATATCAAGGCCACAAACAAACGAACATCAGAGCTTTCGCCGCATGCGGTGCTGAAATCTTGGTCGAATTGGTTATCCCCTGCCTCATGGGCCACCCTGTGAACCGTCGCTGTAAACACGGGGTCCAAACTCAGTCGAAGATGCCCCAAAACACCATCTTGCCAACGCTATGACATGCAGCCAAGAGCCGAAAAGGGTAAATAGAGGGTGCCTTGGGCAAGTATCTGTTATGCATCGAGCCGCCTTTAGGCGGCGCAACTGTTGGAATGCGCGTCAATAATAGATGTTGACCGTGCACCCTTATGGCTGCTTGAACGCATCATCAACTTGACGGCATCGCCTTGAAGGAGACAACTCCATTGGATGATCCTCTCCTCCGACATGAGTCATGGTATACAAGAAACAAAGACCCTTGCTCTTCACCATCCAGAGGGCCAATTAGATCAGTGCGCCTCAGCCGGTATTGTGCATCATCGTGGGAGTTTCCGAGCAAGTCTACCTCCACATAGATGCTAAGCGTGGAGATATTCCGGGGAAAGTGCCAGATGTGATCAGAGATTAGTTTGATGTATCATGTCAAGGTATTGATAATATTCTTTCCATGTAGTTGCGGTTTAAGCAGAAACGCCGCGAGGAAATCATCCCATACAGCGCAATAAGCGCACGAACCAGAACAGATCGGATAGACAGGGTGGAGATATGCGAGTTGCTCGTGACCGATCAAAGAAATCAAAGATGCGTCTTCAAAGTCCGAATCCAGCTTTTGTCTTTGTGCGGTTGTGTAACCTAACAAGAGTGGCTGAAACTCGAAGCGGCTTATGTAAACCAAAGCAATTGCATCCTTTGAATGATCATGTCTCCGAAGGCGTTGCATGTGAAGACTAGCGTCTCTAAAAATATCTTCCAAAGCATTGAGTTATGTACTTGAAAAAGCATATCGTATTTACAAGAGTTGACTTGGTAAGCCTGAAGGTTTTGAGAATGATGACGGTTTAAACACCTCTGAAAAGAAGCATATCTGGTGAGAGTCAAGTTGCAAGAATGATGAATGTCTCTCTTCATCTGAGATGATTCCCAAGGAATGGACTCTCGGTTGGGTGCTGACACTAGTGAACAACATGAGCAGCTGATCTAGGGATGCTCGACTTGAGTAAGGGTGGCGTTGTCTTGTCAAGTCCTTTGTTGTTTGTAGAAGATGGGGACAACCGGATTGTCGATGGGCTAGGCAGCAGTTGCAAGCGTTACGCTGCATCTCCAAAAGCAGTTCGATGCTAGATTGAACCAGTGCCGATAGGTCTATGCTCGCTGTTAATAGCAGCAGGCTCAGGATGAATAGCATCGACGTGCTCATTGTGAGTAGTAGCAGTAGGCTCAGTAGTAATATCAGCAACAGGCTTAGGAGTAATAGCAGCAACAGGTGCAGTGTGAATAGGTCCAGCAGGCTTAGGAGTAATAGCAGCAACAGGTTCAGTGTGAATAGCAGCAGCAGGCTCAGTATCAACCACAATGGGCTTGATGTTGACAGCATTAGTCCCAACACTGATAGCAGGAGGCTCGATTTTGACAGCAGCAGGCTCAAGGTTGACAGCAGGGGGTTCAGTAGTTTGCTCAACGCCAAGCTTGACTTCAATCTTGGGTGGCGAGAGGCTTTTCGGTGCCACGTCATGCGTACCTTTTTGACGACAAGAAGCACAAATGAAATGAAAGTCTGGGTGATCCGCAGCTGCCTCGCTGATGCCTAGACACTTGCTATGCTGCCATACGTTGCAGCGTTCACAGGCGACGCTGTGATTGCCATCGTCAACCTGCCCATACAAGCCGCATGAGCAATCAAACACCCACCCCTCTTCCTCTTCTTGTTTTTCTTTGGTACTCAGTGGGTTCGTACTAATTTTAAGCTGAGTTTGAGGTTGTTGAGACATTCCATCCAGTGCCGTAGCTTCGCTGCCCTCATCTACCGAAGCTGGTGTACCGCTCTCGCCGCGGACGAGGCGGCGCTCCTCTCTTTTCTTTAACCGCTGCTCTCTGGAAACGAGTCTCATTTCAAGCTCCCTTTGAACCTTTTCTCGTTTTTGCTCTTCACGCTGCTGAATTGCGGCTGCTTCTCTGAGCTGCTCCTGCTCAATCTTTGCATGTTCTTCTTGTTGTCGCTGCTCTGCCTTCATCGCAATTCGGCTTGACCGTTTAGCGTTGGCCAACTTGGCGAGCGTTTGTAGCTCTTTCTCGCGTTTCAACTTCCGGCGGTTTCGATCCTCTTCTTGCTTTTCTAGAATTGGTACCAGATGGTCCCGTAGTTGCCTTCGGAGTATTTTTTCGTTTTCGTCTCGTGATGAAGCCATGCTGTTAACGAGGGCCTGGACTTCTTCAAGAGTCACTGCAACACACTCCCAGACCATACCACCTAGATGGCTATCTTCCAAGTCCGCCTCGGGCCCATTACTGACGAGAGTAGTATCATCGTCGATCGCTTCGGATATTCGTCGTCGTTTGCCTGAACGTCGAGGCTGGCGAGTAGGCTTGGAGCTAGCAGCTTTTTGGCTCGGAGGGGCTTCTGACAGCCGATATACTCGGTTGTCATCAAGAACGTAGTAGGTACGGTCTTCGCTATCCCAGCCGTACGGTTCGATTCGCTGCCAAGAGAATTAGACAATGTGAATATTGTGAAGGAAGCAATGCGTACCCAGGTCGTTTGCTCTGTATCTTTTTGTTCCTTCATCTTCTCCCGAAGGAGTTCCGGCCGAATCATGATCCACTGGGTGAACTGTTGCATCACTCTGATCTGCAGATTTGGTCAATATCAATGCCTGTGAAAATAAGAGTCCAAGGCTGAGTTTACCTTGGTAAATATATCGAGGTCAGCAAAGCTCTTTGGCTCGTCTTCGTTGCCGAACGGATTGGAGTCTGGTGATTTCAGGATGTACTGTCGTCGAGCTTGGTCATCGAATGATGCATGTCTTCATTCGGGCGTTAAACGTTAGCCGTTGCAAGGCATTGAGGAAAGCTAGAAATTGTAGATGAAGAAAAGAATACTTACGTGAGACCACGTTGTGAAGACACCATTTTGAGGAGGGCTAATGCAACATCGTTGAGAATCGTCGAGTTCGGCTTGAGACACTCTGCCTCAATGCACTATGGCAGCAGTTAGGATGCAGCCGCGAGCAAAGGGAAAAGAACCCAGCACTTACTTCAATGTCAACTGAATCGTCAATTGAAGCAGCATCACCAAAGATATATATCCATTGGCATAAGTTGGCAAACTGCCACATGCTACGAATACGCTGAACCTGCTCCATGACGTAGCTCTTTCTGTAGCGGCTGTTGCCCTTTTTCTTTCCTCTTTCATTCAATGGCCCTTATTCATGGGTGCATATTGCAAGACGGCGGAACACTGATAACAAAATTGAATAGAGGATAGAGACGTTGGATACCCAAGCAAACCAAAAAGGCTTTTACACTTGCCGGTGTGGGCACCGAAGTGTTAATCGCGTCTTGCACCTGGACGCGTCGTTACTAAGGCAGGAAGAGATATTGCACGAGCTAGGATTCCATGTGGTACCACCTAACGCAGGATTAGATAATACGCATCTTAATAAGGAAAATAGAAGCTAGCCAACCACCCATTGGGAAAAAATATTAAGAGTTAATATCTGTATTTAGCAATAAATAACATACAAGTTTATAAACAATTTATTATTCTAAATATTACTTTTTTATTTGACAAAAAATAACCAAAAATAGCATACGTCATTCAACTTCATTCTATCACAATACAAATATATAAGGTATCATAAGATTCACATCATAAGGACTTGGCTTCGATCTCGATCAAGCGTTGGTTCATGATTTCATTAAATGAATTCGCCGGTAGTTTAACAGTTGTAAAACTCTTCAAATACTATATAGGTATCTATCCATCCATCCAAGTCTATCATGGCGAAATCCAAGTACACAGCAACGTTTCGTGGTGTCAGTGTAACTTGCCGTTATGAAACCTGAAAGCTTGATATGTCGGCTTCCTTTTTAGATGGGCTTTGTCTGTCTGCTGGGAATGAATCGTACAGCTGCCCTGCCTTTGAGCGTTGTTCAGCCGAATGTAGCGGTACAGTCTTCAACTGCTTGTAACTTATTGCTGATCGCACGTTTGGATTGGGTGATGGTGCTTGTATAGAACGACCAAAGTCACCGAGAGACCTGCCAAACTTGGGCTTTGGAGTTGATTGTGGTCCACGAGGTGTGTCTTGGGTTAGATCCGGCTTTGGTCTCGAGTTAGTTTCGCCGTTGCTCCAACGTTGAGGTGAGGTTTCTGCTCTCATAGCTTTAATATTCAAGTGTAGTGGCACCGGACCCCGGGGAGTAGTAGATGGTAAAGTTATACGTCCTGTATTTGAGGGAGGTTTGCTTGGAGATTTTAACATTCCCACCTCCTCCGTATCGCTGGAAGTGGCCGATTCTTCATCAAGTTCTCGCCACGAGGCCAATGGTTTTGCAGACATGGGGAAGGACATGTTCAACGGCATGCCGGTCCAGCGTGTCGGTGTTTCCATCGGCTTAGACGCACTGTCCTGTTTGTTCTGCCTTTCCATCAGCAGATGTCGGCGCGCAGAAAGTGCCCGCCAGCCGCTGCGACGGGCACTAGGGAGCTCAGATTTAGGAGTGAATCTTAATAGGTCTTGCTCCGAGCGACCGACATCTGCGCCGGCGCAAGACTGTCTCCAATGCTGAAACGCGCGATTTCGTTTTTCGCCGTAACTTCTTTGTAGTACTTTGGTTGCAGTATGAGCTTGCCCACTTCGCTGCAGTGTGGAAATAGACCACGCTTTGAGGTGCTGCCGTTGCCTGCGGGTGGCCCAGATGTCAACTGATTCCATATCCATCCGCTCTTGCTCTTTGACAGCATCAGCCCAAGTAGTTAGCATGGCCTGCGCATAGTGTCGATTTGTAGCCAACTGAACTTCCAAATCTTCACCAGCCTGGCTGTTCCACTTTGTTAGAGCGAGGTCAAGTTGACCATAGTAGTATTTTGAATTATAAAGGATGACAACGTCATTGTCGGAAATCGCCTGAGCTGTCATGGCCCGCCAGTGATCGAAAGCCTCATAGAAGTTTCGCTTTTTCCTTGCGGAAGAGACTTCTGTATATCTCATCATCAAATAACGCCTAATCAACTCCTTCATCTGGGCTTTTCGCATTTCCACAGCAGAGTCCACAATAGGTAATACCCGTGTTGTGACAATGAACAGCCTAGCCCGACTACTTAGATGCGACCGCTGCGCTTCGAGGTTGCTGGACCGTCGTAGGATATGTAGGGCATTTGATATCTGGTATGACTTGAGATGATTCGCAGTCATGTTTCGTTTCCACTCTTCTTGTATATAGTGCCTTCGCCAGCTTTCAAGAGCTCGTGTTACGGATATGAAATCTGCATTCCATCGATATGCTTGCACTCGTACCAATAGGTTCCAATTTTGGAAGGTTCGACTAATCGTTGCAATGGATGTCCTGACGCAATATGCCGATGATCGCGATTTAACCTGTAGCTGATCTCTCCATTCGGTGAGGTAGCTGAACAGCAGCTGGAGCGACCCTATCTGTCTAGCTGTGTGAAATTGACGACTATTCAGCACCGCGTGGTCTTGTAATTTTGAGAGTGTGGTAATAACGCCTTCACGCTTATTGAATCTGCGAATGGCTTGGGTCTTGATGACATTGCTGGAGGTGCTTGATTTCCATGCCAATATCGCATTTTGTTTTGACTTCTTGTTCATTTTCCGACGGCAGGCGAGTGATATGAGATGTGAGCACCATTGATCATAGACACGCGAGGCAATCCTGGCACGATGGCTTTGAGAGATAGCTGATGCTGCAAGACGGAGCTGCTCTTCTTGATATGATACAGCACGTTGTAGTTTCTGAACTGCTGTGAGAGCTTTCAGCTGGTCGACAACTGGGAATCGCAAACTTGGCGCACAGCTCCAGCCCTGGAAACAGCGAAAACGAATCATATGCCTTCTGGCTACGCCTTCCCGCTCAAGTCGCCCTGCGGTTCTGTCTGCCCAATGGTTGAACACTTTGCTTGCTAAGTAGATCTCGCGAGCTCGAGTCGCTCTTGTTAACAGCTGTTCTTGTTGTTGTTTCGACAAGGTAGTCTCATTCAGCGAATGAAAGGCCGGTAGAGGGCCATCCTGTATT
Source organism: Trichoderma camerunense (assembly GCF_050948025.1). Taxonomy (NCBI): domain Eukaryota; kingdom Fungi; phylum Ascomycota; class Sordariomycetes; order Hypocreales; family Hypocreaceae; genus Trichoderma; species Trichoderma camerunense. The sequence goes on from NW_028145343.1 coordinate 287,925, forward strand.
AAAGGTAACGGTAAGGGGGCGTCTTTGGGTATATAGTCGGAAGATGTAGGCATATCTATGCCGTCAATTTTGCCATTATTTTGATTTCTTTCGACCGTCTTCGCGGAGGTATTTCGTTTGTCTGGCATTGCAGACGTTTGGAATTTCTTTTCATTCTGTCCTCTATCACTAGATTGGTGATTTCGGTCTTGATCTTCGATAGATCGAGGAAGTTCATCCGTTTCCGGGGCTAGATTATTCTGTTTCGAGTTTGCCAATAGGTGTACTTTTGCGTCGTCGTCAGGAGTACCAGCGCCTACAGCACGGGAATCAAGCGGCAAGTGATCGAACAACGGACTCGGATAGTAGTGATATGGATCGGGGTGTCGTGTGGCGGTTGTCGAGATCCGGGCCGAAGGGTACACCTCTGCCTCCACATGAACATGGGGAAGATCATCTTTTCCAAGCTTATTTTTCTTTGATTCCTGGGCTCGATTTTTTGAGGTGGCAGAGTCGTTGTCGAGGGAAGTCGCGCTGTAAGCCCGAGGTCTCATGTGAGGAAAATCATCGTCGTCTTTGATGGGGAGGTCGTCGGGGTACCAGTGACCAGTATCTATTGGATTTGGAGACAGAGGATGCTCGGGATAGCCGTGCGGAGAGGTAAGGGAGTCGTCGCTGAATTCGAGTACGATGCCTATGCGGTTGAGGATTGATTGAAACTTGTCCAGCAGGCTTCCACCACCCTCCTCGCCACTGATTCTGAATACAAAAGCCGAGAGATGGTGGTCAGAGTCTGGATCGACGCCATGTTGAGGAAGAACTTCGTCGTATGCGCTGAACAGCGCCGCGGCGGGTAGCGGTGTTGGGCCTGCAGCATGGTCGAGCTTCTCCTGGGCGGCTGCGATGACGGCGTGGAGTACAGCGATGTCTGAATTGTCAATTCACGAGCGAGCATGAGAGAATATCGCAGTGCCGTACCTTGATTCGAGTAATATGGCTCTTTGCCAGGAAGAACGCGACTGGGCGATACGCGAACGCTATCCGGCTCAGAGCCATTATCATATGAAGATTGCACAGATGCCACTGCAAAGAGGTGAGTTTGAGCTTAGATTGGCCATCAAAATGCGGCGACTTACTCGAGACTGAAGACTCTCTATGGCATTAATCCATAGCTAAAGCATCGCGACAAAGAGTTCACGTCATTGGGCAGAGCTACGGGTGCAAAAAGGCGTTGCAAATGCGATGGATAGAATGCCCTGCCAAAAGTAAGGCTATAGTGGTTTGGGTACCTGTCCCTGTCATCCAGCGCATGCGTCACAAACAACAACAACAACCTGTCACAAGTACCAGGTACCTAGGTTCAACGTGGTATTTGCCCAAGTCTGTGGGTGAGATTGAAGCAGATTCAAAGGCCCAATGCCTGAGGACTTATGATTTGAAAATGGCTTGACGATAAAATCTGTAATGATAATGTTGAATGCTAGATGATTGCTTCTCCCTCCTTTTGACTCTGTACTCGGCACATCCCGTCATTCAAATGTACATGTACCGTATACATGGGATGGAGCCCAACGAGAAGTGTTGGCAGCCGCCTTAGCGGGGCGCAACAACTACCAAGTTCGGCACTAGCAGGTACTCGTACTATCGTTCTGCCGCCCCACCTGGATCGACAGCGGGTAGTACGGAATCTATTATATGGCTCTTGATTCTCTCATATCTTCTCCCTTCTCTTCCGAACATATTTGCAATTTGAATATTCTGTATTTTTACCCTGTATTGTAAGAAAGAACACCTCTGAATAGCATCAACATGGCGTTTTCAGCGTTTCGCACGGCGATATGGATCCCTTATCCAACCGCTAATCCCGGCAATGGATTCTGGGGAGAGCAAACGTCAACACTCAACTTCTGCGAAGAGGTAAGTGAGCGAGTTTGTGGTTTTTTCTTTCTTTTCTTTCTCTTTTCTTTCAGTTTATAAAATACTAACTACCAAAAGGACTATGCATTGTCGTCATACTGCGCCGAGTTTTGCAATGTAAGTATTGTCAATGAATTACCTTTCTCACATGTTTTTTTGTTGACACCGCGGCAGACAGTGACAAATGCCCTTTTCCTGTGGCTTGGCGTAAGAGGGATTATAAACTGCATACAGCAGAAACACCCTTCAATATTCCTGATTTCTTATGTCGGATACATGGTCGTCGGATTAGGCTCCATCCTCTTTCACACGACGCTGAAATGTAAGTGCCGTGCTCATGGTGATGCTGCAGGGGACCCGGTTGGTGGGAAGCTAACGACAAGACGTTGAGATCCAATGCAATTGGTCGATGAACTATCCATGATATACACTACATGCCTGATGATGCATGCAAGCTTCTCGTATTCACGTTCACGGACGTTCTCAGCTCTCTTAGGCATTAGTCTACTCTCGCTTGCTGGGTCGATTACGGTAAGAGCTTTGTGCTGATACCCTTGAGTGGGTGCACGGGAATCGCTTGCTGTATAAGTGGCGTACTAAGAGAAGCCCAGGTTTATTATCACATCACCAAGGATCCTGTCTTCCACCAAACCGCTTATGCTGCGCTTACGGCAACTATTGTTTTCCGAAGCATGTGGGTAATGGAATCGCAGTTGCGACCTGTATTGAGTGCCCGCGATCCAGAAAAGGCATCTTACGTGCTCAACACAATGTGGACTATGGTAGCTACTGGTTCGTCAAACTGATTACTTGGATTAGATTGCAATGTGCAACGAGCTAACAATCTGCAAAGGACTCAGTATTTTCCTTGGCGGCTTCCTAATCTGGAACCTTGACAATGTTTTCTGTTCCCAAGTGCGACAATGGAGACACGCGATTGGCCTTCCCTGGGCCGTACTGCTGGAGGGCCACGCTTGGTGGCACCTGATGACAGGGTTAGGAGGTAAATCGACTGCTTAAGCGCTCCCTTGGACGACATTGTGTTCCTCCTCTGATCATATCTACAACTTGATTTCTTCGCTGAATTTGTATTTGGATGCCATTAACGAGTTCATGCTTGCTGACCAGACTTATAGCGTACTATTACATCATCTGGGGCATCTGGTTGCGGCAGTGCCTAGATGGACAAGACACCAAGTATATACTCGTTTGGCCGAGGCTGTTGACATCCATCCCGTACTTAAAGAGGATAGATGACGATCAGTACCAGGACAAAAAGGTTCAATAGATGCACGGCTCGATGGGCGTATGTCAGGCGCAAAGGGTATAAAGTAGACACGGCTTTGTATATCACATATACCGTTTAAGCAGTTATACTGAATAGCCTGTCTTGAGGGATCCCACTTTGAACGGAAATTAAAGGTCAAATGGGGTAGCACGGTTATGAAACCTCAATTCAGAATTCATCCATGAACTTTATAAATTCCTCTAGGTATAGATGCATTTTGACAAAGCCTCGGGACGATATAGACGATGGTGTAATACAGCTCTCTCGGCACGATTATTGGTCGACGCGCTAGTGCGCGCGCCCTTGCATGTATCTTCAAATTAGTAATACCGAGGAGCCACTGAAAGCCGAGCAGTTCCTTATAAGCTGTGCACCCTTTGAGCCTGTATCTCATCTTACAAGCTCACGAAAGGGTGAAAGAAAAGCACAAGATTCATCATTCCGATCGGGGTACAGCTATTCGCGGTTGACTAACTAACTGATTTAGCATCCCAATAGACTCCAATGCATATAGCGCCAACGGCCCCCTAACAATGGCTTCTCCGTCCCCTCAAGGGCGCAGCTTCACCGTTCGCGGTGTGGCTGCCGGCCTTGCTGTTGGTACCATCATATGCGCTGCCAACATGTACTTTGGCCTGCAGACAGGCTGGGTCTCCATCATGTCGATGCCGTCAAGTCTCATGGGATTCGCCGTCTTCAAGCTGCTCAAGCCTCACTTGCGCTTCCCGTTCAGTCCGGTGGAAAATGTCCTGGTTCAGAGCGTTGCCGGCGGCATGGCCATCATGCCTCTTGGGTGTGGCTTTGTCGGAGTTGTAAGCGTTCACTTCTCATAATAACTCGTCATATTACCCATGCTGATGGCATATAGATTCCCGCGATGAACTACTTGCTGGAGCCTAATGAGCAAGGACCCTTATCACTGAGTACTTGGCAGCTCATCATATGGTCCCTGGGTCTTTGCTATTTTGGCGTCGTCTTTGCTGTCCCCTTGTAAGTGTGTTTATGCTCTATAATGAAGTTAAGTGAGATTACGGGTTGGCTGAGATACGAATGTGTGTATGACCTCAGGCGCCATCAAGTCATCATTAGAGAACGACTTAGATTCCCCAGCGGCTTCAGCACTGCAGTGCTCATCCGCGTGCTCCACAGTCGAGGGCAGAAGTCATCTCCCCAAGAGCTAGATGCCGCCACTAAAGGCGGTTTCGCCAGTCTTGCAGCCAAAGATGATGAACCCGCGTTGGTCGAAGACGTCGGCGCCTCAGTTGAAGAGGAAGAGGGAGAACCAGAAGTCTCAAAGGACCTAGACTGGGCGTACAATATGAGGCTTTTGCTCCTCAGTTTCCTTGTCTCCGGCATCTTCACAATTTGCAACTATTTCTTGCCTATTTTGCGAGACCTCCCGGTCTTCGGCACCGTCGCCGCCTCTACTTGGCTTTGGACCTTGAACCCAAGCCTTGCGTATGTGGGACAAGGCATCATCATGGGGACCGAGACAACGCTCCACATGACGCTCGGCGCAATTATTGGCTGGGGCGTTCTTAGCCCGCTGGCCAAGATGAAGGGCTGGGCTCCTGGGCCGGTGGATGATTGGGAAAATGGCAGCAAAGGCTGGATTGTCTGGGTGTCGTTGGCTATTATGCTTGTTGACGCCGTCGTCAGTCTAGCCTATATTGCTCTTCGCCCCGTTTTCACCACCCATGCTTTTCCAGCTTTAGCAGTATTACAGCGCCGTTTTCGACAAAGCAGGGTTGCCTCCTTGTTTAGAACCTCTCATCAATATTCTCCGATTCCCAGTGAAGCGCAGGAGCAAGAGGAACAACAACAAGAAGAAGAAGAAGAAGAAGAAGAAGAAGAAGACGATGATCAAGCTTCTCCCGCCCAGGCTGAGGATCGTGGACTGGATGATGCCCCAACTGACCAACAGATTCACAGCAAAGTTGTTTTCTGGGGGCTTCTCGCATCTATACTGATCTGCGTTCTGTCTACACAAATCGTGTTTGGCCATCTGGTGCCCCTTTACGCGATTGTCATTGCAGTGCTCATGGCTCTGGTTTTGAGTATTATGGGCGTCAGGGCCCTTGGAGAGACTGATCTTAATCCTGTGTCCGGCATTAGCAAGCTTGCACAGCTGTTTTTTGCTCTGATCATCCCGCAGTCTAACAAATCGAGCGTTCTTATCAATCTAGTCGCCGGTGCCATTGTAAGTCTACTCCTGCTCTTTGCCCTTTCTCGTTTCCTGTCAGTTTTACTAATTATTGGAATCATTTTTAGTCGGAAGCTGTAAGTTCCTCTAGAAATTGAGAATCTTCATTCATATATCAAGTTCTCCTAACATCGCAACAGGGCGCATTGCAAGCAGGTGACCTGATGCAAGATTTGAAGACTGGTCATCTTCTTGGAGCTGCCCCCAAAGCACAATTCTGGGGACAGCTCATAGGCGCTACTTTTGGCGCTGTGTTCTCTGCTTTCGCATATCGCATTTACACAGCGTAAGTCACTGACATCAATAGTTGGAAGCTGTATACACATTACTCCTTTTCTGAGGATATATAACTGACTCATATTGTTACTGGTGGCAGGGTGTACGAGATCCCCGGCAAACTTTTCCAGGTCCCAACAGCCTACGTCTGGATATTCACAGCTAGGCTTGTAACAGGGCAAGGCTTGCCATATATGGCCAAGGAATGGGCAACCGGCGCTGGAGTTCTCTTCGCCGTGACCACTCTTGCACGAACTTTGTCTGTTGGGAGACCATGGCGCTCTTGGATACCTGGAGGCATTGCTGTAGCAGTCGGTGAGTAAATCTCGAGTGTTTCCGGCACGGAAGGGCTTCATCTAATTCATATATCAAGGCATGTACAACGTGCCATCGTTTACGCTGGCCCGAGTTATTGGAGGTATTGTCAGCTGGTATTGGCTCAGCGTACGGAAACAGTCAACCACGCCATTAATCATCATTGCATCGGTAAGGCTTTGCTTGTAGTTTGGCATAATTTACGCTCGCTGACATTGTATGCAGGGCTTTATCCTGGGAGAAGGGTTTCTGAGCATTGTTAATCTATGGCTACAAGCGCTGAAAGTACCTCACTATTAGAGACTTGCAACCGCCGGCCACTGTTGTAAGACAATTCTGAGTCTATTCAACGCTTAGAAATTGCTTTTTACTCTAACTTCCACGACCACTTCTTCCCTTCTTGGCTTTCCGAGGAACATGTGACATCGATTCTCAATGCTCTAGCATTCTCCTCAAGAGCTGCAAAAGTAATTTGCCCGGAGATTGTCTCTGGCAACTCCAGCTTGGAAGGCGGGTTCTCTGGCGGTACCAAAAGCAGCCCTTGCTTCCAGTGAGTCACAATGCCAGAGGGGCCGGTTGTGAATGCGACATTGCCATTCTTCGCCTTTACGAACACTTCGGGAGTCGTCGTGGGCTCTGGCACGAGCTCACTTCTAGAGGTGGCGAAGAAGTTATCGAACCAGATTAAGAAACCGTCGAGCCCATCTGGCCGTCGCAGCAGCTTTGACTCCCATCTAGCTGTGAAGGATAGCTCCTCAGGCTTTATCGTGTGGAGGTCGAGTACCTTGAAGGGGTATGGTTCTCCGCAGAGAGTGTTTTGGGGCATTGCTTCGACCCTAACATCATCGTAAATACCCTCTTGCATAGCCTTCATATCGAATCCATAGACGTCTCTCCAATAAGATATGTGTTCTGACATGTACTCCGTATCCTGGATGGGCGCCATCCAGATGGTACCAGAACTGGGAACCAGTAGGCCATCAGGCTTGAGATACCTATCTCTGGCATAGAGAACGCTGGGAAGCATCGCCTCGTATAATAGGCAGTAGCCCATCCACTCACTGACAATGATGTCGACCTCGTCAACAGGCAACTTGACCTCCTCGATAGCACCTTTGACACAAGTGATGATGTCAGAAAGGCCATTGTTGAAGATGTTTTCAGTGGCTTTCTTAATGATGTCAGAATTGTCGACAGCAATAACGCGAGCTGCACCAGCCTTTGCGCAGAACATGCTCAAAATTCCTACAAACACAGGTTAGAATTCGGGTAGGTGAAACCTGTTGACCGTCAAAGCATATCTTACCTGAGCCGCAGCCAATATCGAGCACAACCTTGCCCTTAAAGATGTGCTTGTTGTTGTAAATGAAATCACGGTAAGCATCAGTTCTGACCGTGTCCTTCAGCATGGTTTCATGGATTTCTGAAATTGTCAATATGTGCCTGCTTACTCAACGCATGTAGAAGCACTCACCGTTGTAGGCATAGGATTCAAAGTAATAGTTTCCGCGATCACCCTTGACAGCCTTCGCTGGGCTCTGCTCCGTGTCATCTCCCCATCGGCGATCCAATGTTTCTTGAACAGCAAGTCGATAATTTGAGAACTGAGTCCGCACGGATTCCAGCTCAGCCTCCAGAGCTTGCTTCTGCGCCAACAGCTCCCCCTGAGAGCTGTCCAACTGGCTCGCAGTGGTGTCGGCCTTGACCAGGTCGCTGTCGAGAATCTCATCCAAAGACACGATAAGAGCATCATTCTCGAGGACAGGCTTAAAGTAACCATCGTCCTCAAAGTCTGCAAGGGTTAGTTTTTTGGCTACGGGCTGCTGATCCCGGACCCGGCTGCGGATATAATTGACAAGCTTCACCGCGCCATGGAAATCCAGCTGGAGATTTTTAATGGTGGCAATAAAGTCGAAGTCGTGATGCTTTTTGCAGCTATCGAGCATCTCGTTCCAGCTAGAGAATGTCTGCGAGTCGAACAGGGAAACAATAGTGATGGACTCTTCATCGTTCTCAATGTCAAGCCATTCTCCCTCATCCGATACGTCGGAAGTAGCCGATGACGACCCGGATTCTGATCTCGCACTCATTTTTTCACCTTAATTTTTCTTTTTCCTTTTACGGTGGATGCGAATTTTGTTGTGGTTTGGCAGTTGCTTCTTCCTTCTTTTTGGCGTAGGAAATTTACAGCATCTTTTTTTTTTTTTTAGTGTACTAAGCTGCAGGTAGCACTGACACCATATTTCTCAAAAAGCGCAGAAAGTTACTTCGCGCTCACAAAAGGTACATCTTTCCCACTCCACAAAACAGTAAATGATAAGTAGTGATTGCACTTTCTGAGTATACGCCCTGAGATCTTAGTGCGACTCAGGTACTCCGTACTACACAGGCTGTTTTTCTTCTACAGACATCACGGCCCCACCTTACTGTAACAGATACTTAGTAGGGCTTCATGTACGACAAAATCACCAACTAATGTCTATTACACGTCCAGAAGCGTAAAAGCCGTGCTTTTTATATCTCTAGAGTATCTTTCTACAGTTCTCTATCCATCTAAGAACTGGAAAATGAAAAAATAAAAGACAAAAAAAATTGAGAGAAAAAATCTCCAACTGTGTTCGAACCTGGAACCATCCAGATGAGGTAATGCCAAAGATTATTGAAATGGAGTCTGTTGGGCCAATCCCACGGTCACATCTGGTAAAAGGCAAGAGGTGAGTTCGATGGGAGGTCCCACTCCAACTAATCTCTATGCTAAACTATCTTATATAGGTATGGGCTTTTCCCACATAAACCCCAAGCTTCAGCTACTGCATCATGCCTCCAATCAACCACATTCAGAACTTATTGGCATTCTGACGATGGCGATGCTTTTTCTCAGCTCACATCTTCTTTCAAATCTGCTGTAAATTTTATCTACCTTTTTGGATAATGCTCAATTCTGCCGCAAAGATGCTAGTGGCCTCGCTCTAAATGCTCCAAATCAGTCCACGTCATTCCCATCCTCCTCGGCATCGCTTTCTTCCTCGCCGTCGTCTCCGTCATCATCTTCACCGTCAGATACCTCCTGGCCAAGCCCCTTCAAGCGAGTCTAATAGCACCGTATATTAGTATGGGTTGTTTCTTTTCCTTGTGGGCGAATCAATTCATGTACGACAGGATCGCCTACCTTGTATTTTCCCAGCTTCTCCTCTAAATCACCGAATACCATGAGAAGATCGTCTAGTTCCGACTGGACTGCGTCCCTGGCCTTACCTGCATCTGCCACGGCCTGCTTTGCCTAGTGATACGTGTCAGCAACGCTATATTGACGTCGAATCCATCATGTCTCACCTTCGCAGCTTCCTGCTGTAGCTTCTCAGTTTCTTGTTGTGACTTTTCAGCTTCTTCTCGTAGCTTCTTGGCCTCCTCCTGTAATTTCTCGACTTCGTCCTGTAATTTCTCATATTCATCTTGCCGTTTCTCAGCTTCTTTCCGCTGCTCCTCGACCTGTCCTCGTAGCCGCTCAACCTCTTCTGTCGTATTCTTCAGCTCCTTTTCCTTCTCTTCCACTTTTCCGTTGGCCTCCTTTAGTTGCGCGGTGTGCTCTTTCAATAGATCGGCATGCTCAGCGCGAAGCGCCTGAAGTTCAACAGTCTTGCTCTTATTGGCCTGCAAAGAAATCCAATTAGCCAAATTCATAGAAAGCAATCCAGGCTACCATGTCTACGTCTGCTCACCTTCATCACGTCAACCTCAAGCCTGCTAACAGTTGCCCGCAAATCTGCGATTTCAGCTTCCGCTCGCTGTCTCACACGTTCTGCTTCTACTTCGTGTGCCTTTTTAGCCTGGTTTAGCTGGTTTTGGAGCTGTTGATCTTTGCCATTGAGTTGGGTTTGTAGATACTGATCCTTAGCAGCAAGTTGGGTTTGAAGCTGCAAGTCTTTTGCATTGAGTTGCTGTTGCATTTGAGCAGCTCTTTGCTCATACTCCGAAATTTTTGCAGCATGTTGGCTTTGCAGTTTGCTAGAGACATAGTTTAGTTGTGTTCCGAGCACTCAATATGTCAAGGACTCTAAACATACCGCATTTCTGCCGTCAACTTCGCTGCTGTGGCCTCGGCATCTTCCTTTGCACGGCGATTCGCTTCCTGCGCCTCTTTAACGGCCCCTTCCAGAGACTTGTTGGCTTTGTTGGCTTCTTGAATTGCGTGGTCTTTTTCGTCTATTTGATTCCGTAGAGAGTCTACAAGCTGTCTTGAAATACCCTGCTCCGTACCATTCGTAATAACCGAGACCTCCATATCGGGTACCTTATCAATGGCACGGATTGTACGGCTATAGTTATCCTTGAAAAAATCGACAAAAACATCGTCAAAAAACACGTTGATCTCTTCACCGTCGGGGGAGGAGATGAGTCGTTGTGGCGTAACTTCGAATTCTCGGAGCAAGGGATGGTTTCGAAGTTTTGCCAGCCGATCCAAGTAACCGTCTTTGTCAAGCCGCGACTCCAGGATAGAGTGTAAAGTTGCTCGTGGTATGGGTGAATCCTTCGTTGAGAACTCATAGACGATGCCCAACAACATGGCACATAGACCTTGTACGACTTCTCCCGCGATCCGAACTGGCTGTGAGATTACCTGTATAAGACCTTGAACATTGCTGCCTTCGGCCAGGAAATCGTTCACGGCATCAAGGTCCTCAAATAGCCAACCAAGAAGTAGCATTAGATATCCCACTAGTATGCGGGTGTCATCATCTCGACGTATCCGCATGAGAAGATGGGCCGTGATCGTCTGTATGCTGGTCACTACTTCTTCGCCCTTGGAGGCATCTCCTTCGGTCAAACCCTTAGCCACCCCCTTAGCAGCAGGATTGTCATAGAGTAAATGGAATGCGATAACAGAGGCAAACCACACGCGGTATGGATCGCTCAAAAATACATCCCCTGGTAATCTCAGTAAAACACTCAAGATGTTGGCAGATTCGTCACGGCCAGACTGGTAGCCTTCTATGGCTCTGCCTAAAAAGTGAGACTTTACTTCGGGGTGGTTGGAAAAATAGGCCTTTAGGCATTGGCAAGCAGCGAATCGTAAGTCAAATGCGGAAATATCGTGCACGTTCAGCGTCAGGTCCAGTAAGCCATCAATGATATAGATTTTAGAATGGCCGTTAGGTGCGCTTGTAGCTCCAGCGGTGGATTCCAGGGGTGGAGGGACCATGAGCGAGGCGAAGCCTTCCTGGATGGTCATGTTGTTACGGATCAAATCGCCACATGTGGCCAAAGCCTACTCGAAATGTTATGATTGCGGCTCAACGATTAAAAAGCAAGGGAGCAGGCCGTCGCACCTCAGCTTTGATTTGGATTTGAACGTCGGCATCGAACGCGAGCTGCAAGACAAGATAGCTAAGCCCATGCCTCCAGAAGGTAGCTTGGTTCTGATGCGTCTCAGCGGAGCTTGCAGATAGGAATAAACGGATGATGGAGATGAATGCGTAGATGTTGCGATTGTGCTGGATCTGTGCCCACTTGGCAATGTTGTCTTCCTGCTTTTGAGCTTCCAGCAGTCCCTTGAGCATCTCTGTAAGTTTGCCTATGCAACCAGACTCCCGGAACAGAGACTGGTTAGCCAAATTGCCCCTCAATAGGTTGGCCAGGAGTATCAAACAGTCCTCCACGGTCCTTCCGCCCTCGGAGAGCGAGCCATCGGCATCAATGATGGCAAATAGTTTGTCGAAGGCATTTTCAAACGCAACAAGCTTCTGTATCTCGATGGAGCTAGACGTTACTAGTATTAACAGGTTGACGCCTTCATTGCGAATTGCCTCTCGTTGGTCGTCAAGAACGCCCGTAAGTCGACTGATGCCCAATGGCGCAGAGAGGACACATTCTTCCGTTCGTTGAGTTCGTGCCGTAAAGATTGAGCTGAGAAGCTGCAAAGAGTATAGCCGTGAATAGAAATCAGGAGCGTCGAGGAAGTCTAGCACAAGCGTAATGTTCTCCTGTCGTTGGGTGAATTCGTCGGCCAGCCACAATGCGATTTCGTCTGATGCTTCGGGGCTTTCCTTGTTTGGGTTGAACAGCATCAGCAAAGTTTCCAGAACAATTTTTATTGTGTCGACATCTTCGGAGTCTTTGGAGAGGCTACCAATCAGGCTCCTCAACGCTCCAGAAGCTACCGATGCTGGGAAATCCTTTGCGAAGCTTCGCAAGCCTAGCACTGCAGCGCGCCGATCTTCGAGGAGAGTTGCGGAAGCAAGTCGGCCACTGAGGACAGTGATGGTTTCGCCAGCGGACTGTTTCGCTGGCGTGCTGGAGATAGAGAACATGTCGTCACTTCACCCATGTCCTTGGTTGAGAATTGGTGTTCGAAGCTGGTTGCGCTACGTAGAGCTTCCACATACTCTAGTATGGGCCACAGTTAAATTGAGCTTTGCGGAAAGCTTCTAGAAAACACCCTGGCCTAGGGGCCTTATGCATGTCACAGTATGCCATGTTAATTTAGGGGACCGCCTACTCAGCACCCCAATTTCGCTATTCAGCATCCCATATTCTCAATAATACTAGGGGATATATAAACATCTATGTATTTATAAAATGTTATATTTTGTAGCACCTGAATATAATTGCGATATTAGTTCAAATTAAACTTCATTAACATGCCGTGTGTATTATTTCTCAGTACTCAGCTTTTGGCTGTGGTATCTAAAAATAGCCCCAACATGGGTAGGTCGCGTTATCTTATCGGGCATGGCTGTCACCGGGTTGACCAGCAACGCGTCGTTCCACACGAACAAAATAGTCTTTGTTCTTGATCTCAATGCGCCTCGATGTAGCCCACGAGTTGGCCATCACGCATGGTTTTTCTTTCTTCACGATTTCTTCTGTTTAATTGATACCCCTCTCTATAATGGCTCCTCGTCAAAAAACTTCGGCGGCCGCACAGAAATTGCGCTCCAGACCAAGCGATGTACAGCGTGCGTTTCTAGACAACCCCGGAGGTTCCTCTTTACAGTCTGCTAACCGTCGTTTAGCGGGCGATCCATTGCCTACAAGACAGAAGCGACGATATCGGCCGGGCACCGTTGCGTTGCGAGAGATCAGGCAATACCAGTCAAACACAAAGCTTTTATTGTTAAAACTGCCATTCATGCGCCTTGTGAGTGCTGCGCCTGCCCCCCATTCCCATCTGGACGTGTTTTTTTGATAATGGTTAGGTTCGTGAAATTGGATTGAATTGTCGGCCGAGAGGAAAAGACTTCAGATGGCAGAGCCAGGCTATTCAGGCACTACAAGAGGCCGCGGAGGCCTTTATGGTACATCTCTTCGAGGATGCGCAGCTATGCGCTGTCCACGCAAAGAGAGTTACACTTATGCAAAAAGATATACAGCTTGCGAGGAGAATCCGAGGCATCTGGGGCGGCCTTGGTTGAAATTAAAGTAATAAAGACGGAATTGGCATTGATATATCTATTACTATTAATCATGTACCTTGTCAAACACACAGACACGTATAAGTCTTGATGTGTGAGGTAACTAACTTGTTTACGTACGAGCAAGATGACTCTCTGGCGTCCATGATTTGCTGGGCAGCATAGCATTACCCTTTGATAAAACATTCCTACAGCATATATGTGCGTTTCGGGAAGGACGAATTACCTCACATACGCACAGGATGGCGAGTTATATCAGTTACGCATAGTCACGTCCGCGCCGTTGACCACCACCGTAATGAGGCCGGTTTCCATAGTTCCCTCCGCGCCCTCCTTGGCGGTTGTAATCGTTCCCTTGACGATTGTAGTCGTTGCCTTGGCGGTTATAGTCGTTCCCTTGGCGGTTGTAGTCGTTCCTATTGTCGGACCAGCCCTGCTGGGGTTGGGCATATGTACCTGGTGGCGGACCTGCTCTCGGGTCAAACGATGGCGCGCCTGCAGGCTGCCATCTCCCAGGTTGCGGCATACCGTAAGGCGCATTATACTGAGGCTCGAAGCGTTGGTTGTCCCTATTGTGTCCGTTATAAGAGTCTCGTGTGTCCCTATAGCCACCGGAGTAGCCACCCCTGTATCGGCCACCATTGTTATTGCCGTAGTGCTGTGGGGGTCCTCCATAGTTGCGACCTCCTCGGTTATTGGTTTTTCCTCGAATTACCTCAATATCACTCCTAGTCAAAGCTGGCGGCGGCATTCGCACTCCGCGTAAGAGCATCGATTTGTGAGTCTGCGATACCTGGGGCATGTCATAGTAAACGCTGCGACTGATTAGCTTAGTGATACAAAAGGTGGTGGGATAAAGTAAGCTGAGTATTCACCTGATGGAATGGTCGTAATCTAAATCTGGCATAGATCGTCGCTCGAGAGGATAGCTCAAGGCCCCATGGGGAACCTTGTCCTCTTGTTTCTCAATTTCACCAGCAAGGCCATTGCTGTGTTCTGTATTGATACTAAACCTTGATCGATCTTGCTTCTTGGAGTAGAAAGTAGTCAAGATATCGTCGTAAAGGCCCTCGTGGTTGTCGGATAACAACAGAACTTCCCTTCCTATTGTGTTTCGTGCAACATCTTCCGGGCTTAATAGAGGATACTTGCCTTGAACTGCTTTAAGGAGTCGTGACATGTCGATAAATGGAAGTAGAGCCACTCCTTGCCATGCCATCTTCTTTCCATTAAGATCAACTTCGAAATCTTCGGGATAGAAGTCAATAATCTCGCTGTCTTTATTCAACATTAGATCATGGAACACTGTGGGGAGAGCATGACGAGATGCCGCTGGTAAGACGCTCATGAGCTGTTCAAAAGGTCTGGAGATTCGCCCCTTTTCGAAGCGAATATCCATTTTGCTGAGATTCTTGAAATCAGCGGCAAAGGGGGCGTAATGGTAAGGATAATACCACTCCCAAGATGGGCATCCCTGAAAGTAGTATAATAATACCCAGGCCAAGCCTTCCACGTACGCCTCGGCCACCTTGTGACGGAATTCAATATCCTGTGGATCCTTATGGAACTTCTGCTGGTAGTAGCGATCTTCGTATCCGTCTTCCCACAAACGAACGTTATCGATAGGTTCAACCTCCTGGGATGCCTGAGGTTGAGGTTTAGATGACTCTGCTGAAGAGGAGTTGGCAGTGTCATCAAGCTCTGCAGCCTTCCTTTTCCCAAGAGCCGAAGGCAGTGGTTGGGTAATATCTGCTGCTGTGCCGGACGCCGTCTCATCTTTGTCAACATTGTCTTTGTTAACGTCGTCTTTATTAACATTGTCCTTGCTAGTGTCTGCTCGCAGTCGGTCTCGCATGACACTAGCCGCACCCTTGTTGGCCAACGTCACATCTTGGGCAGCACCGCGGCTGACAACCATATCGTGGGTGATATTTGCTAGCAAGTTTGTGGGCTGTGTCGCAATAGGGAATAGTTGCAATCCTTTGGTTGGGTCTGCATGCCCATTTTGCTTGGGACCAGAGCCGTGCTGCCCGTTCCTCGAATAGCCTTCATTTTGAAGCTTCCTTCTTTTGGCATTAGCCTCTCGACGATCTTCTTGTTCTTTTCTTCGCTTGAAAATTGCACTCTCCTGATTCGCAAGGCCGTCAAGTATGACTTGCGCTCTCTCCAAATCGATGTGACCATCTTTAGTGACATAGCCACCCATAGATGGTAGACTGGTTCTCCAAATCGTGGTCAAGGTGTCGATTCCATGCTCGCGGATTTCCAGAGCAGGCAAGTGAGGCAGAAAGTCGTTACCAACGAAGCAGCACATGAAAATCCAGTCGTCAATTGCCCGTTCTAGATCAAATCTGAAGGGGAGGTCTGGAATAGACAGCTCAGCCGCGAGATACTCTCTAAGGACAGAAACATGGAGCCAAATAAAAGGCTTCAAGACAGGAGTTAAGCTGTCCTTGCTTTTTTCAGTGTCAGCATCCTCAACGGGCTTTGCAGTTCCACGGCAATTATTTGCCTCGTGTCCCTTTTGGCCACAAAGCTTGCATGCCCTGTTTTTGCCTTCATTGAAAAATACATCTTCACGTAAAACTCGGAAGTGAGGTTCATGCGTGGCAAGCCCTAGCATGATGAGATCGGCATCCAAGCCATAGATGACATGACGAGTATTAGGGTCGTAATTAGGAGAGGTGCGTTGAGATCGGATGAAGTCCATGATTTTATGTTCACCTTCACCTGGGACCGTAGCATCAGATATGATGATTTTGAGCTTAGCCCAAGCGGGATCCGTGTTCAATTTGTACTGGCACCAATATCGCAGACTCAGGGCCAAGATGTCCATGAACGGAGTGCCTGGAGTAATGGAGTTGGAATCGAAAGCCTTCTTGACAACGGTTTCCGTGTCGGCAGCTGGGAAAGAACCGCCATTTTGACGTTTTAGCAGCTCGATTAGCGCCTTCTTATCTTCTTCCTTTTCCTGGGCTTCCCGAGCTGACCGAAATCGTCGAGATCGTTGCTGGTTCATCTTCGCTCTTGGTGCAACTCCATCTGTTGAGCATTTGTTAGCTTACGCTGATCAGAAGCAATAGTCATAAATCACTCGGGCATGACGACTACGAGGATTGGGCGCCACACTTACCAACAGCAATCATGAGGATTTTCCGAGGACGAACCATGTTCACGACACGATCCGTGTATCTGAAAACTTCAAGCATCATCTCCTCTTCATCGGCCGGCGCAGGCCTATCCTCTGGATGAGAGCATGGGTGGACAATTCCATTCATGTCCAGGTACAAGTTGTCGAGCTCTTCTCCGTTGGGATTTGGTTGAGTGGTGTCAACGGGAATGGTGATGCCATCTTCAGTGGTGATTGGCGTCTGCTCAATCACGGGAGAAATAATCTTGGGATATTTGTTGGATAGCCATCGGAAGGCTGCGGGAATACCCATGCTGGATTATGCTTGCCGCGAGGAGAATCGAATCGCTTGATGCTGCTGAACAGTTCTTGGGCTCCGAATCGAGGAAGAAGGAACGCGACTACGCGCGGCTGAATTTGCGGCTGCGGGGGGAGGGTAATTAATCGTGTAGCGGATAATCAAGAACAAGAAGCCTGATCTGACCGTGCGACTCTTAATATGTGAATAACAATAAAGAGAGAAGGTAATGAATGATGAGGGATGATTGAGGTCTCAACACAGCTGCTGCACGTGAAAGACATGCATGGGGGAAAAAATAGCTGGTCTAAGTTTGCGAAATGTCGATACTAGTGTTAAAGTTTCCGGACCAAGGAAACGCGCACTGTATAGGGACTGTCAGGCACTTTCATCCAAAGCTTAACCATTGAGAGGAGAGTGTGCTGAAAAAAATAAATTCAAATAGTAGAATTCATATATTAATTTCAATAAGTATTTACTATCTTTCAATTCTATTGAAAAAAAAAGTATTTGACTCAGTTTTCTTATCATATCTTGAAGTTCAGAAACATTTCACAAGAGAAGCTAAGACCAAATAGCGTTAGCCTAGCAGCAATTCCCGGAGCGGATTCGAGCTGCTGAATTGCCTTACCAGAGCACTGTTCAAGGTGCTTCTCTTGTGGACTCTCGGCGTTGTTCAATTGATTCATTAGGCCTACCTTGAGCAACATCGAGGGAATACTCAGTTGCTAATCATGTCTATATCTAATGAAGCTCTGCAAAAGGTGAGCCTGATAACTATGAATTTTGCAGCTCACACTGACCAATCTTGCTAGCTGGCGCTCGAGATCGAGTCGCAGGCCATCGCAGCGCAACAACAAATCGGCATGGTTCGAAGTCAAATCGCAGGCAAACAGCGAGAACAACGCCTACTGCGATTAACCATTAGCGAATTACAGAGCTTTCCAAGCAATTCTGTTGTTTATGAAGGCGTGGGGAAAATGTAAGTACAAGCGGACAGGTCACGAAGCATTGCAGCTACACAGCGATAGAACTAACCTTTACTCTTCCCGGGGTGTAGGTTTGTTTCTCTTCCTCCCAATACTTTGCACGAGAAATTACAACGCCAGATGCAGGATCTTGATGGTGATGTTGATCGACTGAACCAAAGATTGCTGTATCTCGAGACGACGCACAAGAACAGCCGAGAGCATATTGAACAGATACTACGTACTCGATAAAAACAAAGACGAGAAAGAAAAAGAAAAGAAAAGAAAAGAAGAGGAGGGCATCTCTACCTACCTATTTACCTATATCAACCTTGCCCACGCCTCCTTATCTCGAAACATCGCATCCATTACCTGCGTGTGGCCATGTCAGAAACGTACGGGGGGAAGTGCCCCGCCTTAGAATGCATCAGGGAGCAATCATGATGCGATGCAAGCTTGTATAACTGAATTTATGAAGACAAAAATAATAATAAGTTAATGAAGTACTACAAATGCAAACAGTGTAAAAGTCAATATCATCAGCAAGGCAATTTTTGTTTTCGTTGTAGATCCTTGTAACACACGTAACGTATCGTCTCATGCTTTGCTTTACCCCCCAAATTTCTCCAGTTGGGCTGCCACCTTTTGGGAGCTCCCCGTAGCTGGAAATTGGCGTTACTAACTCCCACGCGCATCATATCCGGCCCAACCCAACCCCTCTACCTTACCTAGTAGTCTCAAGTATCTGGCTTCTCTGCTCCCCGTGCCCCACCAATAGCTGTGGCACCTCTTAGTAACGTCTAGCTGTGTGGTCTCTCTTCAGCCCGCCAAGTGCAACAGCAAACGACATCATCTGCATCATAAAGACTGATTGCTCCTCCAACAAGCCCCGACCCTCGCGACTCTTGCCACGCCCGAATCCTCACCACGTTGCCGCGGACTGGACTCATCAAGCGCCACGACCCATCACCCCTCATTGACCTCCTGTTGCGCTGTATCTCGTCACCCCGGCTGCCTGTGCCACCTCTGATCCCTGCTATCGCTGCCAACCAAAATGGTCGACAGTGAAGCGAGCTCACCAACCTGGAAGTTTACCCAGTATGTGCCTGTGCTAGAGCTTCCTGAAATTGGACTTTGCAGCTAAATCGGATTCCCAGATGCTTCGGCGACAAGGGCGATGTTGAGGATATCACCGAAGGTTCGCCGCGTCCTCTCCTCTGACGTATGTTGTGTGATACTGACCGCGGGGCCACAGCCGACATCATCTCAACGGTAGAGTTTGACCACACAGGCAACTATCTTGCGACCGGTGACAAGGGAGGGCGAGTCGTTCTATTTGAACGTAACGAGACGGTATTGCCCCCTGCTCAGCTCGCAATAATCATCTGTTGATCGCCGCCTTTCTAATTCTTGGTAGAAAAAATCTTGTGAATACAAATTTCACACCGAGTTTCAATCCCACGAGCCTGAGTTTGACTACCTCAAGTCTCTCGAGATCGAGGAAAAGATCAACAAGATCAAGTGGTGCCGCCGACAGAATGCTTCCCATTACCTCCTATCAACCAATGACAAGACGATCAAGCTGTGGAAGGTTTTTGAAAAGTCTCTGAAGGTGGTGGCAGAGAACAATCTTTCCCACGATGTAACGCCTGGCGGTCCGGTAGGCGGAGGCGGTGGCCTTCGAGCTCTCCCCACGTCCCAGCAGTTCAGAAATGCGGCCGACCTCAAATTGCCTCGCCTTACACACCACGATACTGTTGTCGCCGCCGTCCCCCGACGAACCTATGCAAACGCCCACGCGTACCACATCAACAGCATATCCGTAAACAGTGATGGCGAAACGTTCATTAGCAGTGACGATTTGCGAATCAACCTCTGGAACCTCAATATTCAAGATCAGAGCTTCAACATTGTTGACATCAAACCAGCCAACATGGAGGAGCTGACTGAGGTGATCACTGCCGCTGAGTTCCACCCAATCAGCTGCAACTGGTTCATGTATGCCAGCTCAAAGGGCACCATCAAACTTGCCGATATGCGAGAGAGCGCCTTGTGCGACCAACACGCAAAATGTTTGTATCCACCCAACCAAGTCCATCCTAACCCCCAATTTCGTGTAGAAGACTGACCAAGGGACACAATTCTACTAGTATTCGAACAAGAGGAAGATCCTTCATCTAGATCGTTCTTTTCTGAAATCATCTCGTCAATATCAGATGTGCGATTCTCCTATGACGGAAGATATGTCTTATCTCGAGATTATCTCACCGTCAAGATCTGGGACATCAATATGGAGCGGCAACCCGTCAAGACGATACCCATCCACGAGCATCTACGACCTCGATTATGCGATACGTACGAAAACGACAGCATTTTCGACAAGTTCGAGGTCGTCTTTTCCGGCGATGCCAAGAATGTCATGACTGGAAGTTACAACAACAACTTCATGATCTATCCTTCCGATCCCGATAAGGAGGTGGAGGTGGTTCTCCAAGCGGACAAGTCAGCTTTCAAGGCAAAGAAGGTGGGCGTCCCTACACCCATTAATTCATCCACAAGTCCCACAGCTGCGAATGGTGGGAAGAAGGGAGGATCAAGAGCGGGCAGCCCAGCTGGTGGTGCCCAGGGCCAGAGAATGCGGAAAGAGACGGACGCGGACCAGATTGACTTCAACAAGAAGATACTACACATGAGCTGGCATCCATTCGAGGATAGTATTGCCATAGCCGCAACCAACAATGTAAGTCTCCCCGCGGCCCCATCAGAGTATCGACGTTCATCAGAAGCTAACTGCCCGCGACAGCTCTTTGTATTTTCAGCACTGTAGTTGCAGGTAGAAATTTTGGAACACTGAAGAGCGCCTCAACGCATACCACCTCGAGGGTTGCATATGTTAGTCAAATATCAAGGAGTACTTAACAGTGAACCAACGTCCTAATTATAGCTGGGCAAGAAAACTAAGAGAATTATAAATATAGTATAACTTGAAACAAGACGTACTGTTAATAGTCTATATGAAAAAAAAAATTACAAAACAAAAATCACGGGATATTTCTTATGCCGAGAAGCCTCCAGTCATAGTTGCCTCATCACAACTACAAGAGCATTGTGGCTTTCCAGAAATCAATACGGAGCAGTTTTACTTATTTTGTGTATTTAGGTATCGTACAACATGGTTCATACTCCGTTTGGGCGCCACCTATGACAGTATCATTACTTTAGCTGGCCTAGTATTGCCATCTTCACAGTCCTCTCAAGTTCTTTTCACCGAACCTCTCTTCACCGCCCAATACGTTTAGCTACACGCCCGTTCGATGGTATGTCTTCGTCGTCTGTAGATTCCTTGGAGCTGCTGGACCGGGAACGCATCATCGTCTCATCGAGCTTGATGATTGTGCCAGTGCGCCCTTGGTCACTGTTGCCCTCCCCTTCGTCTTCTTCAGAAGCGTCTGCTACTTGGGAGCCCCTCTTCGATGTCCTAGACTCGGTGAGGTGTTCCTTGTTTTGCTCCGCCTTAGAGACATTCCGTGATTTCCGTGTGCCAATTTTGAACGACTTCCCTTTAAGAGCCATTCGTTCGGCCATAGACATAAATCGAGTATTCATCGGCAAGACCACATCCAGCGAGGATCTACCTCGAGTAGAAACGTCAGATTTTCGGGGCCGACCTCTCTTCTTTTTCGGTACTTGATCTACTGCTTCATCTTCGGTCAAAACTTCATCGGTTATGGTAAGATGCTGATCCTCCTGAGGAACGTGAGCAGCAATGGTGGTGACGCCTGTAGGCCTGGAGAGCCTACGTCGTGGCTGGGAACCCTCAATGGGACGGATATCTCCATCATGGGACGTTTCCTGCCCTGCTAGAGATTTCGTTCCACGAGTTTCTTCATCATGAGATGCTGCCAAGTCCTCTTCGAGTAATTCTAGCGTTGACAGCGACTTCTTTGGACGACCCCGCCTTCGTCTGTTCCTCCCGCCATCAAGTTGTGGTGGTGGCGGCGGTATAATCTCTGTAGTCACTGGCGATGCTGTCTTTTGCATATTCCTTGGGGGGCGACCGCGTTTCTTTGGAATCACATCCCCGACCGTCTCCTGAAATGCTCCATCCGGGTGTTGAACTTCGGGGTTGCTCGATTCCAGTTCCTTCTCGGTCGTTTGCACGGCTAATGAACCGTCGGCCGTCGTTGAGCTCACCAACGCTTTCGGAGACGGCAGAGAAGCCGCTTCAGTTTCCTCTAATTCGTCTATATCCAGATCATCAACCTCTACATACGATGCTCGGGGCTTGGCATGTCGAAGAGTTGGCTCATTGATGTCAAAAGGTCGAGGCAAAGATATCTCTGGTACTATATCCGGCTCTTCATGATGAACAGCTGACGATTTGGCAGAAGCATCACCATCTAAGGGAGAAGTGGCAGTTGTGTGCTTGACTGTTGCTGCCGAGCCCCCATCTACAAAAAGAGCTGGATCCATGTTGTCAAGAAAATCGGATGGCTCTGCCGTGAGCTTGGGTCTTTTGTGGTGACTTTTACGAATTGTGAACTCGGGATCTTCATTCTCCCGCTTTGCCTTCCTCTTCGCTGCCCGAATAGTTTTCTTTACGAACTCTGGAATAGTTGGTTCATCAGCTTCCATCGAATCCGCGGAAGGCGCTTGGTATGGATCAAAAAGAATTTTATCCGGAGTGTCATCCTGTTCATAGTAACCCATTCCTATACGCCGGCGTGCGAACACTGATGGATCAGGATACTGGGATGAATCCACATCCTCTCGCTCTCTGACATTTGCTGCGGGAGGGGCCGCATCATTTTGCGGCACATCGTCGACGTTAAGGGTGTGGTCATTGGCCACATCAAACGAGTAATCTGTCGAAGTTCCTCCATCTCGACCCAGCACTTGACTTTGGTCTCCATAGCCATTGATTGCAGAAGTTTCTGTTGCCTGTGCGGTGAAAACAGCGCTGGATTGCACCCTAGGCTCTGCCTCTGCTTGAGCGTGTGTCAGTGCATCTTGTGCTTTGGCGTTGTCTGCTTGTTCCCGTAACAGTTGCATTCTCTTGCTGTTTTTACTGCGGCTTTCTTCCCCTGCGGCTTTCAACCATGACAGGTTATGAATTCGGAAATCAACTAATGCTTCTACGCTGCGGTCATCGGCGATCCGGCGAGTATCATGTCCAAGAGATGTGTTCTTTGGCATGTATGGCTGCGTAGTGCCTGTGCGGCGGCAGTGGCCACAATTACATATCCCCAGGCATTTGGGACACTGCCAATGTTCGTCTTCTAAAACAGCTTGTGGCATAAGATCGAATGCCCGGTATAAAACGCCGTAACAGTAGGCTTCCGAGCAACCAGGGTTCGTGCATAGATGTACCCGATAGCTGTAATCCGGATGACAGCAGACATGACATCGGTGGACTTCCCCCTTCTTCTTCTTTCTTCTTGACTTTTTATTTGGTTTGTCGTCGGCATCACCCTGCTCAGAGTCACTTGGTGTCTTTTCTCGCTCTGGCTTAGTAATGTCTTTCCAAGGACGACGCCGTAGAGCTTCTTGGCAAATCTGAGCGAGAGATTTCTTTCCTGCTCTCTGCCTAGCTACCTCAAGCGGGTAAGGAGAGGATTCTAAATCAACGTGGCCATCAATGGCGATAACTGTTGCTTTCCAAGCTTCGTAGTTATCAGTCAGTTCTGACCACGACCACTGCTCACACCACTGAAGGCCAGAGAGGCAGGCGCAGGATCGTCCCATTGCGTAGCATTCCATACAAACGTCATATGCATCTTCTTCCCCATTGATTAGAGGTCGGATACAATGCTTGCAGGTAAGAAACCGATTGAAAATGTTGGACCTGCAGTAGGAGCAAGTAACACAAGAGTCGAAAGGTAGATATTCAATGTCCTTCTCTTTGAACGCAAAGACCTCATCGACGAGAACTTTGGTAAACAGCTGGAATAGTTTTTTGAAGTCAGCCGCCAACTGCTTCACACGCGGAGAGCTTCTAAAAACATCTCGCCCAAAGCCCATGAAGTCCATCTGCACCATCTCTGCTTTCTTTTCAATGCTTCGGAGCTCCGCATGGTATTTCTGGAGGGTGTAGTATATGATGGCTTTATTTTTATACTGCTCATCCCGACACACCAAGCGAGCTTTGGGCAGCGCTTCGTGTAATGCGAGCTCCAATGTCTCCACTGTAGTGCGGTTCCAAGCGACCTTCATCGTCCTGGTTCCTCTGTTCCAGACTTGGTGTGCTGCGAGAGGTGGGATGAGAATGAAATCACCCACACATTGCTCCACAATGTACACATCGAATGGGGCCTTCTTCCAAGCATTAATCTGCGCGAAGTGCTTCTCAATCTCAATATCATGACCAAGCATCGACAAGAAGTACTCTCGAACCACTTCACGGTCTTTGCTCTCAGTCATAAACCAAACTGAGCTCCCTTTTTTCTCCCCATTTTCATCTCGAGACGCTTCGACCATGATATTCTGCCCCAGCGATGCGCACATCTCCCGGTGAGCTGGTGTGTAGGTCCCTTCATGACCTATGTAGCACATGAGATTTTGCGCTCGCATTTCCTCTGGTAAACTGGACATGAGATCTCCGGCCGGGGCTGCAGTAGTTTCACTCTCAAACGCTTCTTCGTTATGCATCCTCTTACCTCCTTTACTGGTGACATTTTCGTTGAGATAGAAGAGGTTGGGATGTATAATCTTTTGCAACATGTCACGCCACTCCACTGGACAATCAATATCTTTAAGATAGAGTCGTTGTCGACGCTCGTCGCGATACGTATTAGGCGTCCACTGATTGGTGAGCTGTTTCATAGACCGTAGATAGTGTCCAGTGGTCATGGGGATGTCAGAGGAGTTGGATATGTCACGGACATTTTCCTCTACAAGGCAAGCTGATTAGTGATCTGTCTGTCTGTGGCAGCTTAGGGAGATGACCAACGTTTTTTATCATAGGCATTCTCAAGCCATCCCGCACTGAAAAGCGAGGAGGGCAGAGCAGCATCCCATCCTTCAATAACGAGAGGCTTGCCACCAGCTATGACATGTATCGCAACGAGCTTCTCGAAGTCTTGCTGGCCCAGGCTGCGGATTTGGGATCGGGATACTCGCTGAGCCCAACGGAAATTTGGTGTATGGTCTACCAAGGAGTGTAGATCAAGATCTGGGGGTATCGGATCGAACTTCGCTTGCGGATGCTGAGCGCTAGGCATCTTGTTTTGTGTGTCGCTGTTCAGCAGCGCTGACCATCGGAGGTTTGTTGGTGGCGATTGATGCGGCTGTGTTCAGCTTCCAGGGGAGATGCTACCTCTCTATGCACAGATTGACCTTCGTATGCACTTAAGTAGGCCCAAAAAGGGCCTGCCACTGGTCGTTGTGGTTTGAAGTCACCGGGTCGTGAATATCATCGCGTAAAGTTGCATTTGTCACCTGTGATAAGCGCGACGTGAGGATAGGTAGATAAATCAATTCGGCCTAGCACGACGCACCTAAGCAGAAGCTTGTGGTGTTGGGTTAGCGTTTCGGAGGGGTGGGGGGAATCCCGGTAACCGGCAGCTAACCCGATACCCAAAGCTACATGTACTAACCTGGACAAATTGCTTGGGAGCTGGATTATCACATGTAGACGTAGAAGCCCAAGAGGACGAGTGTGTGAAAATGGCCATGTGACAACAAGTTATGATATAGATGTATTTAACCCTTGGCGTATATGGTACATTTTTCGGTTCTGTTATAAAAAATTGTGGGATGTTGCTACAATGACATTAAAAACTTGGCTTCTTGTTCCGGCGCTACATTCTCATCCTCTCAAGTGATAGAATATGAGCTTTAACCGATCGAGCGCCCGGTTTATGGTCATCGACTCCCTGCTATCCTGCTCTTGTTCTAATTCCTGATCCGATGTTTCCGAAGTGGATATTGGATGCAAATTACCCCATACCCGGGCATTGTACGCTGTAAACACGTCACTCCAATACCCAAACCAAGTACTGCTTGTCTCTTCAATGTTCGTTGTTCCAAGATACGGTGCTGCTTGTGAAGACAGTTCAGGATTAGTGATAAAATCAGGAGTAAAATCAAGCTGGTCTTCCTCGTCGATGAGTGTGCCAGCCACAGCTTCACTCCATGATTCATCCTCGCCTGAGATCTGAAAATCATGTTCCTGGGAAATGGCCGTCTCAATCGATTCATTTCCTGGCTGTGAGAGAAGTTCTAAAACGGCCAAGCCATCCGATGCTTCTTGATCTGCAAATGAAGATCCAGGAATGCCTACTTGATAGCCATCATTTACCAACGCATCTGTTGAACTTTTGGTAAACGTCTCAAATAAGTCATCCTGGCCCTCATGAGTAGTCTCGTCAAGCAACGGATTCTGGAGTGGTTTGTATGACGAGTATTCGCCAGCAATAGATGAAAGCGAGCCCATGCTACTTGAACCACGAGAGGACTTTGATTCTGATGCCAAAGCTGGCATTTCCCGAAATGTTGTGATGGCATTGACGACCATCTTTGTAGAGGCCCCAAGCTGAGATGCCGCTAGCTCCAGCCCTGCCTTCTGTTTGCCCTTAGAATCCGTAGATGCTTTCTGTAATTCATCTCCGGTAGAGGAGCCTGAAGGCGCAATGTCCTCCGGATTACTGTGGCCGAGCTTTTCTTCGTCCATTATTCAAGTGTGATTGAAGCGTGAAGGATGAGTATGTAGGTTGTACGTCAAGGTCTTAGCCGAGGCATGTGAATGAGTGAAGGACTTACACAGTCAAACAGTACCTGAGTCGTGCTGCAGCACAGTGTGTATTTACACAGTACGAGTTAGCTGCTGCTGAATGGTGGGATGCGAGCAAAATTATCCAAATCCGTCCATTCGCATACAAGGTTTCTGACAGGGCACATTCATTCGTTTGTCGGCATCAAATCACTCCAGCACCTTATGACGCTGAGGCTTGCCGTCAGAGTGCCTCTCCAGCACCGATTGAGATGGAGGTGTAGCACTGGCTCGATTGCTTCATCATGGGCGTTGCCTCATCCGACTTCTCCCTCACTTCAGAGTCTCACAGGTCGATCACTGGTTCATCGCCAAAGAGCTGTCGCTTTTCACCAAACATTGAGGAACTTGAAGCCAATCCTCGAGACCGCTAATGCCGATAAATCAGCTAATAATGAGCATCTAGCGGAATATATCCCAGCTCGAACTGGGATCCTATCAGTTGTGCCCAAGGCATGGGTCCCTTACGGTGAGCTCATCCGCATCGACAAGCCTACTGGGACATATTATCTATTTTTCCCATGCCTCTTTTCCACGCTTTTGGCAGCGCCCATGGCAGATCCAATGGCTCCATTCTCCTCAGCAGCCGCTACTGCGGCTCTTTTCTTCAGCGGAGCTTTGATCATGCGTGGTGCGGGTTGCACAATTAATGATCTCTGGGACAGAGACCTCGATCCGCAAGTTCGGAGGACTCGGTTACGGCCAATTGCACGTGGTGCAATCACCCCATTCCAAGGCATCGTATTTACTGGATTCCAGCTGCTCGCCGGATTGGCCGTCTTGGTGCAATTTCCACTGCCGTGCCTTGCCTACGGCATACCAAGCCTCGCCCTCGTCCTCACTTATCCGTTGGCAAAGCGAGTTACCTATTACCCCCAGGCTGTCCTAGGGTTGGCCTTCTCCTGGGGTGCAATCATGGGCTTCCCAGCACTTGGTATCGATCTGCTCTCAAATTCAGCTGCGCTCATAGCCGCAGCATGTCTCTATACGTCAAATATTGCATGGGTTGTCCTATACGACATGATATATGCTCACATGGACATTAAAGATGATATAAATGCGGGTATCAAGAGCATTGCTCTAAAGCATGAACATCAGACCAAGCAAGTTCTTACTGGACTGGCCATCGCGCAAGTAGGCTTATTGGGTGCTGCCGGAATGGCTGCGGGAGCAGGTCCTATCTTCTTCCTGGGCAGCTGTGGCGGAGCTCTCGTTACGCTGGGAATCATGATTAGGCGGGTAAACCTCAAAAGCGTCAAGAACTGCTGGTGGTGGTTTGTGAATGGTTGCTGGATCACAGGGGGGGTCATCAGTATCGGTATGGCTGCGGATTATGTATCTCGCTCTCTTGAGCAGTCTGACCCAAGGCCCTTGCCAGAAGAAAGAAGCCTTGAGGCCTGAATAAGTTTGAAAAAAAAAAAAACTGTTATAGAACACGTCACTCATATTGCCTGCACTTCGTTCGTCGTATGTGAATGCGAGAAGACGCCCGATCCGGTGCCGCCTGGTATTTGAACATGCTGAAAAATGTTTCTAAAGGGACGTATGTCATCTCCTTCAAAATTTTAGCCTCCCATTATCGGGCCATGACTAGTGGTGCCAGTGTAAATGAGCCAATAGAGCTCCTCACGATCCTTTTGCCAACGCCTCTTTTCCCCAAATGACTTCCTTTATGATCGGGGCTTCTCCTTCTTCTCCTTCCACAGAGCCAGCAGACCAACACCAGACACCTTGACGACCTTGAATCGAACACCGGGAATATCACCCTTGGCCTTGCCCTTGCGACCGAATCCAGCAAGCAAAACTTCGTCGTTCTCATCAACGAAGTTCAAGCAACCGTCGTTGGGGACTGTGGGAAAAGCTCATGTTAGCCAGAGGTGGAAAGTGGGAGATAGTGTAGACGCACCGAAAGCAGTGACTTTCTTTCCGTTCTTGATCAGCTGAACTCGGACACACTTTCGGATGGCAGAGTTGGGCTGCTTGGCTTCGACACCAACTTTCTCGAGAACAATTCCCTTGGCGTGGGAAGAGCCACCGAATGGTGAAGACTTGAAAGCAGTGCCCAGGGCACGCTTCTTGTAGGCGAGATCAGCCCATTTCTGATCCTTTCGGTTGGTGCGCAGCTTGCGCGCAGCGTTCAGACCACGGGGCTTGCCACCTGCCATGATTGCTTCGAGGAGTTAGTGGTCGTCGAGAAGTGGTGGTTTGGGTGACGGTGATGATTGTTGAACGTACCGATTTATGCTAATATGGCGACACTGCGTTGGGTAATGTGACAACACCGAAGAGGCAGAAGGTTGAATTGGACTATCGAAAATTCCGATAGGGTTTGCGGCCCTAGAGCAAAAAAGTTGGGCTGTGGAATATTTTCACGTGACCTCGGAAGGCGATCCGGGTGCATTTTTATCCATCACCGGCGCCGATTTGTCCGTAGATCGCACTTACAGCACACCAAGGCCGGCCATCTTCATGCCCCACACCTCCCGTCATCACCCTTATTGCTATTCAGCCCTCAGCCTTCCATGATCTGCCCCGGATGAAATGCGATGTCGTTCAAGGGTGAACCCAAGTCAAGGGAGCGAGATCCCCCACCTCTCCCTCTTCTGTCTCCATCACCCGGCATTTCTCGCGTCTCGCTTCCTGGAGCCATCACAGCCAGCGTCCCAGCTCTTGGGAGGCATAATCTCAAATGGGATCCCACCAACGTAGAAGCCGGCGCGCAGTCACGCTCTGGGTCAGATATGCCATCAGAACGACGTCCCGAGTGGTCATTACCTACTAAAGGGAGCTATGGAGGCACCGACAGGACAGATGCTTTGTGGGCAGAAATGCAAGCCACGCTGGAGAAGGTGGAATTATCCGCTTCAGAAGGCACCCATGTATTTGGGCCCGAACATGATCGCAAACTGGGGGACCTGAGAACTGCTCAAATCGTACTTGCGCAAGCCTGGGCCAGAAGTGAGGCGGACGATACGATAGAGACTGCCCTGCGTGATCACATGAATGATGCTAAAGGTGATGAGCTACCTAATCTAAGAGATGGGCTATTGGACTCGTCAAGACCTGAGAGAGGAGAAGGGACTGATGCAGCAAAGAGCATGATGGGCACATCTAGTGGATGGCAAGGAAGTGATGAAAAGAAAGTCGATCGCTTGGGCGCGAAGTTGGTGGAGGAAACGGAGGCCGACATTCTACTGGCGAGGAAGCGTCGCGAGGCCAACGACGAATATTTTGAGCGTGTTAATGACGGCGTCATCGACGTTATTGCGAAACTGGAATCAGTCGCAGTGGCTATGCGAGCGGTGGAGGAAGAAACCAAAGATTTATGGAATGACAACGCCAGCCCTTAGAGTTCTTGGTAGGTGTAAAGTTGGCAAGGCCGATGTTTCTTGTACTTGACTTACAACATTGAAGGCTACCTATGCTGTCGCGGGCTGCTTAGCAATAGGGGTTTACCAAGGTCATATTGGTGTCGGGACATATTACGATTGCCTCCAGTCGGCATACCTACTCTGTTCACACCTAGGTAGGCATCTCATACTCCGTACACACCGCAGAAAAACATCGGCAACGTGTGAATCCGTCAATGCCAAGCACTGCCGACAACCGGATTAAATTCTGTGATGCACTACCCCTGCACTATCCCGAGGAAACTCACCGATTCGAGTGCCGGTTCTTCCAAGTACAGGCAATACCTCGGTAGCGCTTCGAAGTTCCATTCCGCCATGGAAGCCCCAGTTTGTGCGTTAGTTTTACGACCCGTATCTGCGGTGACAACTGACTAACTTTTATCCGTTCGTCCGGAGAATTATAGCGGGAAAATATCCTGCCTTTAAAAATACATTATCTGCAATAATAGTAATAAATAGAATATAATTAAGAATATACGAATTTAATAACATTTCACCATTTTGATAGTATTATAACATTAAATAAAATATTAAATAAAATTATTTCTTTTAAAAAAAACTATATAATCTAAGAATTAAGTTATAAAAAGAAGATTAAATATTAAATATAAAATTAGCTTATAGATTTTCAATACTTATATCAAAAACGTACCAAGGTCTTAGTTTATTTATTAATAATTGATACTAGGTAATTTTTTGCTGTGCAGCGAAATCGGTATTCGTAGCCTCGTCGTTAAATCCGCCTTCACCACCATACCTCAAATTCCTCTCTTCGCTTCCTTTCGGCCTACAGTTTTGTTTATAGGTGCTGCAGTTGCTCCAATTCTTAATACTCTTCATTCCTTTTTCTCAATTTTTGCCCCCATACCCAAAATCAGTCACAATGGGGTTTGTAGAAGACGAACTCAAGCATCTGCGCGATGTGATCAACGGCCTCGATTCGCGCATCAAGCAGCTCGAGCAGCGCGCCACTGGAGGCACTCCAATTAGCACAGAGAGTCTTCGGATGATTCTTATTGGGCCTCCAGGAGCTGGTTAGTGGTTTGGTCGTGCTCGAATTATATCGAGTATACAATCGTACTGATACCTCGGCCAGGCAAGGGAACCCAAGCACCAAAGATTAAAGAGCGCTTTTCCTGCTGCCACTTGGTACGTTGATATCAATTGGGATTTAACGAAATGCGCGCATATATCTAACGTCAACTCCCTTCGGATATCTAGGCTACTGGCGACATGCTGCGGTCACAGGTGGCCAAGAAGACACCTCTCGGAAGAGAAGCCAAGAAAATCATGGATCAAGGTGGCCTCGTCAGTGACGATATTGTCATTGGTATGATTAAGGAAGAGCTCGAGAACAACAAGGAATGCCAAGGCGGGTAAGTAACCACCTTTATGCGCGGCGAAAGCAGCTTCTCCTTCTCCTTCTTTTCCTTACACAACTGCCGCAGATTCATCCTTGACGGCTTTCCTCGTACGGTGCCTCAGGCCGAAGGCCTCGATGCCATGCTCAAGGAGCGTGGCCAGACCCTCCAACACGCTGTCGAGCTCCAGATTGACGACTCCCTACTTGTTGCCCGAATTACTGGTCGATTGATCCACCCGGCATCTGGACGGTCTTACCACACGACTTTCAACCCCCCCAAGGAGGCTATGAAGGACGATGTGACCGGAGAGCCTCTCATCCAGAGGAGCGACGACAACGCCGATGCTCTGAAGAAGCGTCTCGGTGCTTACCACAAGCAAACTGCCCCCGTAGTTGGCTACTACCAAAACAGCGGCATCTGGAAGGGTCTTGATGCCAGTCAGCAACCCGGTGAGGTGTGGAAGAATATGTTGGATATTCTAGAAGGAAAGAAATCTCATGGCTCTTCCGTCTTCAGCAAACTTGCTGGCAAGAGCTAAGCCACCAAAAAGGATCATGCCCAGTATGCTTTGATACACGGGAGTATGAGTATGCTCAGTTGGCTCCGCCTACTACTATAACCTATTAATTTTTTTTCCTCTCGAGCTTCTAATTCTAGAAAATAGCTCTAGAGCAAAAGCAATTTTGTGAGACACGAAACCTCATGAAGTGATATTGACTTTTATTGGGGCTGTGATAGATTACGATACGGCATTATCTTTGTTCATCGATTGTCTGATGTGAATGAATATTGGCTAAGGTGTTATACTACTCTAGAGGCGAAGTGAAATATCTAGAACGAAGGAGAAGAAAAAAACAGGCTGACAAGAAAGTCATCTATATGCATAGTGTGTAGACGGGAATATTGCAACGCTAAATAATGAATTCTTTGCCCGTAATTCGCCTAGTAAACATTATACCCAGGGAGATTGGTAAACGGATGGAGCTCAACCCCTTGGATCCTACCTCCTTGAAGTCGCTGAAGAGTCAGGTCAGTAGAGGTAGAGCATGTCGCGTTGGCGCAACTGACCATTCACCAACTGCCTCTGTTTGTTAAGCCAGCTCTTGGGAGCATCATGCCGGCGCTGAAGTACGACGTGGTTGCTCTGAAGTCGGCTCGTAAGGTCATACCAGGCGGTGGCAATAAGTGCGTTTTCCCTTTGGAGGTTCTTGATAATATGATCGGATGCAGCCTGGCCGTTCGAGTCAGCGTTACTCTCTCTCTGTATAGAAATGTGGTGATGAAGCGAAGATAGGCGCATTGCCTCATCGCCGCGGCCAAACACTGAATATCGCACAACAGAGCATACCTTTTGAGCTGCCGAGATTTCCCCAAGTTGTGCTGCCTTCAGTCTGGCTTGTAATTCGAGCCTTTCCTGTTCTGACTTCTCGAGTTGCTAGTGAAGGCGTAAGTAAGTCATACTCATATCTGCAGATGATTGATAATTACCTGATTTCTCTGAATAAGGCGTTCTCGTAACTTTTCAACCTTTTCGGCGGCCTTCTTAGCGGCTTCTGAGCCGTCGCCGTCTGTCGAGGAACCAGCGGCATCTTGCAAATCTTTGCTCTCATCTGACTCTTTCCTGAGTTTGTCATTCGCTAGCAAAGCCTCAATGAGCTGTGATTTCAGTGCGTCCCGCTCATTCGTTATAAAACTAGTTTCTTCCCTCAATTGCTCAAGTTCGTTTGTCAATGAAGTTGATATCAGTTTATCCGTGCTCTTCAACTCATATAATGCTGTGATGCTGTCCTTTTGGACCGCAGACAAGTCGGCCTGCGCAGCAAGCAATTCTCGGGTCTTGTCTGCCAGCTGGGTTTCAAGGCTATTTGTCAGCTTCCTGGCCTGTTCAAATTCAAGTTCTAGTCGTGTCAACTCTTGTCGAAGTTTAATAAATGCCTCGGTCCTAGGGTACACGTTGTGAGTACTCTTCTTCCTAGATGTCAACACAGTATACACAACTAACCCTTCATCAGCATTATCACTCATCAGAGCCTGCATGTGATCATTCGTGATGGTATATTTCTCAAATATGGCGTTGAAGTTTTGCTGAAGTCGTTCTCGTTGTCGTTTAAGCTCTTCTAACTCTCGTCGGAGCATGGAGGCATCTCCATGAGATCCCACCGTCTTCCGAATCAATTCATTCTCTGCTCTCAATCTAGAAAGCTCCAAGGGCATGTTAGTCTGTGTGTCTTCCTTTGACGCAATGAGAAGTTCATCCTCGAGATTGAACGGTGTCGACGTTTCACTAATATCAACTTCTTGCACCGTACTGCCGCCGTTGTGCTGCAACTGTTCCTGCAAGTCTTGGATGAAATGCTCATCATGTGTTCTTTGAGCTTGTAATCGCATGAGTTCTTCCTGGAGAGCTGTAACATCTTTCAGAAGTTGCGCCTTCTGGTTGCGCTCATCCCATAGATGTTGTTCAGACTGCGTGATCATCTTCGTTAACTCATCCTCCGCTTTCTTGGTACGGTCACTCTTCTCTCTCTCTTCCATGAGTGATCGGAGCTGCTCTTGGAGCTCTGCTCGTTCGTACTGTAAATTCTGTACTTCTCTCACTAGACTCTGCTGTGATTCCAGTTTCTGTTTGTAACGTTCCGCCATGTTGGCCTTCTTCTCAAGCTCCTCTGCTTTGTGCTTCCATTCTGCCATTTGGTCACGAAACTCATCCGCTTGCATATTCTTTTGGCTCAGGCGCTGCACCTCGCTCTCCAATTGAGAAACGGATTTTTGACTGCTACGAATGACCTCTTCGTTCCTGGCGATAATCTCCATCTGTTCGTGGACTTGTTCTTCCAGATGCTTAATGGTCTTCGCACTATGTGCCTCGTCTTGGGTCGCTTTTCGTAGAACTTCCAGCTCGCGATCTGTTTTCTCTTTGTCATACGCAAGCTCTTCGTGGCTCTGCTGCAGATGCTCTAAGCGAGTGATGTAGTCTGAAAGAGTCTTCTTCGTTATATCAAGTTGCTGTCGCAAAGCAGCATTTTGTTCCTCTACGAGAAGCTCGATATCACGAGCCCCCATAGCAGCATCAATTGCCTCGTCCAGCTCGTCGTCATCTTTGGAATTGGCAATATCTTGTTGCATAGCTCGAATTATCTGCATGATCTCGGCTTGTGTATCCCGGTCTAGCCCATTCTGAATTCTGGGGACATATTTTTGATTATCTGGGCCCATCGCAGCAGCCGAGACCATGACAGCCAAGAGCTAGAGATATACTCCGTTAGGATCTTCGAGTTCAAGTACAGGAAATGGAAATTACCTGACTGATACCCTGCGGCTCAGGATTCTCGACGAAAGCATGATAGTCGAACTTTTTTGCCTGACAGCTGAGTTCGGGAATCTGGCGGCGAATAAAACGAAAGAGACCCTTGTAGATGGCTTGTCTGTTGCGTTTGTTGGCCAAGGTTTTCGTTGCTCCTGGATTTGATTCAAGATGCGACGGGTCGAACTCGGAATCCAATTCATGCAAGATGTGGCCCAGGGTTATCCCATTCGAGAGCCCTTCGAGGGATTCGGCATCACGGTCTAGATCGAAAACACGGTTAATCTAGAGAAGCCCTGTATTAGCGCAACGTGCATGAGACTTGGTGTATCTTCATCGAGATGATTCTGAACTATCAATACTGACAGCCTTTAAGAGTGCCGTTTGGGCACGTTGGTTATATGTCAGCATTTCGCTCGACATGTAGTTCAGGAGGTCGGCTCGAATTCTCCAGATTGCCGCTGGAAAGAGCTCCTGGGGGTGCAATAATTCAGGTAGCGTAGAAGATTGTCAGGCTCAAAACATGCTTTATCGATCCGAGGCTATTGCATAGCAAGAGACGTTTATATAGCCTCGGGATATTTGCTCAGGGTTGCAGGAAATGCCTATTTCGCAAGTTCATGCTATGCTATGCTAATAAGATGGTCACTCCGGTAGTGTGATATGCATAACTCAGGAGCTACAACAGCTGCTACATTACATAAGAGCTCAACAAAATGGGCCTTCTCTCTTTCTAGCTAGCTACAAATACAGAATTAGCGACCAGTATTTTAGAATTAATCAAGTCTGCTACTATTATAATGAAGAGACTCCGTACAAATATCCATCAGAGGGAGAGCTAGTATGTATGTGTTGTTAATTACCCCACAATCTCCACTAACACAAGCCGAGCTAAGTGTCCACATATGCTTACCTACTATGGTACTAGATGGACTAGATACTCAGCTCCCTCTAGCATCCCAGCTTCGATATTGTCACTTCTAAATATTCAGCGCTTCACGAGCCATCACCATAATCCTATCACTGGTTCGCGTCATCCTTCCGCTCGATCCCTGCCAGCCGTTCTATCATTTCTTTGGCTTCTTCTTATCTTCAATTGCCATATATTCCTCCGCGCTCGCAGCCGACAATGCTTCCACAGGGTTCATCATTCCTTCAACAGCCCTCATACGCGATTGGCAAGAAGCGGTCTCACGAGGAGGCTGCACATAACCTCGAGCCAGATGTGTCAACCCGTATTTCCCAAAATGGTTGGACGAATGGTGAGGGAATCTTGCTCGTTAAACCATGTGCGGTTTCTATTCTTGAAGCAGATATCCCTCCAGGTATTGAGCTTGACGACGTGATCACTGAACAGGAAGGGAATGGATTACCAAGCGGTCGACAACTAAGGAATCACAAGTCTCAGAGGCTCCTCAATGGGAGCGACCACGCATCATCCAGCAAAACGATAGCGGCGATGACATCGACAAGCTCGGATGTTCCAGAAAGCGGTATTCATGACGAGGTAGTCATCGACCAATTTACACTTCACCTTGGAATTGGTTGGAAACAAATCAAAGATGGTGACCATATTCAAGCCGCTGCGAGGGGGTGGGCACGGTTTATTGAGAATAACTTTCCTCTCACTAACGTTAATATCCTGCTTGAAAGCAAGGGC
Source organism: Trichoderma camerunense (assembly GCF_050948025.1). NCBI lineage: Eukaryota > Fungi > Ascomycota > Sordariomycetes > Hypocreales > Hypocreaceae > Trichoderma > Trichoderma camerunense. Next base: position 324,219 of record NW_028145343.1, read on the forward strand.
CTGCAGTCATATCTGGTCGAGTCAACAGAGGGCTTTTACCTCTTTACAGAAAACTTGCGTCAAGGACAGCTAGTTAGTAGGCATGCTGCTGGGGCAATCCAAAATCTACAAACTAACCCACCAAAATTCGAGACAAAAGATATATTAAGAATCTAAGTATAAAAAAATAAATAAAATCATTAATATTTTCTATTGATTACCAAAAGCCTAAATATATTATATTATATTTATTATTATATTTATTATATTTATTATATTTATTATATTTATTATATTTATTATATTTATTATATTTATTATATTTATTATATTTATTATATTTATTATATTTATT